>NC_058133.1:167675735-167734453 GCF_016433145.1 Gracilinanus agilis
GGATGTAATGACCTTCCCTGTCTTTTTTAATCATATCTATTTTGACTTTGGCTTTGTCAGAAATCATAATAGCCACTCCTGCCTTCTTTTTCTCATTTGACGCCCAAAAGATTTTGCTCAAACCCTGAACCTTAAACTTGTGTATGTCCACCCGCCTCATATGTGTTTCTTGTAGACAACATATGGTGGGATTTTGGTTTCTAATCCACTCTGCTATTTGCTTCTGTTTTATGAGCGAGTTCATCCCATTCACATTCAGAGTTATAATCATCAGTTGTGCATTTGCTGACATTTTCGAATCCTCCAGTCTTCCTACCCCCTTTTTCCTTATACTTTTTCCTTTTAAATCAGTGGTTTGCTATTGAGCCGCTATCCCTTATCCCCTCCCTTGATTAACTTCCCTTTCTACCCCCTCCCTTATTTTTCCCCCCTCTTTTTGTTTTTAAAGGCCTTATGAATTCCCTCCCTCTTCTCCCCTCCCTTTTTTTGACCTCCCCACTCCCCTGTTTCCCTTGATTTATCCCTTCTGACTTTCTCAGAAGGGTTAGATAAGAGTTTTATGTCCCAATGGATAGTATAGCTTCTCTTCCCTCTCTGGGTTGATTACACTGAGAGTAAGGTTTGATTATTACCTCTTAATGCTCTCTTCCTCTCCTTCTTATAATAGTATTTGTCCCCTCTCCTTCCCATGCCCTCTTTGTGTGTAATAGAATATCCTATTTTTCTTATTCACTCAAGTTTCTCTTGGTGTCCCCTGCTATTCAACCCCTCTTTCCCATCCCCCATGTCATCTTAGATTATTTAGTGTTCCACCCTCCCCCTGTGAATTATTCTTCTGATTACTATAATAGTGAATACTATAATAGTGAATAGAGTTCACTACAGAGAATTATACATAACATTTCTCTACATAGGAATACAGATAATTCGATCTTACTGAGGCCCTTAAAAAGGCAAATTTAAAAATTATAAGTTTTCTTTCTTTCTCCTCTGTTTCTTATTTACCTTTTCATGTTTCTCTCGATTTTTGTGGTTGGATATCAAACTTTCCACTTAGCCCTGGTCTTTTCTGTGCAAATACTTGGAATTCTTCAATTTTGTTGAATGCCCATACTTTCCCCTGGAAATATATAGTCAATTTTGATGGGTAGTTGATCTGTGGTTGCAGGCCCAGCTCTCTTGCCTTTCTGAATATTGTATTCCAGGCCTTACGGTCTTTTAGCGTGGAGGCTGCCAGATCCTGTGTGATCCCGATTGGTGTTCCTTGATATTTGAATTATCTCTTTCTGGCTTCTTGTAAGATTTTTTCTTTTGCTTGAAAGCTCTTGAATTTGGCAATTATATTTCTGGCCGTTTTCTTATCTGGATCGAATGTAGTAGGTGTTCTATGAATCCTTTCAATGTCTATATTGCCCTCTTGTTGTAGGACTTCAAGGCAATTTTGCTGAATAATTTCTTTTAGTATGGAGTCCAGGTTTCTATTAATTTCTGGTTTTTCTGGAAGACCAATTATTCTCAAATTGTCTCTTCTAGACCGGTTTTCTTGGTCTGTCACTCTCTCATTGAGATATTTCTTATTTCCTTCTATTTTTTCAGTCTTTTGACTTTGTTTTATTTGTTCTTGTTGTCTTGAGATATCATTAACTTCTAATTGCTCAATTCTAGCCTTTAGGGACTGGTTTTCGGCTCTAAACTTTTCGTTTTCGGCTATGATCTTTTGGTTTTCTTTTTCAATCTAGTTCAATTTGCTTATCAGTTCATTTGATTTCTGGGCCTCACTTTCCAATTGCAAGATTCTACCTTTTAAACTGTTGTTTTCTTGCCAGATCTCTTCCATCTTCCTCAGAATCTCAGTTTTGAACTCTTCCATAGCTTGTGAGGAGTTTTCCTTATTTGAGGAGGGTCCAGATGCTTGTTTGTTCTCCTCCTCTGTTTGCTCGGTTGTCTGGATTTTCTCTGTGTAAAAGTTGTCGAGTGTTAAAGACTTCTTTTTCTTGTTGTTTATCTTTCTCTTCTGAACTTCCTGAGTCTGGGTAGCCATCATTAGCCCAGCAGCTTCTCAGCTTTATCCTCGCGCTTGGGGTCTGTCCACGGTCTTTTGGCTCCTGAGGTCTGAGTTCTGGTTTTTTCCAAGGTCAAGCCCCCTGGTGGACCCCCTTGCTTGATCCTCTGCAGGAGGTTCCTTTACAAGTCTCAGGGCGCTGCTTCCACAGTCGTACACCCGTCTACGCTGGTTCCCCACTCAGGGTTTCAGAGCTTTAGCTCGTGGCTGTGTCTGCCTCCACCCACGCCTCCGCCGCTCCTGCGCTTAGGGTTTGTGTGCGTTCTTTGGCTTTTTGGGGTCCCAAATCTTGCTGCTCTCAGGAACAGGCCCTGGAGCTGCCAATGACTCAATGGGTGCCCCAAACTTGCTCTATTTCTTTTTAACTGGCTTCGGTGCTATAGGTGGTGTGTGTGGTAGGGGTGGGGGTGGGGTGGTTGCTCAGCCTGCGATTTAGTGAGAGCTGTTTCACCCCTTTATAGCATGGGAATGTCCCGATTCCACATACCTTCCACGCTGCACCCTATCGTGGGGTTCCTCCGTTCGTCTGGACTTGTTTTTATGTCCCCTTGAGGAGTCTTGTGTGTTTCGGTCAGGAGAGGTTAAGAGCTGCTTTTTACTCTGCCGCCATCTTAACCCGGAACCCTCCATCTTTATTTTTTAAAAAGAAGAGAAAAGAATAAAATAGAGGTGGTGGGGGGCAGGTCAGCAGTTCAGCAAAATTAACTAAGAGGGCAGCTAGGTGGCTCAGTGGATTGAGAGCCAGGCCTGGAGATGGGAAGTCCTGAGTTCAAATTTAGCCTCTGACAATTCCTACTTGTATAACCTTGAATAAATCACTTGACTCCCATTGCCTAGCCCTTACCTCTCTTCAATCTTAGAACTCATACTTAGTATTGATTATAAGACAGATGGTGATGGCTTTAATAAAAAACAAAAACAAGATAACAACTAAATCTAATAATATATGTAGTGTTTTACATCCATGATCCTGTATCTACAAATAAAAAAGAGAAATGCATTTTCTTATCCCTCTTTTACAGTCAGGTCTGACTATACTTAAATAGCATTCAGTTTTGATTTTGTTGTTGTTATTCCTTCCTTTTACTATGTTTTAGTTATTGTACTGGGTTTGTTTCAGGTTCTCCTCACTTCACACTTTAACAATTCATATAGTCTTCTTAAAGCACAATAATATTCCATTATATTTTGTTTAATCATTTTCCAATTAATAGGCATCAGCTTTGTTTCCAGATTTTGCTGCTACAAGAAAAATGCTGCTGTAAATGTTTGTGTATATAGGACCTCTCTTTCTATAATAATAATATTATTGTTAAATATTATATTATTGTTATATATTATAACATTAATTATATTGTGACTATACATTATAACAATATTATTACATATATTGTTATATATTATAGCAATAATAAATTCATATATTGGATATTATTTATATATCACATAAAAGTACATATTAATAATATTATCATAGCATTTAAATGCTACTCTAAAGTCTGCAGAGTGCTTTATAAATAAATATTAGTTTGTTTTTTCTCACAATAATCATGGGAAATAGATGCAGTTATTTCTCTTATTACTCTCATTGAAAAGACATGAAAGGGGCAGCTGGGTGGGTCAGTAAATTGAGAGCCAGGCCTAGAGATGGGAGGTCCAGAGTTCAAATCTGGCCTCAGACACTTCCTAGCTGTGTGACCCTGGGCAAGTCACTTGACCCCCATTGCCTAGCTCTTCCTGCTCTTCTGCCTTGAAACCAATACAATTCCAGGACGGAAGGTAAGGGGTCTTTTTGGTTTTTAATAAAAATAAATAATGAAAGACATGGAAATGGAGATAATCTGCCCGTAAGTAACTTGCCTGGGGTCACACAGCTAGTAAAATGTTTAAGGCTGAACTCTGGTCTTCCTGACTCCAGGTACAGTGCTCTGTCTCCTGTGCCATCTTGATCCCTGGTTTATGTGACTAATCGAAGGGACTCTAAGTCAGAGGCTGTGAACATTTTCTTCACTTTTTTATCATAAGACCAGCCAGGGTAGCCTTATCCTGCAAACTGAGCTACAAATATTTGCATCTGTCAAGGTAGAGCCTGAACTCCAGGGCAGGAATTCATCTACTGCCTTCAGTAAAACTACTGCTAATTCTTGGAATAGTTTCATCTATTAGGGCTTGCCGACTTTCCCACCTATTACTCTCCCAATCATCGTGATGTTAAATCATGCCCTGGCTAAGAAAAAAAATTCAAACACTCATTCCCAATCCTCAGCCAATTCTCTCCTGAGCATCCTTCTTAACCCCACTTGGGCTCTACTCCAGCCCCTTCTGATGGTCCCTTCCATTAGGCCTTGGGGAATTCCTATCACATAATTAACTTCCCTCCCTTAGGACTAGTTGCCCTCAAGTTCTTTCCATTTCCATCACCCTCAGAGATCTGGATTCCCTCAGATCACACACCACTCCACTGGTCAGATTCCCCAGTCTTGACTGCATTTTCTCTTTTCTTTTGGCCCTCTTTTCCTGGAAGGGAAGTAGAAAATGTATCTTTTTCTTAACTCTTTTACCTCCATCTCAGAATCAATACTGTGTATTGGTTTCCAGGCAGAAAAGCAGCAAGGACTAGGCAATGGGGGTTAAGTGACTTGCCCAGGAAGTGTCTGAGGCCAGATTTGAATCTAGGATGTTCCATCTCTAGGTCTGGCTCTCAATGCCCAGAGCCACCCAACTGCCCCCAGGAGATGTATTCTTAGCCAAACAGAAGAGGAGGCTATTACAAAAGATAAATTACTAGATTGAAAAAGCTTCTGCACAGGCAAAATTAATGCACTTAGGGGGGGGCAGCTGGGTAGCTCAGTGGAGTGAGAGTCAGGCCTAGAGACAGGAGGTCCTGGGTTCAAATCTGGCCTCAGACATTTCCCAGCTGTGTGACCCTGGGCAAGTCACTTGACCCCCATTGCCCACCCTTACCAATCTTCCACCTATGAGACAATACACAGAAGTTAAGGGTTTAAACAAACAAAATTAATGCACTTAGGATAAGAAAGGAAGTCATCCAGTGAGAAAACGATCTTTGTATCAATTTTGTCTGATAAGGGTTTGATATCTAAGACATAAATAATGAATAAATATCTGTAATACTAACAATTATTCCCCAATAGATGTGATCAAAGGATATGAACTAACAGTTCTCAAAAGAATGGCAGAGAATTCACAACCACATTAAAGAATATTCCAAACCAATCCAATAAACATTTATCATGCACCTACTATGTGCCAGGCACTATGCTAAGATCTAGGAATACAATTAATAAAAAGGAAGGCAGCCCCTTGCCCTCAAGGAACTCACAATCTAATGTGGAAAGACAACCCCCCAAAGGAAGCTGGGAAGGGGTGTGGGGACACCCAGGGATTCTGCAGGGTGCAGGGAGATAGCATTCCATGGAAACCAGAGAGGGCAGCAGCTACAGAGTGGAGAGATCACTAATCCAATCATGATAATAGCTAGTAATAGTAGCTAACATAAAACACTTTTTATGTGCCAGGCACTGTGCTGAGTGTTTTACAGTGACTTCATTTGATCTTCACAACAACACTGGGAGGTAGGTACTTCCCTTTTTACAAATGAGGAAACTGAGATAAAAGTTAAATGACTTGGCCAGGGTCACACAATAAGTAAATGAAGCCAAATTGAGTCTTCCTAACTACAGACCTAGCACTGTACTATCTGTGAAATAGATTGACCACTGACCCTAGCAAGAAAAACCCACTTATTCCTATGCTTTTTAATATTTCTGAGACTACTGGTTAGATTTTGCCTAAAGTCTTTTTCTGTCTATTGATATAATCATGTGGTTTTTGTTATTTTTTCATTAATATGGTCTATTATGTTTATAATTTTTCTTATATTGAACCAACCCTACATTCCTAGTATAACTCAAATCTGTTTGTATTGTATAATCTTTTTATTATGCTATTTAATCTAGTTGCTAACATTTTATTAATATGTTTGTTTCAATTTTCATAAGGGATATTGGCCTATGGTTTTCTATTTCTGCTATAGTATAAGTATCAAGATAATATTTATATCAAGCTAAGAATATGAAAGAATCTCTTCTTTTCCATTTCTTCAAAGTTTTTATAATATAGTTAATTTTTCTTTAAATATGTGATAGAAGTCACTGGTAAATGCATCTGGTTCTAGATATATTTTCTTTATTAATTCACTTATGGATTGCCCAACTTCTTTTTTCCAATATTGGGTTATTTAAACAATCTGTTTTTTCTGTTTGTATATTTTATATTTTACTATATATCCATCCATTTCATCTAAATTATTAGTTTTGTCAGCATATAATAGGGCAAAATTGTTTCTAGCGGTTTTCTTTATTACATTTTTAATATAATTCAGTTTTCCTCTCTTATTAAAAATCAGACTAATTAACTTTTTGTTCATTTTTCAAAATAACATCTAGATATATTTATCAATTCAGTGAAGTTTTTTGTCTTTTCCTTTTTTTTGCTTTCAATCTTCTTAATCCCATCAACTTTCATAACTTCTAACTTTTTGTTAACTAGAGATTTTTCACATATTGATTTTATAAATTTTTTTTAATGCATGCCCAATTTTTTATCCTGTCCCATCTCTCTTTTGAAAATGAAAGTATTTAGAGACATACATTTCTCCTAAGGAATGCTTTGGCTGTATTTCATTAGATTTGATATATTATTTCATTGTCATTTTCTTTGATAAAATTTTCTTTTGTTTTTATAATTTGTTCTTTGACCCACCAATTCATTAGAATTATTATGATGAAGATCAGCAAAGCCAGAAATATCAGTTAACCGAAGTTTACTGCTATTTAAGAGGGGAGGGAGAGAACATAAGTTAAAAGAAAACAATCCTGAGTATGTGACCTTTTTCACCTCCAAACCCAACTGAGGTAATACACAATGAGGCAGCTTTTAAACCTAGAACTGTACAATGGCATTCATACTCCAGTGAAAGGGCTAAAGTCCTTCAGGGTTCACACACTCGTAGTTTTAGACAAAGTGCCAGCTGGTACCAATAGGAATCTGCTCTGTAATCCATAGGGGAAGATAGGACTAATGAAATTACTCTTTTCTAAAATACCTAATAAAGAATGATGAATGAGAAATAGGAATGTAGGGAATTTAATTCTAACTCTGGCAATCCAGCAAAAGGCTTGGAGAGTAGAATAACACTCAGTATATGGGTTCATTAGCTTTGCCCTATATACATTTGAGGGTTGGGGTTAGGGTAGAGAAAAACATACCAGTCAAACTGGTTTTCACTGCGCCACAATTATTTAATCTCTGGTTTTAATTCTTTCTTCAAAGGCTTTTTATTGAATGAAATGTGTTTTGCATTGTGGTCTATAAGGATGTGCTCTGGTAGTTCTGCTTTTCTATATTTGTTTGTGGAATTTTTATGCTGTAATATACCTGGTTAATTTGTAATATTGCATTGAGAAATATGTAAAATCCTTTCTGTTCCCATTCAGTAATCACCAGAAACCTATCATCTCTAATTGTTCTAAAGTTCTAATGAAGTCCTTTATTTCAACTTGTTCATCTTTTTTGTTAGACTTGAATAAGTTTGAAAGGGGCATATTGAGGTACCCTAATAGTATAGTTTCATCAACTATTTCTTCCTACAGTTCTATTAAATTTTCTTTTAAGTGTTTAAATACTATGTTGTTTGATGCACATGTGCTAAGTATTGGTTTTGATTTGTTATTTATGGTGACTTTAAGCATAATGTAGTTCCTCTGCTTATTTCTTTTTTTTCATGGCTATTTTTATCATGCTTTTGTCTGAAATCATGATTAGTACTGCTTTTTTTTTTTTTAGTTCATTGGAAGCATAATAAATTTTTCTCCAACTCCTTATAATTCTGTGTGAACCCTCTATGTTTCAAATATATTTCTTGTAAACAACATATTGTTGGATTCTGTTTTCTAATCCATTCTAATTCCATTTAATGGAAGAGTTCATCCCTATTTATGTTATTATTCTTAATTGTATATTTCCCTCCCTCCTTTCCTGTTTTCTTGTACTTATCCCTTTTTTTGTCCCTGCTCCCATCCCCCTCCACTTTACAAAAAATGCAGTGGTAAAATAGTTTACCTAATATTTGTGAGCTATAACTGAATAATCCATTTCCCTACCATTGCCCATTTCATCCCATTGCTCCACACCTAATCACCAATTCTTACTTTTTATTTGTTTTCTTTTCATTCTTCACACACCTCCCTTCCACGTTGGAATTTGTTTTGCTTATGACTACACCCTCAGCTATCTCATTTTCCTTCTTAAACACACTTCTCCATGACCACTCCTATTTCCCTATTGAATTTTATGTATTTATGCATCACCATCTTTGAATGTTTGTATGTACTGTGCACATGTGTGTGTTTAGCCTTTCATTGTACAATTCAGATGAAAATTAAGTGTATGAGATGCCTAATCCCCCATCCTTCCTCCATGTTTATATACACTTTACTGTATGCAACTCTATTATGTAAGATAGTGAATTCCCCTATTCTTTCATTCATTTTTTCTCAATATAGTCTCTTTCTCTTCCATTTCCTTCTCCTAAGATAATCACAATAGAACAAAACCACCACCCTCACCCCCAAGCCCTCTTACTCTCTTATAATTTTTTCTATGACCCTGAAAACCATTAAGGTTTTGAAAATTTAACATGATTCTTCTCCTTTTAGAATTTAAGCACTTCATCGTATAGTCCCTTCTAATTCATCAAATATCAAATATACTTTTCTTGTGCATTATATTTGTATTTCAAAGTGTTTACTCAGTTCTGGCCTTTTCAGCAGGAATCCTCGGAAGTTCTTTAATTTATAAAAAGTTCTTTTTTTCCCTGTAAGATTATACTAAATTTTGCCAAAGAGATTATTTTTTATTATAAGCCTTATCTTTGGTCTTTTGGAATATCCTCTTTCTTCAGAGACTGCCAAGTCCTGTGTGATCCTGATGGTGACACCTTGGTACTTAAACTTTCTTTCTGCTTGTTAACAGTATTTTTTCTTTGACCTACAATTTCTGAATTTGGGAAATGATGTTTGTGGGAATTTTTTACTTGGTAGTGTCTTTTCAGTGGTGACTGATTAATTCTTTTTGTTTTCACTTTGGCTTCTCATTCTAAGAGATCTAGACGGGTTTTGTTCATGATTCATCAAATGTGTTATCTCAGCTTTTTATAGTCAAGATTTTGAGACAATACTTATATCTCTAAGACATATGTTTCGGGTGAGTTGTCTTTTTTTTTTAATAATTTTTTATTTTTAGAAAAATTTTCCATGGTTACATAATTCATGTTTTTACTTTACCCTTTCACCCCCTCAACCCCATCCACCCACCCCCACCGTAGCTAACTCGCATTTCCACTGGTTTTAACATGTGTGGTCAGTCAAGACTTATTTACATATTATTGATAGTTACATTGGTGTGGTCTTTTCGGGTCTACATCCCCAATCATGTCCTCATCAACCCAAATATTCAAGCAGTTGTTTTTCTTCTGTGTTTCCACTCCTGTAGTTCTTCCTCTGAATTTAGGTAGTGTTCTTTTCCATAAATCCCTCAGAATTGTCTTGGGTCATTGCATTGCTGCTAGTACAGACGTCCATTACATTCAGTTTTACCACAGTGTATCAGTCTCTGTGTACAATGTTCTTCTGGCTCTGCTCCTTTCACTCTGCATCAATTCCTGGAGGTCTTTCCAGTTCACATGGAATTCCTCCAGTTTATTATTCCTTTGAGCACAATAGTATTCCATCACCAACAGATACCACAATTTGTTCAGCCATTCCCCAATTGAAGGGCATACCCTTGCTTTCCAGTTTTTTGCCATCACAAAGAGCGCAGCTATAAATATTTTTGTGCATATCTGTTTATCTATGATCTCTTTGGAGTACAATCTCAGCAATGCTATGGCTGGATCAAAGGGCAGGCATTCTTTTATAGCCCTTTGAGCATAGTTCCAAATTGCCATCCAGAATGGTTGGATCAGTTCACAACTCCACCAGCAATGCATTAATTTCCAACACATCACAGCAGCAAGAGGTAGAAAGAGAAACACCATTTAAAATCACCCTAGACAATATAAAATACTTAGGAATCTATCTACGAAAACAATCACAGGAATTATACAAACATAACTACAAAACACTTTCCAAACAAGTAAAACTAGATCTAAACAATTGGAAAAACATTGAGTGCTCATGGATAGGACGAGCTAACATAATAAAAATGACCATGCTACCCAAATTAATTTACTTATTTAGTGCCATACCTATCAAACTACCAAAAACTTTTTTTCCTGCATTAGAAAAAACTATAACAAAGTTTATTTGGAAGAACAAAAGATCAAGAATATCAAGGGAAATAATGAAAAAAATGTGAAGGAAGGGGGCCTAGCAGTACCAGATATTAAGCTATACTATAAATAGCAGCAGTCATCAAAACAATAGGGTCAGTTGTTTTTGATAGGAAATACTTTTTATTTTATTTCATTTTATTTTATCAGTCTTCAGGTTTTGTTCCATTTCTTCTTATTGCCTTAGCAGTCCTTTATTTCTTCCTGATCCAGTCAATTTGTCAAAGAATCTTTTACTTGAGAAAAGTTCTTGACCTTAATTGAGCAAGCTCTTAAATGAAACAATTTCTTTCCAGAAATGATTGGTAGATTCTTGCTCTTTTACTCAAATATCTCTTGTTGTCTCATAGAGCTACAAAAGACCATTCTATGTTTCAGGCAGTTTAATTCTTGTATAAGGCTTACCACCATATATTCTAAATTGTTAATTCTCTTTGCTATAATTTCTTCCCTAATTGCTGTTTAACTGGTGTTTTATATCTCTTGTTTCACTTTTTCCATATGCTGTTATAGTTTAGGGGTCCAGGATATTTTTTTCTCTGAAGTTCTAGTGAAATTTTTCTTTAATGTTTTCTTTTATTTTCACTTTGCCCCCCCCCATTCTAATAAATCTGGATAGTTATCATTTATACTTCTTGAAATAGGATAGCTTATGATCTGGGACAATCCTGAAAGACTTATGATGGGAAATGCTATCCACCTCCAGAGAAAGAACTATTGCAGTCATCCTTCGCTTCAGTGTCTTTGGTTTTATTTGGGGGTTTTGTTTATGTGTGACTTTGCTCTTACAACATTAACCAATATGGAAGTGTGGTTTGCATGACAATGAAAATTTAAAAAAGAAAGAAATACGATAGCCAGGCTTTCTTTTAGGAAGAAGTTATGATTTTCTAAAAGTCCAGTAATTCCAAGATTATCTCTCTGCTCAGAGCTTATTTGTAATCCTAAAATGAATAGAGGAGTTTAAAACTGATTGTCTTTAGTTTTCTTTATAATTGTTCCTGCTGGGGGCAGCTGGGTAGCTCAGTGGATTGAGAGCCAGGTCTAGAGACGGGAGGTCCTGGGTTCAAATCTGGCCTCAGACATTTCCCAACTGTGTGACCCTGGGCAAGTCACTTGACCTCCATTGCCCACCCTTACCATTCTTCTGCCTTGGAGCCAATACACAGTATTGATTCCAAGATGGAAGGTAAGGGCTTAAATATATAAGTGTATGCCTACATATATATATTTGTTCCTGCTGATATGTTTTTAGAGCTTTACTAGGATGTTGCTAATGAATCTAAACTCCTCTAGGTTCTAACATGCTGCTATCTTTGCAGAATTCCCTTGTATCCTATCCTTTACTCTTGAATCCAGGGCCCCCTTGCCTGGTACATCATGTGCCTGTTTAAGCTCAGTCCCAGAGACATCAATGATCTCATAGTAATTACACGCTGAGGCTTCGTCTCTCTGGCACGATACAGTATTCCTACCCACACGGCTTCTCAGATTTCCCTCCCTACGATCTCTTAGTAAAAACGGGATTAGCCTGTTAGATAAAGTCATGTCTTCTAACTATTCAATAAGACATGCATTTTTGAGCATTGCCAGTGAGGGAACTGATTGTGCTTGACTGCATGTTTATTACAAGGGTTTTGGCCTTTTCTCCCCTCCCCTCATTGGTGAGGGGAGGAAGGAGAGATACTACATGCTTGTTATTTGAAAAAAGAAATTTTTAATTAGAAAAAACTCAAGTCTTTCAGATGCGGGATCAGGCAAAACTTCTCAGGGGTTAAGGAGAGGAATGCCAGGGAATGTTGGCCCAGACAACATTAGTTATCCTCAACTTGGCCCTCACGGTTACAAAATATTCTTTAACTCTTCCCTAATTCACCATTTCTCCCACTCCAACAGAGGCTATTCCAAACCGTGCCTTTCCTCCAACCGGCCACATCATCCCTTTTCCCCACCCATCCTCTGAACATCTTACCTCCTATTTCCCTAAGAAAATGTAGGTCATTCAACGAGAACTCCCTCTGATTCACTCCTCTGTGTCTCCAATGCCCTGAAATCATTCCCCTTCTTCCTCCTTTCCTCCAGTTTCCTTCTGGTCAGCAAAGCCACTGCCTCCCCCTGTTCTTTGGAACCCATCTCTTCTCCTCTTTTCCGATAATATACATATACAGACTTCATTGTATGGCCAAATTGACTTTAACTTCGAAGCCCAGGGCTGTCTATCCACCTTACCGCCTAGCTCCCTCGGGCAATGCAGCTAAACGCAGCCAAATCCTCTCTCAACTGGTTTCTGCCCTGTGCAATTAGCCTCTATGTATAGCAAAGGAGCTACAAAAATCTGTTTTTCTCAGAAGCATCTGGGTGACCCAGTAGAAAGACTAGATTTCAAATCAGACGCTTCCTAGCTGTATGACCCTGAACAAGTCACTTAACCCCTGTTTAAAACTGGAGACGGAAATAAATGGCAACTGGCTCCGGCATCTTTGCCAGGGAAACCTCCAATGAGATCACAGAGGACAAAACTAAACAATAAAACGCTTTTCTTACCAGCACCAAAGGGTGGCAGCAGAGGGCAACCAGGCACTTCTAAGAGCTTTCATTTCTCTGACACTAACCAGTAACAGACAGAAACCAGCTATTTTCCAATGAGTTTCTGCCTTTCTCTGGCCAACCAGCAGCCTCCCAAACGCAACAGCTAAAGCCTTCCGGTCAGCTGACTTTTCCTTCTTGGCCTATCCAGTTCTGTACTTTACAGAGCCCTGCTCTGGACTCTCATATTATTCTTCATGGTGAAAATCAGAAGGTCCTCGTCTTAAGGACACATATTTTCCTTATGAAGGAAAACTCCTGAATTTCACTTTTCCGTTGCATGTGAAATCAGTGGCACTTATTTAATCATCCCAAGTGTCCAAACGGTTATCGGATTAAATTACTCCGTGTGAGTTTTAGGCCCTCAAGCTCTAAAAATAGTTCTATGCCATTAAACCGAGGAACCACAGTGTCCTGCAGTCTCAATTCATTTCTCTCTCCTCAAGCGGGTCATTCAATTTTCTACTTATTCTCCAACCAATCTCTTAACAACATTTTAATGAGAAAAGTGTTCTTTACACAGATATTTAACAATCTTTTGTTCACAAAAGTTCCTTCTCCACCTTTTTTCTTAACCAAAAATAATTAATATTTTAAAAGTGTGATTCTTTATACATTACAGTTTGACTTAATCCTTTTTCTTTGTTTAAAAAAAAAGAGTTCATTTTCTGACTCTTTCAGCAATCAAACTCTTTAAATACTAAAGGAGAAGGGCTTTACATATGGACTTGAGGACAAATAACTGAGTATTCAGTGAGGATACTATCAGGAATGCCAAAAAAAAAAAAAAACCAAAACAATAAATCCAGAAAGAGTTGGTACTGGCAATGAATGCTAGGGATAACAAAAAGTGACTTTTTTTTTTTTAACCCTTACCTTCCGTCTAGGAATCACTACTGGACATTGGTTCCAAGGCAAAAGAGCAGTGAGGTATAGGCAATGGAGGTTAAGTGACTTGCCCAGGGTCATATTTGAAACCAGGACCTCCCAATCTCTGAGCCTAGCTCTCCATAAACTGAGCTACACAATTGCCCCCCCAAAAATGACTTTTTAAGTAATAATAGAGCCAAAAGAAGATCAAAAAAAGAATGGGATTACTGCTTGGAATAAATTGTCTAAAGGCTTCAGCCACTCAGTTTCTTTTTGTAATTATTTTAAATTAGTATACTTTTGTAATTTTGGTGGAAACACATTTAAGTTTCTTCAGGTTTATTTTACTTTGCATTACCCTCTATGGAAATGTGTTTTGTATGATCACTCATATATAACATAGCAAATTGCTTGTTGTCTCAGAAGAGGGAGGGGGGAGAGAATTTATAACTCAAAACTTTGAAAAATGAATGTTTCAAGAGATTGTTTTTATTTTCCATTATCCTAGTTTATCCCCCTAGAAGTCACTTACAGAATGGGAAGGCAGTGTAGCTCTAAAACTCAGTGGTCATTCAATATGTCACTGGTTTGGAACACTTTTTTTTTTTTTAAAGAAAATTTGAGGAAAATATGTACAGAAAACACAATCAAAGATCTAGCATGGGAAGTGAGGTTGTAATGTGATACAATTGACCGAGGACCTGGGCCACAGAGGTAGGCCAAGTTGGTGCCAGAAAGAACTATCATGACAGTGAACTCCAGGTTTCATCTGAGATTGACCAAAAGGCACATGCTTAGTCTGGGTGTGCTGGTCTACTTGCTGTTCTGCATGCATGACCTCCATCTGATTGTGACACGTGGTGTCAGATGTTGTTGAGTTGTTTTCAGTGGTGTCTGACTCTTTGTGACACCATTTGGGGTTTTCTTTGCAAAAGTATTGGAGTGGTTTGCCATTCCCTTTTCCAGCTAATTTTTTTTTACAGATGAAGAAACTGAGGCAAACAGGGTTACATAACTTGCCTAGGGTCATGCAACTAGGGAATATCTGAAGCTAAATTCGAACTCAGATCTTCTTGACTCCAGGCCTGGTTCTTTATCCACTGTGCTACCCAACTGCCCCAGATAATTAGTTTAAACCTAATTTCTTCCTGGTAGTTTTCCAATTTTCCCAGCAGTTTTTGCCGAATAATGAATCTTTACCTCAATAGCTAAGATCTTTATCAAATACTATTAATATGTTCATTTCCTTCTACATATTGTGTGCCTAATTTGTGGCATCCTCTCCCTATTTTTCTAACCAGTAATCAAATATTTTAATTAATAAATAATAAAAATTTTTGGTGGTTATTGTTTTCTACTATAATTTTAAGATTTGGCTGTGCTAGATCCCCATCCTGCCTTCTGTGTTTCATTATTTCTCTTGAGAGTCTTGATTCTCAGACTTTCTCACTAGGACCCAGGAACTCTTAGTTGGGAAAACCTCATTATACTGCAATTTCCCCTCAGCCTTGGAACTCCACCTCATCACCACACTCTCTCTGCCCCCCTAATTGGAAAGCAGAGCCATGAACTCCAAAACCTCCATTTAAGGAGGGAACAGAACTCAGAACATCTCATTTCTCACTTGGTCTCATCCCTTTGCTGCTCCTCTGATTCTTCCATCATGCCTCCATGTTGGATACTTTCAGCGGCCCCATACCTCCAACCCATCCCTGATTTTCAGGTTTTTCTTTTTCTTTTTCAACTCTTACCTTGTCTTAGTATCAAGTCTAAGACAGAACAGCAAGGGCTAAGCAATCAGGATTGAGTGACTTGCCCAGGGTCAGATAGCCAGGAAGTATCTGGGATAAGATTTGAATCCAGGACCTCCTGATTCCAGTCTATAAAGTGTATTGTCTTCCCCCATATAGATTGTAAATTCCTTGAGGGCAGGAAATCATGTATGTGTGTGCATGTCCCTAGTGGTCAGCATAGTTCCAGATTTAATGTGTTTATTGATTGACTCAAACTCCTCCAGATTAATTTTGTTATTACTTTTTCCAAGTTTCTAAAATAATCACTAAAGTTTGAGTGGTATAATAGAGGTCTGGAGCACGTGGAGACTAAGAGAGAGGAGATGGTCTCTCCACATGGAAAATGCTAGAGAGATGCTTCCAAGAGAATCCTGGTGAATGACTGAAGTTCTTTGGAGAGACAAAACTACCCAGACCCAGCATGTGCAAGAAGAGGCTCTATTGATTGGCTGTGGCTTCCTTCAAAAGGATTTGTTAGCTTCAGCCTCTTTCCCCTTTGCTTGTGGGAACTTGGTGAACCAATGAAGGTAGTGGAACCTCTGGTCTTGTGAGCTCAGGTCTAGAGGGCTCCTCAACACGCCAACATTCTCAAGTTTAGGGCTAGTCAATGCAACATCAAAGTCCTTGAGGTACAAAAAGAACGGAGCATCCTTCAGCATTCTGGGGGTTCCAGATTTCAGGTTTGCAGCCAGTGTAGCATTAATGCCTCAAGGAGTAAACTTTGGGACTCTACCTCAGAAATGCCACTTTTGGACAAGAATGTGGAAGGGCCAATATTATGGAACTGAGCTAAGTTTCAAAGTTACCCCCGTAGGCTGAGATTATGTAGGGGAAACTATGGCTTCAAAGCATGTAGGGATGCAGCAAGGCGGATGTTCTTATGTTTGTTCTTGCTACGTCTCTGAGCTTTATAAAACCTAACCCCAATGTAAGTGGTTAACTAGTCACTCGCCCTCAAACAAAAGGTATACACAGTCAATGCAGGCTCAAACTCATGGCAGCAGAGAGAACAGACACCGAGCTCCTAGAACTTACCTGAAGGTGTGAGGGGCAGTGAGAGTATCCAACATGGAGGCATGAGGCCAAATGAGAGATGTTCTGAGCTCTGCTCCCTCCTTAAATGGAAGTTTTGATGGCTCTAATATCCAATTAGAGGTGGTGATATGAGGTGGAGTTCCAAGGCTGTTGGGATCTTGCAAGATAATGAGGTTTTCCTAACAAAGCCTCCTTGAGTCACAGTGGAAAAGTCTGAGAAGTCCCAAATTAGTGAACCTAGGTGAGAAATGAGGAGAATCAAGAAGGGAGAGAGGCAGTAGAGAGAATGGGTCAGGCCATATACACACGTAGATTATTTTCTTTGCCAATTGTAGGAATTGCTACCTGCCTCGTGTTGAACCTTCCTTTTCTTCCATTTTATGACTTTAATATAAGGATGCTCAATAGCCTTCCTCTCTAAGAGGCTTCAGGACACATCTCATCCTTTGGCAAAAGCAAAGTCTAAAACAATGATCTTAACAGGAAAAACTGCATGTGGCAGACATTTGGTGCTTCAACCCTAGAGGATTTAGATGAGAAGATCCTGACCACTTTTCTGGTTTCTATATTTCAAATTGTGCCTTTGCTGCTATCTCAAACTGGAATTTCCTCCTTATCTGGGACCTCTTCTCTCTGCAACATCCAACTACACCTTTAGCTTTCTCAACCTAGAACATTCTTAAGTTCTTTCCCTTTCTCCTGTTAATGAGTTCCTCCTGGCCCAAGCTAGCCCTCATTCCTCCCTTCTTGCCACCCCCTGACTCCCACCAGCCTAGTTCCTGCCTTTCAAACTTCATAACCATGTCCCCACACTGAAAGCCTTCTTTTGCTATTCCTTCCCTCCATGGGTTATCTTTCCCTATTCAAATGTAAGCTCCATGAGGCCAGGGGTCAGTTTTTGTTTTTACTTATATTTGTACCTCCAGAACTTAGCACAGTACTTGATACAGAAAAAGTACTTAATAAATCATTGTTTCAGAGCAGTTAGGTGTCACAGTAGATAGAATACTAGGTCTAAAGTCAGGAGGTCCTGGGTTAAAATCTGGCCTCAAACAATTCCTAGCTGTGTGCAGAGGGGTGCCTCCACTGGTACAGGGTCTATTAGAGGATGACGGTGTCAGCAGATTGAGATGAATGAGGTCAGAGTTTCAGTCATGTATCCCAAAGACTGTTCTGGTCAGCCCTTGACTGGTTTTATTTTTTATACCCTTTTCTTAAGATTACATGGGGGGAGAGAGGGGTGCAGCTGGGTAGCTCAGTGGATTGAGAGTCAGGCCTAGAGATGGGAGGTCCTGGGTTCAAATCTGACCTCAGACACTTCCCAGCTGTGTGACCCTGGGCAAGTCACTTGACCCCTATTGCCCACCCTTATCACTCTTCCACCAAGGAACCAATACACAGTATTGACTACAAGACAGAAGGTAAGGGTTTTAAAAAATGTTTTTAATTTAAGTTTAAAAAATTAAAAAAATATTACATATAGGTTGGCATTCATTTTCATTTTCAACATACATCTTTTCTTGGAGATAATGGATTAAGTCATACATTAACTTTTACTGCATTACAGAATCATTTAATTGGCATTCCATAATTATTCTATTTAAGTTAACAAAAGATGCAAAGCTTTGGCAAGAAATATTCATCATGGAGTAACTGGGCTAGAAATTGTACTTGCTGTCCATCCATGAGGTGCAGTTCATGCATTACAGTTTAGTACAATAGTTAATTACATTTTGACCAGTCAAGTCAGGGATGATTATTCTTTGCTCTATTCGGTTACATAATTAATCAAGCAGTGATTCGATATACTAGCAGATTTCAAAAGATAACATAATCCTAACCCAGTCCAAATATTATTTCAATAACAGCCTTTCATCATTCAATATTTTTCAAAGGTGAGTTTAGTATGTACTCTGAACTTGTAGGGTTAATGAAAACAGTCCAATAACTTGCTCTGTTTTTTATCCCTTGTCCTCCTTTCCACATCAAGGACCAGGGAAGCTTGAAGGCAATTCTCCAAGTTTCTGTTTATGGGGAGTGAGAAATCTAAAGTGCAGTTTTTTTCTGGGGTTTTAAAATCTTTAATATTAACTCACTAATTGCTGGTTTGTTATTGAGTGACTTTTAGGAGAATTTTTATATCATTACATGTGGGGCTTTCCTAGGAATTTGTGGGGGGCCTATAAAGACTCTAATAACAGCTTTTACTGTTCTCTATTTTCTTGGGGCTGAGAAGGGATATTGATCATTACAGTTCCAATAATAGTGTGTTAGTAAGAGAGGGGGTCACACATGAGAGTTTGATAGGGTGCATCCATCCTCCCTGTGGCCTGCTCTTCAGGCTTCAGGATTCACGCATGACTTTGTCATATAGCATGAATTTTGATGCCCTCCCCCCTCCTCCTCCCCGGCAGCTGTGTGACCCTGGGCAAGTCACTTAACTCCAATTGTCTAGCTCTTATCCCTCTTCTGCCTTGGAATCCATACTTAATATCAATTTAAGACAGAAGGTAAGGGTTTGAAAAAAAAGGCAAAGACAACATCCCTTCCCTCAAGAAGCTTCCACTCAAATAGTAAGAGATGATGTTTAAACAAGTTTATACATATAAGATACAGATTATCTTAAGCATAGAAAGTAAACAAACTAAAGAATAATCTGGGACTATGTCCAAATGACAGACCTTTCAACCCACCAGTACTGCTACTAGGTCCTCAACCCAAGGAGATCAAAGAAAAAAGGACCTGTATATATAAAAATATTTATAGCAACTCTTTATGATAGCAAAGAATTAAAAACTGAGGGGAGTGTCCATCGATTGGAGAGTGACTAGAAAAGATATGGTGTATGAATGTGTTGGAATATGTAATATGCAGAAATGGGTAGCCATTTCTCTCTGGGTGCAAGTTAGCAGTTGCCACTTTGGAACACAGAACCTGGCAGAGCACCCAGGGCGTGTGCCAGGGTGACAGTTAAGGACAGGGTATAAAAAGGGGTCCACAAACCCCTGGGGACTTCACTTCTCTCATCTGGAGGGTTAGGGAGGAGTTGGTTCTGGGCCCCCTTCCTGATTTGGGAGTTTTGGTTAGCCAGGCAGGGACAATCTCCATTGCTAGTCAAATTCAATACTTCATTGGCATAGCCAAGAACCTTCTATTCAATTCAGTGTCAACAGCTACAATCAAGAACAGCAGCATCTGACCCAGGGACCTGACAGCCTCTGGGCTCAGCTACAAAGCAACAGAGTTGGGAAGTGCCCTCAAGACTTTCTCATACTCTTCTCCTAGGAACAACTAGTGTTTCAAGTTTTATTTAACATCAAGTACTTAGGCAAGATCTTTAGGGTTTCCTTTTACCCACCTTCCTACTCCTTTTACCTACCCACAGTTTGGTTTTAAATAAACCCTGTTTAAACCCTAAAGGCTAAACATTCTTGAAGCCATTGCTTACCTTACCAACAACAATTAGTCATTAGCAGTAAGATCTGGTTAACATCTTTAGCTGGTCTAGCCTTTCCAAGTCAGGTTTTTCCATCATCAATTTGAGGTTTCAAGAAGCAACAGTCTATTTCCTGGAAGCATTTCAAATTGCCTGGCTGGATTGGTGGTTCTAAGGCTCTGAGCTTTGGTAGAGAATCTTGGGCTTAAAGGAGACCTTTAACCCTGTTGGTGTGGGAGCTAATCTAAACCCACTTTCAGCTGTGGTTAAGGTCTCTCACCCTATTCATATACCATCAGCAGCATCAGCCTACACCCCTTAGCTGCTCATAACAAATACTGCTGTGCTATAAGATATGATGAAGGGGTTTCAGAAAAACATGGGAAGGTTTGTGTGAACTGATGCAAAGTGAAGTGAGCAGAACCAAGAAAATAATGTACATAGTAAAAGCAATATTATGGTGGTGATTATCTGGGAAAGATTTAGTAACTCTGATCAAGACAATTCCAAAGGACCCATCCATGATGAAAAATGCTATCCACCTCCAGAGAGAGAACTGATGGACTCTGAGTGTAGATTGAAGCATGTTTATTTTCTCTTTGCTTTTCTTTCTTCTTTTTCTTTGGCAATATGGCCAGTATGGAAAAGTGTTTTATGTAACTTCATATGTGTATCGGATTAGATACTTCTTGTATTTTCAATGGGTGGGGGATGGAATGGAGGGAGGAAAAGAAAAGATTTTTTAAAAACTTAAAAAGTAAATACTAAAAATGAAACAAAAAAGAAAGTAGATGCGTGGTAATCTCAGAGGAAAGGCTCTAGCAGTGGGTAGGGGAAATAGAGAGTTGAGGGGAACAAGGGGAAAGGAAGGACCAGGAAAGGCTCTAGGAAATGGTGGCCCCTCTCACTGATGGCAGGCATGATGATGGTGGAGATGTTGTGATTCTGAGATCATTTGATGCTTAGTAAAAATGTTTTTAGGTGTACCTATAGAAGTGAATATGGAATATGGGGGAACAGATTGAAAGTAAACCCTTAGGAGCAATGGAGTTACACTGGTTGTAGATTTTTAAAGCTGCCCCTTTAACTTTTCAATTTCACTTTAATACCTACAATGTAAATGCTGATTGAATAGAATTCTTCTGTGTGGTCATATTGAGAAGAGGAAAAGAGATTGAGAAACTAAATAGAAAGAGGAGCACAAAGAGCCAGTTGAATTATGTATTATTGGAGGATCATATGCCTAGACTTTTAACTTAGATGGAGGAAATTCATATGAAATACTAGGGCATCTACCTGCCAAGACGTAACCCAGGAACTATGTGATTACAACTAAAAAACATTTTTCACACAAATAAGTCAGATTGAAAAAACTTTAATTGCTCATGGTAGGCTGATCCAATATAATAAAAATAACAATTCTACCTAAATTGATTTATCTATTCAGTGCCATACCAATCAAAATACACCTAAACTATTCCCTAAAACTAGAAAAAAAAAAAACTTTTTTAGTCATCTTGAAGAACAAAAGGCCAAGAATATCAATGGGGGGGAGGGAGGTTGATGTGAAGGAAGATGGCTTAGCTGTGCCAGATCTCAAATTGTATTATAAAGCAACAATCATCAAAATAATTTGATGCTGGCTAAGAAAAAGAGTAGTGGGTCAATGGATTAATTTAGGCCCTCAAAACACAATAGTAAATGACCAAAGTAACCTCGTATTTGACAAATCCAAAGATCCAAGTTTTGGGAAGAACTCACTATTCAACAAAAACTATTGGGAAAACTGGAAAACAATATGGCAGAACTTAGTCAAAGATGAACACTTCATATACCAAGGTAAAAAATCAAAATGGTTACATCATTTAGAAATAAAGTGATACATTAATCAAATTAGGGAAGTTTGGAAGAGTTTACCTGTTGGATCTATGGATAAGGAAAGATTTTATTTCCAAATGACATAAAGAACACTACAAGGTATAAAACAGACAATTTTGGCTACATTAAATTTAAAAGATTTTTCAAAAATAAAACCAGCACAACCAAGATTAGAAGGGAAACAACAAATTGGGGAAAAAATGTTTATAGCAAGTATCTCTTACAAAGGCCTCATTTCTCCAATACATAGGGAGGTGATTCAAATTTATAAGAATACAGAGCATTTTCCAATTGAAAAATGGTCAAAAGATATGGAAAAGCAATTCTCAGATGACAAAATCAAAACTATTTTTAGTTGTATGAAAAAATGCTCCAAATCTCTATTAATTAGAAAAATGCAAATTAAAATAACTGAGGTACCACCTCATACCTCTCAGACTAATATGACAAAAAAGAAAACATGATAAATGCTGGAAGGCATATAGAAAATTTAGGGCACGAATACACTGTTGGGGGAGCTATTGACTGATTAGCCATTCTGGAGAGCAATTGGGTGCCCGTAGAGTCATAAAACCATGCATACCCTTTTGGTCCAGCAATACCACTACAAGGTCTTTATCCCAAAGATATTAAAGAGAGGAGGAAAAGACCTACTTACACACATTTCTAGCAGCTCTTTTTGTGGTGACAAAGAACTGGAAACTGAAGGAATGTCCATCATTTGGGGAATAGCTGAACAAGTTGTGGTATATGATTGTAATGGAATATTATTGTGCCATAAAAAAATGACAAGACAATCACAAAAAATCCTGGAAAAACTTAATAAAGTATGATGATCAGCTGTGAATGTCTTAACTATTAATCAGCAATGCAAGGGTCCAGGACAACTCAAAGGAACTCATGAAGAAAAAGGCTGTCCATTCTGAATGCAGATTGAAGCATACCACTTTTCACTGTATTTCCTCCATGAATTTTTCACTAGTGTAAATGATATGTCTTGTTTCACAACATGACAAACATGAAAATAGGTATTGTACAATAACATGTACAACCTATATCATATTATCTGCCCTCTAAGGCCTCTAAGGAAGGGGAGCAGGTGGGAAAGAGCACAGATCCCAACATGTCAGAAAATGATTATTAAAAATTGTATCAACATGTAATCTGGAAATAAGTTTTTTAATTAAAAAAAGGAATGTAGGAAATTCAAGTCAAGTCAACAAGCATGTCTTGAAGTGTTGACTATGTGTCAGATACCATGTTAAGCAGATAAGAAGTGTATAATCTTTGCCCTCAAGGAGCTTACATCCTACCTTTAAAGGAGGGAGTAGGGATGGAGAGAAAGAGACAAAGGCGCTTGGGAAAAGGGGCATGGTAAAAAGCCCAGAGTCAGGAGTGTAGCCTGGAGAGAAAGGAAGACATGGCTCTCCTAGACGTTCTCTTAATAAGGAGGTTCTGGGAGGAACTAGCCTATCAGATAGTGAAGCTACAAGAGGTGAAAGGTACTTCCACTGTGAGAAGTAGCCCAGGTGTAAAATGAGCTCCCAGGATGAAGATGCTTCAATAGCATGGTAAAGAAAATCCAGAAAAGTCCAGAGTGCAACCTAGAGAGGAATAAGGGGCAACATGTTGTTCAATCATGTCCAGTTCTTCATGACCCCATTTGGGTTTTTTTGGCAAAGATACTGGAGTAGTTGGCCATTTCCTTCTCCAGCTCATTTTACAGAGGAGGAAACTGAGGCAAACAGGGTGAAGTGACTTGCCCACCAGCCACACAGCTAAGCGTCTGAGGCCAGATTTTATCTTGGATTTTCTGGACTCCAGGCCTGGCACTATTCACTGAGCCATTTAGCTGCCCTAAGAAGTAACTAGGAAAGTATAAAGATTTGGAAGGCCTCCATAGCCTACCACCTGGGGGATCACCCAGATAGAGCACCAAAAATAACTTCTCTAGCCATACCCTTGCCTAGTGCATAGGGATGGATGCCTCTGGGGGAGGAGAGCGATCAGAGCCCAGGG
Source organism: Gracilinanus agilis (assembly GCF_016433145.1). NCBI lineage: Eukaryota > Metazoa > Chordata > Mammalia > Didelphimorphia > Didelphidae > Gracilinanus > Gracilinanus agilis. Next base: position 167,699,828 of record NC_058133.1, read on the forward strand.
TCGAGCAGGCAGGGATCTGGGAGGGATAGAGCTCTCAGGGAATCAGGATGCCAGATCCTAGAGCCCTGATGGCAAACCTATGACACACGTGTCAGCACTGACACACGTAGCCATTTTCGATGACACGCGACCGCATACAGAGAAGTATGGGGCTGCATGCCAAGGATGAAACATTTGCTGTAGTGTAGTGTAGACATTCTGTGTACTCTAGATTACAATTCTGTATATATTCATTTACCTATTTTGGTTTATTAAATACAGTTATATATTACAATTGTACATTTTTGTTATTTAAACTATAAGTATCGCAAAATTATGGGTTTTTTTCTCAAAGTGACACACCACCAGTTATGCTCAGTTTTTTGGTGAATTTTGACACGCCAAGCTCAAAAGGTTGCCCATCACTGACCTAGAGGGACCCCACCAGAAAGGAAAGTCATGCCCAGGTAATCTAGGTGACTGAATCAGAGGGCTGAGGGAGAGGCAGGAGTGTAGTAGTCATAGTGGGATGGGGGGAAGGATTGAGCATTTATATGGTGCTGCCTATGCTCAAACAATGTGCTAAACACTTGACAATATAGGGAAGGATTATTTCTCTGTGGCTTCCATCCTCCCAGGCTCCTGTCTGGATAAAGAGGGTTAGTTTTTTCTGTCTCTCAAATACCAAGGATGAAAGGAAATTGTGTGGACATCTGAAATCCTCTTGGGTATCTGGGCCAGTGAGTATCTGAAAAGGGTCGTAAAGAACAATACCAATAGACGGCACAGTGACTGGTGCCTGGCTCTTTCTTAGGCCCTGGTGTCTGCATCCCCCCTCCTAAATGAGATCTTTCTTTTTCTTTTAAAATCCTTACTTTCTGTGCATGAAAGCAACATGGGCTAGGCAATCAGGGTAACATGATTTGCCCGGGGTCAAATAGCTAGGAAGTGTCTGAGGCCACATTTGAACCCAGGACCTCCCGTCTCCGGGCCTGGCACTCTACCTAGCTGCCCCTATGCCTCAACCCAGCTCCAAGCCTTTTTCCAAACCACATTAAAAGTGCCTCTTATTTCTCACTCAGGGCATGCCTTCCTTTCCCTCTGTACCATCTCCAAGGCTAAGAACAAGTCTCTGGCATCACCCTCTCTGAGGAAGCAGCCAGCATGCTTCAGTGAAAAGAACAGGGGCCAGACTTGATGCCAGTTCAAATGCCAACTCTAACAGTGTGTGATCCTGGACAAATCTCTTTGGCTCACTTGGCCTGAAGTTTCCTCATCTGTAAACTGCAGAAGAGGGGAGCAGGAGCAGGGATGTGGCTGTCTAGACCGCCTGGCAGGTCCCTTCTGGCCCTACGTTTATCAGCCCAATGAACCGGAGCTCTAATGCCATTCCTGCAATTTACTACCTACCTACCAGACTTTGGGCAAGCCACTTACGGAGGCTGGGAGGATGGGGGAAGAGGCTGGTGGAGATGAGGAAGTGCCAGTGGACCCCAGAAAACTACCAAAAAAGAATGGCTTTGGGCAGCTGGGTAGCTCAGTGGAGTGAGAGTCAGGCCTAGAGACAGGAGGTCCTAGGTTCAAACCCGGCCTCAGCCACTTCCCAGCTGTGTGACCCTGGGCAAGTCACTTGACCCCCATTGCCCACCCTTACCACTCCTCCACCTATGAGACAATACACCGAAGTACAAGGGTTTAAAAAAAAAAAAAAAAAAAAAAAGGATGGCTTCTTCCCTTTGACCAAGGCAGCGCCCAAAGCCCCCACAAGCCCCTTCTTCCAAGGCAGACAACGGAAAACTCGGCTCCCACACTTTATTGGGATTCTGACTTAGGAGGGGCAGCCTCCAAGGGCCCCCCACTAATGAGGTCCGTGCTACATACAGCATGTAAGTTCATGATTGCTCAATAAATACAGACCAAGGAAGGGGTAGGTACAGTCCGAGATTCCATCCACCCAGGTGGGTGGGGAAAGTGGGATCGGGGTGAGTATATTGGTAGTTTACCCATAGATGAGGACAAAGTCAGGATTTCCACTTTACAGATGGGGTGGGGGAAGAGTGCAGTTCCATATTACATACGGGAGGGCCTGGGCAAAAGAACAAGTTCCACTTTACAGATCAGGGGTGGAAGGCAATTTACAGAGAGGATAGGAAGGCAGGGAGGTTCCATATTAAATATGAGTGAGGCAGGGAGAATAATTCCATTTTACAGATGGGAAAATGCTTCAGCTAAGCTTCATTTTACATGAGGGGCAGGATGCTCCAGAGCCCTTCCATTTCCAGGTGACAGGAGGGGTGGCACATACCCAAGAAAGGAAGGGAGGAAGGGTCCTGAGGCTAGAGAATGAGGGAAGTATAGCCCACGGGCACCAGCCCCTCAGCCCCCTCTCGCCCGCATCGGAGCCAGTCCTCATCCACGGTGGAAACGACCCGAAGCACTTCTCCTCGCCGGAAGCTCAGCTGATCAGGCGCAGCGGCCGTGTGGTCACAGAGGGCTCGGACCGCCCTAGGAGGACACATGGAGATGAGGCAAGCCGCAGTGAGCCGAGGCCCCAGGAACTGTCATCCTCACCCCTTCCCTCCTCACCTCTGTGTCGGGAACTCCCTGGGGGCCGGGGCCTCAAGCTCTTCTGGAGGGGACGATGGCTCCGGGGGGCCGCCCTTCCTCACCAAGGCCAGCATGCTCACTGCAGGGGGCAGCCAGCTGGAGGGTCTCCTGGAGGAGTGGCCAGGTTGAAGGAATGGACTCATTTCCCACACCATGCCCCCTTCTAGGGAAAACTGGGAGCTTGGTGGGAGAGGAGAGGCCGGAGGGTCATCAAACGGCCAGAGGCTCATTATAAGAGGGTTGGGGGCGAATGCCCCCCTTGGGGCCAGGAAGGAGGCCTTGGGATCACTCTGGTGCTGATTTCGGGGTCCTGGATGATTAGCTCTCACTGAGGTGCCAAAATCAGAAGCACATACAATATGCAACTAGCCACATGCTGAAATAATGCAACCAAATGACATTTTCAGAGAGAAAAATCCTGCAGGACATTTCCCGATAAATGACACTGATCCCCAAAATCTTTTTTTGCCAGAGGAGGTGTTTTTACAGACCTAATTCATGTCAAACAGGGCACCCACCCATCTATTTACAGGAGAGAGACAGCAGAAAAGGGTCACTCATGGCTTACGGGTCAGAGGAGCCTCCGGATGGAACTGCTTTTAAGTTGGTGTTAAGTCCATTAAGAGGTTGGGGGGATCATTAGGGACCTGTGGGGAGCCCCAAGTACCTGGATTTTATCGGCCCACCACCATCGGTCTCCATTGTCCCTGCTGGAACCCCGAACAGTCTTCCTAGCCATACGCCTCTGGCCTGGCCTGGCTCCTCTCCCGACGGCCGACTCTCCTTGGTACTCTCAGGGGGCACAGCCTGCTTCCGGGAACCCCATCGGGGAAGAGGGAAGCCCTCTGACCCTCCTGAGGCATAGACCCGGGAAGCCTGGGTCAGCTGCTCCCACCAGCCACTGGATGGAGAGGGACCTCGTGGAGCCTCGCCCGGCCCTCCCCGGAGGCTCTGAGCCAGCCTTTCCCCCCAGCCCAACACAGCCTGGACTGTCTGCTGCAGGGCTGGCGGTGGGCCCGGAGGGGCCGGGGGCTGGGGTGGGCCCAGCGGCAGATGATGGTGGTGCTCAAAGAGGAGATCCAGGTGGAAGGTGAGGACGGACAGAGGCTGGAGCAGAAGCAACAGCTCTGTGGACAGGGAGGGGCAGCCTCCTCGGGCCAGAGAAAAGAAGGCTGTAGGCAGGTACAGTAGGGACAGGAGGCCTGGGCATGATGGAGAAGGGGAATATCAGATCCCAGAGCCCCAGGCCCCCGTGTCTGTGTTTCCGACCCCTAGTCATTGGCTTCACATCCCCTCATTTTATGTGGATTTATATCATATGTACACACGCACCCCCACACTCATATACATCTCTCCGTACTGAACAAATATTCAGGGGCTAGAAAAAACCCATAAAGTCCAACTGTATGGTCCCCACCCACCAGGCCCCATGCTTTCTGAAATTTATTTTCTTTTTTTTTTTTTAAACCCTTACCTTCCATCTTAGAATGAATACTGAATTAATATTCCAAGGCAGAAGAGTGGTAAGGGTAGACTTGCCCAGGGTCACACAGCTAGGAAGTGTCTTGATACATTTGAACCCATCCTGTCTCTAGGCCTGGTTCTCAAGCCACTGAGCCACCCAGCTGCCCCCTGCTTTCTGAAATTTCTGTCCCCTACCTCCGTTTTTCTCAAACCATCCCAAGGAAGTACCTGTATCCTCTTGGAGGTTGGAAAACCATAACTCCAGCTGTTTTGTGCTGCAAAGAGAGATAGAAGTGAGAAAAGAAGGTTGAGAGAGAATTGGGAGTGTAATAAGCTCAGAAGGTGACAGACAGGTCTGGAAGGGACCGCAGAGATTGTCTAGTTCAGGTCTCTCCTTTCTAAGATGGGGGAATTCAGGTGAGGAGGGGAGGCTGACTTCCCCAAGGTCACCCAGCACAGTCCTCTGATGGAATCCAGAGCTCTCTACCACTTCTGTCTTCTGAACTAAGGAGAGGGGGTGGGAGGTCCCGGGTGGGAAAGAACCGATAGGGCCTGCTGAGCACGCCCCGGACGAGGTACTCAGGAGAGTCTCTCGGCAGCACGAGTCCCAGGGGAGGGTGTTGGGGTCTCACTTGAGGAGGCCGAGGATGAAGGCATGGAACCGGCTTCGGCTGCTGCTGAGAGGGCTCAGGCGGCTGACCTGATTATACAGGTTTCCCAGGGAGTGGGTGCAGGAAGCTGGGGAGGCAGAGCAGGTAGCATTATGGCAGAGATGATCCCCACGATACAGGAACGCCTCCCCACTCAGCCACAGCTCCTGTTCCCACCCGAGTGTGCGCTCTGCCCCGCCTCACCAGGTTTCACAGATGCTTCCACAACACTCCAAGGGCTGCTCCTTCTCTGCCCAGTGATGAGATCCTTTCTAAACGGCTTCAGGCCATCGGCCACCAAGGCGTGGAGGGCAGGGCACAGCGTGGTCAGCACCAGATGTCCCACATCAGGGCTCAACCGGCTATCGCCCAGCTGGGCCTGGACAACAAGGGAGAGCAAAAATCACAGACAAATCAGCTGTTGCTCTGGCCAACCTGCTCAGGCTACCTTCCTCTGTTTCTTAATAGAAAGCCATACTGGGGGTGGCTGAGTGGCTCAGTGGGTGGAGAGCCAGGCCTAGAGACAGGAGGTCCTGGGTTCAAATTTGACCTCAGACACTTCCCAGCTGTGTGACCCTGGGCAAGTCACTTAATCCCCATTGCCTAGCCCTTATGGTTCTTCTGCCTTGGAACCAAAACACAGCATTGATTCTAAGACCGAAACTAAAGTTAAAGTTAAAAAAAAACACACACAGTAAGGCATCCAGGTCCAGCCCCAACCCAATCACAGCCCCTTTCCCCACGGGACATTCTCATCTCCTCAATCCCACTAACCTTTTGTACCAGGTTCCTGGCTGCCCCAAAATGGGAGATGATTTTGTCCACTGAGGCGCTGACAGCAATCAGAAGGCCTTCAGGAAAAAGGACAATATGAAAAAGAAACACAAAGGCTGCATCTGTTCATCTCTGAGGGATAAGTCTGTCCATCCTTCAAGGACAGCCCTCCCCACTGCTGAAAGAGGACCCCAGAGAAGTGGGCAGTGCTGGAAGGGGCTGGGAGGCAGGGGAAGTAGCCTTAAGGGTGGGGAAGACAAGCCAGGGTCAGTACCTTTCTTTTCCTCTTGCAGCTGGCCAGATCCCTGCTTGGCTTCTGCCATCCACAGGCACTGGGCCCCAGGCACACCAGCAAAAGACCAGGAACTCCGGACTGGGGGGAGATGGTAGGGCAGGTGGAAAAAAGATTCAATTCAAGGAATGAAGTTATCAAGCAACTGCTGTGTACATGGCCTTGACAAGATTCTGCTTTGGGTGCGGGGGTGGGGAACCTGAGAAGAACCTGGCTAAGGGAATCACCCTCCAGATGAATTAAAATGCTCCCCTGCAAACAATTCCTGTAGCTGGGGGGAGAGGGGAGACAATTGGGGCGAGGGCAGAGCTAGGAGGGCGGTGGGACAAGGGGGCCGGCCCCAGAGAAGGGGCCCAACCCCTCACCCTTCCATCCTAGTAAACCCCAAGAGTGAAGGATCCCAAGGTCCTTCCTGGTTCCTGGTCTGGCCTCCCACGTCCTTTATTCCCGGAAGTCCAGGGCAGGCTTACCTCCCGGTTGGGAGGGAGGGAGCTTGGGCCTCTAGGGGCGGGGGAGGGGCGGATCCGCGCCCCGCCCCAGCCCCCGCCCGGGGCGTGGGGAGCACGTGAGGAGCCACAACCAATAGAAGGACAGACAGACAGACAGAAGCGGGTATAGAGGGGGACGAGGCGAAGGGAGAAGGAAAGGTGAAAAGGGGAAAATCAAGGACCCACTGCCCGCCCTTAATCCTCCTCTGCCCTCTCTCCCGACTGTGCAAGCCCACATCGAGGAGGGGACGGCAGTGGCAAAGGCCACCAGGAGGATGAACAAGAGTCCTTCATACAAGCCAATGGGCTCGCGTGGGCTCTCCCCGCCCTTCCCCTGCAGCGAGGTGGGGGCAAGGCCAGAATTCCAAGGACCAATGAATACCCAGGGGGCGGGACTAGAACCCCAGGGGACAATGAGTTTGGGATGGACAGGGGACCGGAGACCCTCAGGACAAGTAAAGCTTTCTCGAAATTCTGTAGGGAGATGCCCCTTTCCTGGGCCCGGATAGGTGCAGAGCCCCAGCCGTAGAGCTCCTTAGCCCAGGGGTTCCCACGGTAGGGAAGGACCGCACACCCGAGAGCCAAGAGCATCCGCGACGCCGCGGGGGGCAGGGCGCCGGGGTGTGACCTGGCGCTTGGGGGTGTGGCCAGGTGTGGGACACAGTCCGTCTTACGTAGCCTAGGCGGCGGTGGCGGGCTCCAGGGTCTGCGCGGGGCCTTCGGCTGTGGCGGTGGCGGCAGGGGGGCGGCTACCTGGCGGGGTGGGGGAACCGCGGAGGGAAAGGTGCTGCTTCTGGGGAAGAGCGGGGACAGCAACAGCGCCAGCTCAGGGCTGGCCAGGCAGGGCAGGGCCCCCCGGGCTGGGGGCGAATAAGCCCCTACGGGGGACAGGCGGACAGGCAGCAGCTGCTCTTCCGTGGGGCTCGGCCCCCCAAGCAGTCGCAGCCCCGGGCCGGGCCACCCAGCCAGTGGGGCCAAGAGCAGGGAGCCGGCTCCCCCCGCTCCCGCGCCCTCCAAGAGGGGACGACCGTCGGCCGAGAACCGAAAAACCAAGGGCCGAGGGAGGAGGAGGGGGCCAGCTACAGGCGGTGGGGACAGAGCAGGTGCGGGGTGGGGTAGGGGCAGCGAGACGGGCAGCCAGGCGAAGAGGGGCAAGGAGAAAGAGGGGAGCAGAAAATTAGTCCCACTCCCCTTATGACACCACCCCCACTCCCCTTTCCCAGAGCTCTCCCCAGGCCCCGGTAAAAGGGAGGGGGAAGGACAAGAAGGGAAAAGTTGGGGTGGGGAAGGAGACAATGGGGCAACACATGAAGGAGAGGGTCTTGAAGCTCTGAAATGGAAGGGACTCGGGCCGGATCTGCCTCCCACATCCAGGCCCTTCCCAGTCAGCCTCACTCCACCCTAAACCCCCAAGCAGGGAACCCCCTTACCCTCTATGTCAGGAGCCTCCCTGGGCCGGGCTGGTTCCTTCCCTATAGGAACATCATCAGCTGCCACTGGGCTCTCAGGCCTAAGATCCCCAGGCCTCCCTTCAGCAATAGGCTGCAGCCCCAAGCGGGTCTTCTTCCTTCGGGGTGGGACTGGTGGAGGTGGAGGCCTCGGTGGGACCAAGGCCCAGCCAGCTGGGGGGTCCCTGGGTGGCACTGGGGGAGGTGGGCCCCGGTTTCTGGAGCGAAGCTCCTTGAAGGTGGTGACCTCCCGGGGAGGGGCAGGGGAGCCATTCAGAGCCCCACTGGGAGGCAGTTCTGTGTCTGGGGAGAAGATGATTAACCAGTCACTCCTGTCCTTCTTGGCTTGTGGGGGAAGAAGAAGCCCTGAGCCCCGTTTCCGCTTCTGGGCCAGCTCATGGAAGGATGTGATTGTCCGGTGGGGCACAGGTTCTCCACTGACGTCACCTTCAATTTTCCCAGCATTGGCTTTCCAGCTAGAGTCGGGATTCTCAGTGCTAGTTTTCCAAGTGGAATCAGTGATGCCTGAGTCAGTATTCTCAGTGAGTTTCCAGGCAGATTCAGTATTCCCAGTGCTAGGTTTCCAAGAGGACTCAGTATATCCAGAGCCAATTTTCCAGCCAGAATCTGTATTCTTCTCGGTGAGTTTCCAATTAGAATCAGTATTCTCGGCACTAGTTTTCCAGGTGGTAGAGTCTGAATTCCCATTGAGTTGCCAACCAGAGTCAGTTTTCCAGCCAGAGTCAGTGTTACCAGGGTCAACCTTACAACTGGGAATGACTTTCCAACTGGATCCATTTTTCCCACTAGCATCAATTTTCCCATTGTCTGTCTCCAAGGCCAGCTCAAGCTCTCTTCTCTCTTCCTCTTCCCTTGGTACTGAGGAGTGATGATCCTGGAAGCTGGGCAAAGCATTGCAGTTGGAGTCTAGGCCAGTGACAGAAGGGGAAGAAGCTCCAGAACAAGAATCTGGAGAACAGCAAAAGCTGTCTGGACTACAGTCAGGACCTTCTGTGGTTAGGGGAGAGCCTTCATCCAGAGGGATAATGCTAGGCTGGGGGTTGGTTTCCTCTGGAGGGAAATCCCGAGAATAGACAGAGACAGGGGATTCATCAGGAGTGAGGTCTGAACAGGTGCTGAGTGAAGATGAGCAGCCAGGGTCTGAGGGGGATACCACCCCCTCTTCTTCCTCCTCTGTTTCCCCTGGTCGGTTCTCCAGTTCTGGACCATGCTCCCTGCAACAACGGCAGGGAACTGCAGGGCTGTTGGAGTTGGCATCCACCAAGGTTCCACTACAGGGTACTCCACTCTCTTTGCCCCCTGTGTCTCCAGGAGGTGGTGGAGTGCTCAGGGGCCCTTCTCTGAGCTCTGGACGTCGGGACAGGTGCAGACCCAGAGAAACATGCTGAAGGTGGATATGATTAAGGTTACAGAGCAAAGCCCTTTGTGGGGAAAGCATGGTGCCAAGGGGAGAATGGGGAAATCCTTAGAAGAGAAAACAGGGGGCTCCCAGCCCTTCAGTACGACCTGACTGCGGCGCTGGAGATCTGAAGAATAGTGAACGAAAAGAAGGAGATAGGAAGTTCATTAAAGCAAGAACCAGGATTTTTTTCTAGGGTAGGTGAGCATGGGGCTGAGAATGCATTAGGGTGAAACCCCAGTAGACCCGAGGCGGGGACCGCAACCCTAGTTAAACGAGAGATCATTGAAATGCAAATAAAGCCTCGATTAGCCAGCCATTAATTAGGACTGCAGTGCTTACGGGATGGAGACAGGTTTGAGTGGACAGCCCCCCTCCCCCCGCCAGTCCCATTAATGCCTAAGGAGAATGCGGCTGCGCCCCGGGATACCCCTAACCCTTCTCCCCCCTCCCTCTCGCGGCCTTCTCTTTTTATCTCAGGGGAAGGAGGTGGGCGTTGCCTACGGAGAGGATGGGTCTGGGGGCTGACTGCCACCCAGGGCGGTGCCGGGCTCTGCTACACCCTGGGCCTGGGCCCAAGCCTCGCCCCGCCCCACCCTCCCCAGAGCCCAGGGCTTCGCTAAAGGGGGGGAAGGAGGCAGCCCCGCCCCAAGATGCTTTAGCCCCAAACGGCACACCAAGGGTTAACTGAGAGAGAGAACGGGGGTAACCTTAAGTCCATCCGCACCCCTCCCATACCTCCCCAGTGTCCTCCCAAGGCCAACCGCTGGATTCCCAGGAACCTTTGGTGGATTTGTTCACCCGCAGCAGCCCTCTCCTCAGCCTCCGTTAGTCTATTTTTCCAGGACCCTCGGTCTCTCCAACCAAGCTACCCAACTGGGTTCAGTCTTGCTCCCCGGTCGGTAGTTTTGTCCATTCATCCGTGCCCCACTCCCAAACCAGGGGTGTCAGTCAATCCATCCCTATTCTCATCCCATATCTCCGTTCATTTTTGCTTCCATCCCAGCTAGAGATGTCTCCTCGACCGTACGCCCCTCCTTTCTCTCCAACCTCCCCCCGACTCCACCTCACCCCAGCTCACCGGTCCGTCCCCTCCTCACCTGCGTCCTCCAGCAGCCGCCTCCTCCCCCCCTCCCCACCAGGCTGCCTCCCAGGTTCGGGTTCCTACCCCCGCCCAGCAGTAGCGGGCAGGGAGAGGGCGGAGCCCTAGGCTAGTCCTCCCTGCGCCTCTGCGCACCTACGTGTAGGGGCGGGGCTTCCCCTAGGCCACACCCCTTAGGATCGTGCAGTAGCGGTTCCCCAAAGCCCCAGCCTAGCCTAGTTGGAAAGCTTCAAATGCCATCTCCATACAAATACTCCCCGGCAGGAAGTGATGGAGGCCAGATAATCCCGGCAAGTCCGTTCACCCTAAATTCGCAGAATGCAGCAAAAAGCAGGGACTCAAATATGAAACAGGAGGAAAGCTGGAGCTCATTAGGGAAGAGTCCCCAGAAAGTTGAAGTCAGAAAAGGGGGTTGAAACTGAATGGTGGGGGTTCTTCTTTTACTTGGAATGAGGTATTTATTTTTCTCTGGGCCTGTGATTTCAAATGGAGGGGTTCTCCAGAAAAGGAATTCCTTCTGTTTCTCCAAGTTATATTCTAACAGTTACCCAGGGGGGCATTGAGAGCTTAAGTTATTTGCCCAGCTTCTTAGCTCCAAGGTCAGATCTCACATCGCCTGCTGGACTGGGGAAGGTGGACAGAGAAACACTGGAGTAGAAGAACCATAATTTATTAAGAGTTTACCCTCCCCCAACTCCACACATGGTCCCCTGCCCTCCCCAGCTTCCTTCATAACCCACTCCCTGATCATTTCTGCCGTTTGTAAATCTTCTTTGCCATTTCCAAGAAGATGGAAGAAGGCAGGGGAGATGAATACTTTTCAATGAGCCCCATCAGTCTACTGTAACTTTCTTCCTCAAACTTGTTGAAAAGAGCAGGCAATTCAAGTTTCTCATAGAGTTCCTTCACTTTGGCAATCTTCTCTGGATCATTCTGTCCATAATTCTCCTGAAATTAGGGAAGGGGTAAGGAGAGAAGTTAAAAGAGGGAGTATGGGTCTCCATGGCCCTATCTCTTTGTTGAATTTTCTATTCAGCTCCTCCTAACAGCCACCCTATCCTCTAGAATTCCCAGCACCTGCACTTCAGGGTTCCCCTCCAAAGAAATCCCCATGTACCACCTCCTCAGTTTATCTGTGCATTCATTCAACAAACATTAAGTATTTACAACACTGTGCTAAGCTATTATACATTGCAAGCTATACACGATTTAGAAAAAAGCATACTCCCCCGTTTTCATTAAGCTTACACTTTTTGGTAGGGGGCAAGATACCCAGAGTCTCACTTGTTCTGCTTTTTACACAAAACACACACGCACAACCTCTCAATTCTAGATGTTCCCTTCAACACTCGGTGGTGAACTTCCAACTCCAGACCAAGTTTTCTCCTGCCCTTTCATTTGTTTCTCTCTTCTCTCTCTGTCTTCCCTCTTCAGAGGGAAGAGCCTGGATTAGAATCCTTCCCTCCACCTCACCCCCTACCCTCAGGCACCTCCAAGATCTTTCTTTGCTCAGATGATGCTAGCTGAAGGCTCTTCACCACCAGCCAGCTGCATTTGTTGTCTTGGATGTCAGTGCCAATCTTGCCAGTCATATTGGGGTCACCAAAAAGGTCAAGGTAATCATCCTGAGTGGAGGGATGAGAACAGAAAAATGAGGAGTACATCTGGGAAGGCAGGGAAGTCACTGACTTTCATGCTCATGTCTGATGCTTTCATACCTGAATTTGAAAAAATTCTCCCATCTCCAGAAGGATATTCTTGGCATTGGTGTGCTCTTTCTCCCCATCTATGCCTGCCTGTGGGGAGAATAGAAACTGGGCTGATAAATCCTCCTCTCCTACTGGCAGAAGATCCCTTTTGTTCAATGGTTATCACTCCTGACTGAATGGAACAGTTATGGCCTCAAGAATTGTGACTCTTAACCCCCAACCCATTAGATTGGAAACTCCTTGTTTCATTTTTGCTTGTCTTTTATCAGTCTCAGTTTCTGCCTTTTGACTTCTTAAAGACACATGCAAAACAGTTCATTCTGAGATTGTGTGCTCTTTGCTTAACTTTAAGGACTGATTCCTTGAGGTATCCCTAGATTCCAGCATAGTAAACTATGCTAAGAGTATAACAATAATAATAATAATAATAATAATAATAATAATAATAATAATAAGTATTTGTTGAACTGGATGGAAATATTCCTATGTCAAGTTCCTTTCTGGAAGGAACAATTAATCCCATTCTCCCCAGATCTTCCTTCTTAATGTTAGTAGGTCCACACTAGTGTTGATACCAATGATATCATGCACTCCCGGTTACTCACCATGTACATAGCAGAAGCAAATGGTAAGTAGAAGGAGTAGAAAGCCGTCTTGTATTTGACAATGGTCTTATATCTAGGCAAGGTGAGGGAGAGAGGCAAAAGTCATCCCTTGTTGTACCCACATACCCAGCCAGCCAGCCCAGATCCAGTTCTCACTACCCCTCACCTCTGCTCAGTGAATCTGGAAAGATCAACTTTGCCCTGAGGAGCTGTAATAAGATCAAGGGTTTGGCCAATCTCAGTCTGATAAGTGCACTACAGAGGAGAAAGAAACACGTTAAAACAGGCCTCTGGAACACATGAATGGCTGGCTGAAGTCCCAATATAAGCTGCAAGGATGTGGGGGGATTGAATGTGGAAGAAATTGAGAAGTAGCCAGAAAGGGGAGGAGGTCATGGTTCCTCCAGCTGGTATAAAAACATCTTGTCCCAATAGCTCCTATTTCTATTGTTCTCTATGAAATGTGAGCAAGTATGTGCCTAAGTATTATTCTCCCCATTTTCCAGAAAAGGAAAAGGCAGCTCGCTCCAGGGTACAGATATTAGGTACTCAAAAAAAAAAAAATTCAAAGATTCAAAACCTGGTCCCCAGGCTCCAAGTCCAGTGGCCTTTCTATCACACTATCTCTCTTTCACTTAGCTCTGAATCCTAATTAGAGCATGGATGGAATTGGATTAACCAGACCTCCACCTATCCCCAACCTCACTATTATTATCAGGACAGGGAAGCTGTTTGCACTACTGCTTGCCTCTTCCACATATCATTCTACCCTTCTGTGATTTCTTTTCACTTCTAAGGCTGGCTTGGGATTCATTTTTTAAAAAATAATCAGAGGATAACTCCTCAAAAAAGATTAACTTTTAACAAAGAATGTCATGTGCCCAGAACCAAGTATCGTGGCCTTAAAGAGAGCCGTGCCTATGCTGTGGTGGGCATGCTGGATCTACATAAGGGAATCTGAAAAGAGTCAATCCACTCTTCTTCCAATCTGGAAGTAAAAGGATAGTTGGAGATTATTTCGTCCAAATTCCCTCATTTTGCACAAGAGAAAATGAGATCCAATAAGAAGAATGTCCTGGAAATGGCCCCAGAACCCAGTCCTTCCCACTCTGACATCAATGCAGTCTGACATCTGCCTTACCTGGAGGAAGAGTTCAATGAGGTTCAGGTAATAGGGCTGCCCACGGCAGAAGTGCTTCAGCAGGCGGTAGACGCAGGCTTCCAACAACATGGCATCATTGATGGCATCTAAGCCAATGCCAGGCTGGGTCAAAGGAAAAAGCAAGAGAGTTGGTCTTTGGCACAGCAGACCCTGAAGAACTTAGTAGCCCAAGGCATGGAACCAACAGTTACATTTACATGATGATGAGAACAATCTCAACCACCTCTCCAGCATACCCATCAGCAAGCCTAATCTCCTTGTGCCCAGACCCAACTCCCTGGCTCCTGCTGCTCTTCTCCCAGGGTATCTCCAGGGCCTATTTACCGTCTTATACCAGCATGGCTGGCCCCGGCGGGTCAGAGAAGAGTCCATGATGTCATCTGCCACTAGGAAAAAAGCCTGGACCTAGAGGAAGAGAAGGGAATACATATATTTATAATGGAGTGACTATCTTGTCCTGGGCCTTCCCCAGGCTGTACATGGGGCTAAAACTAATGTTTCCTGCTTGTCTCTCCACTGTGACAAGCCTATTAAGTTCTTTTAAAATCTCTGAACAACTGTCAATATGGTAGGCCTGTTATTAAGCAACCTCACACATTGTTGCAAGAAGAGCAAAAGATCATTTGGCACTTGGGATATCAAGGACCTAAAAAGGCCAAGATAGGTAACACATTTAAACCTACTTTTGCTAATATTTTAAAATATTCATCAAAGCATAAAACTCCAGAAATAATCTTTAAGAGGGGGCAGCTAGGTGGCTGAGTAGATGGAGAGCCAGGCCTAGAGATGGGAGGTCCTGGGTTCAAATTTGACCTCAGACACTTCCTAGCTGGGTGACCCTGAGCAAGTCACTTAACCCCTATTGCCTAGCCCTTACAGCTCTTATGCCTTGGAACCAATAGTATTGATTCCAAGATGGAAGGTAAGGGTTTAAAAGACTCTTTAAGAAATGTTGCCTAATAGGGATATTTACTTTTTTTTTTTTTAAACCTTAACTTCTGTGTATTGGTTCCTTGGTGGAAGAGTGGTAAGGGTGGGCAATGGGGGTCAAGTGACTTGCCCAGGGTCACACAGCTGGGAAGTGCCTGAGGCTGGATTTGAACCCAGGACCTCCAGTCTTTAGGCCTGACTCTCAATCCACTGAGCCCCTGGGATATTTACTCTTAATAAGGACTTTTGTTGCTAAGAGTGAAATGTGATTTTTTAAATTTTGTAAATCTGAAAATGACAGGTTTTCTCTTTGGAAAGTCCTGAGCTCTCCAACTTCCTTTTATAACAAAAATGGTTTTTGTTTTTGTTTTTTTCAAACTAAAGTGTTTCACTTTTTTTTCAATCAGCAAGTTTATATCCCATAAACGATAACTCTATAAATGCCAAAACACCAAATATGCCCCCAAAATAAAACTTTTAGGCACAGATTTTAATCTCCTGTCGTATTTCTCTCCCACTATCCATCTATCTCAGAGACAGCTTCCCGATGGAACCCGACTCCTGCATCATGGTATTTCCCAGTCTTCCCCCAGCCTCCCTCCTCCCCTGAGATGCTTCTCTACCCTCTGAATCTCACCAGCTCCACACACCAGCCCACTGCAAGTGCTCTTTGTAGACTGTCCGCATCCTGCTTTCGGGGTTCCACCAGCTCCCGAAATACCATCAGCACCGATAATCCTCGATTGTATTTCCCCCCGAGGGCATTGTACTCTAGGACCTGCAGGATGGAGGGTCAGGACAGGGAAAGTCAGGAGGAAAGGACATGGAGCATTGTGGCCTCACAAACAAGATTTCTACTCGACACTCCTTAAGGTTGCAGATAAGTTCAGGTTGCAGATAAGTTCAGATCCATCTATTCCACCCAGTCTCTGCCCCAAGCTGCTGGATGCACAGTAAATAATGATGGACCTGAAGTCAGGAAGATTGGAGTTCAAATCTAGACACTAATTGTATGGCCTTAAGACATACCTATTTGTTGTATAGCCTTAAGGCATTAACCTGTTTGCCTGGGTTTCCTCAATGTAAAATGGAAATGACAGCACCTACCTCCAAGGGTGGCTGTGAGGATCCCCGGGGAAATCACAAAGTGCTTAGAATGTAGAAGGAGCCATATAAATAAATGCTCCCTATTCAAATCTACATCACCAACTGCCTACTCCAGTCTGAGCTGGACTGCCCCTACTCTTCAAACTCAGCAAATCCAAAACAGAGCCCTCGTCATGCCTCCAAGCCCTCCCCCTTCCTATTCTCCCCATCTGTGGCCGCCCTCGGAGGCTCGGAACCTCAGGGTCTGGCTCGCTCTCCTTCCCCTCCGGGCTCTCGGACACAAAATGTCCCTTATTGTGGAAGGCCTCGTCTCCCCGATGGCTAATGACTCCCTCTCTAAAGCTATCTCCCATCTACTCTGTAAATCCTGTGTGTGAGTGTGTCTACAAGTATGGCACATGCATGTATGTGTGTGTGTATCCTGTGTGTCTATGCACACGTCTGTATTGGGCATCTGTGCACATTACCTTGGGTGTCTGTGTGTGTATATGTAGAAGTATCTTGTGTGTGGATGTGTGTATGCATGTAGCATGTATGTCTAAGTATCTATAGTTTGGGTGCATGTGTCTTGTGTGTCTATGTATCTTATGTGTATCTAAATATATCTTATGTGAGTCTTATGTATCTTGTGTATGTCTAGGTATTTTGTGTGTGTATGTGGCCACCTAGGATAAGCAGTGGACAGAGTGCCGAGTCTGGAATCAAGAAGAATCATTTTCCTCGATTCAAATGTGGCCTCAGACACTAGCTGTGTGACCCTGGACAGGTCACTTAATCCTATTTGCCTCAGTTCCTCTTGTGTAAAATGAGCTGGAGAAGGAAATTGCAAACCACTCCAGTAGCTTTGCCAAAGGGAAAATCCCAAACAGGGTCACAAAGAATCAGATGGGACTGAAACAATTGAGCAACAAAAAAGCCAACGCATATATATGTATATATGTTAGAATGTATGCTCCTTGAGGGCAGGTACTTTTTCTTTATATCCTCAAAGCTTAGCATGGTACCTGGAACATAGTAATTGCGTATTAAATGCTGCTTGATTGAATGATTCTCAGTTCCAAGGGGGAAAAAAAAAGTTTTATTCCCTAACTTCACACTGTCTCCCCAGGCAGAGGTCTTTTCATTGTTACATTTGAAAATTAAAGTAAACTGAGGCAGAAAGTTCCAAGCACTTTCAATTTATTGATAAATTGTGAAATTTATAAGTTCTAGTTTCCCTACCAAAGCTAAGACTCAGGTATGCGGTTGACAAACTTTTTATAGTTTTTAGAGAAGCAGAGAAAAAGAACAGTTGGGTAGGTGGAGCACATGATTGATTAAGGGCTAGACAGGACAGGTTACTTCAAGGAAGGCAGGGTGGTACCCACTTGGGGCAGGTGACCACTTTGTCATTAAAGAACACTGACTGATTTACAGGATCCCCCTGTATATTTTAGACCTTGTTAGTACACCTGAGTTAGTGGACTCCCTGGCGCCTAAAAAGGTTAGTTAGGGAGAGAAGACTTTCCTTAAGGGTGCAATGTTAGTTCGGGGACAATATATTTCTTAGAGCTAGTTTCAGGACTTAACAGATAACAGGTGTCTTAGTATTTATCCAAGAGCTAATGGTATAGAAGATGATAATCTTCCTCTTTTAATTAGTGAGTTATGGTCAGGTTAGGTAACACGGTGGAGAGCACACCACCAAATTCGACCTCAGACATTTGCTAGTTGTGTGACCCTGGATGAGTCATTTAATAATGTTTGCCTCAGTTTCCTCCTCTATAAAATGAGCTGGAGAAGGAAATGGCAAACCCACTCCAGTATCTTTGCCAAGAAAACCCCAGATGGGGTCAAGAACAGTCAGACACAACTGAAACAATTCAACAACTAGCTCCAAAGGGAAAGCTGAATTCCTGAACTTAACTAAAGGCTGTAGAAAGGGGACCTAATTAGACAGCACTGATTACAATGTGGAATCCATACAATTACAAATTACAAAGTAGAGAACATTTGAATTTATCTATATGAACCACTGCCCAATCACCCAGACCTGTAACCTTGAAGCCATCCTAGATTCTTTTCCCCCACATCCCATATATGTACTAAGTGGTCAAATCTTGGCTACCTTCACAACATCTTTTGAATCCATCTTCCCCCACATGGCTAATCCTTATTCAGGTCTTTATGAAATCTTATAATAGGCTTCAGATTTGTTGCACCCTCTTTCCAATCCATCTTTCATATGGTTGCCAACACAATCTTCCTAAGCCCTTCAGTGGTCTCCTATTGTCTCTACAGTAAAATACAAATTCCTCACTCTGGCATTTAAAGTTCTCCATGTTCTGGTTCTAATTTATCTTTCCAATCTTCTTTCACACGATTCTCCTTCACACATTGTATGTGCTAGACAATCAACTTGTTCCCTGGATTCAGAACTCCATCTTCCAGGTCTGGAATCCGCACTAATAAGTCTCCAAGGCCCTTTTCAAGGCTTAGCTCATGTACCACCTTCCCCCTGAACTCTTTCTTGAGGTCTCTTTGGGTAACACTCTAATCAATTTGCTTTGTATATGTATAATGAAAGCTCCTTGAAGGCAGGGATTGGGTCAGGAGTTAGGAAGACATGAACTCAAATCTGACCTCAGACACTTACTAGCTGGGTGACCAATTTTTTTGTTTGTTTTTAATTTTGTGTATAATTTTTTATTACCTAAATATGACCTATTACTGTTAAGTGCAAGACACCTTCTTCCTCTAGGTCTCTATTCCTAGCAGCTAAGGAAAAGTCATAAACACAGGCTATTTCAATTATAGAATAACTGATTTACATCCCCTTCCTCTCCTAAAGTCCCTGGGGCTCATTCTAGGTTCTATCCCAAAAGCCAAACCTAATGTCTCACCTTCTTGAGCCTGGCTATGGCATCTCCCACCTCAGGGTGTCCCATCCATTCTTCTGTCAGGATCTTCACAATCTGGGAGAAATGCTGGACAAAATCTTGCTTCTCTTGGGCAAAAACTGACTTCTGATCTCCGTTCATTCTACAGGTAAGAGGGGTCAGGTTTGGGGGAAATACAAAGTAGAGTCATAAACCTAAGTGACAGTTCCTTAGACCCGCCCCCACCCCTGACCCCTAAGTTCCAAATAACTATCCACACAGACATAAACACTCACCGAGGTTTCTCTCTCCGAGATTGGCACCAGTGGCGAGCACTGTGCTGGGCCCCCACGGCTGAGCCCCCATTTGTCAGAGAGGGCTGCCAAGGGGGACCCAGCTGCCTCTCCCAGGGTACCCAGCGCGGGGCTGGAAGCAGGAAGGCCCCTGCCGATCTCAGCCAGCGGGCTGGGGGCATCGTAGGGGTAGCAAGGAAAGGGGGGGCACCAGGTACTCCCTGCAGAGGGGCAAGGACTGGAGGCAGATGCACAGTGGTAACTACCCCAGCCCGTTTCCCACCCTACTTCACTGAGCTGCTGTTCATTTAGGTAGACAATATTGATCTGTTCCCCCTTGGTGGAGAAGGGTGTAAGGAGAGGAGGCAGGAAGGCACATATGGAATGTTGGGAGGAAAGAAAAGCAAAGAACTTGCCCTTGAGATGTTATCTCTGTAGCAGATCCATAAGCAGTAAATGTGTCATGGTGGGGAGTGTATGGCATACAACTGAGAACTAAAGATTCTTAGAATTAGAGTATCTCATCTAATCTCATGCCCAGTGGGAAAACTGCATCCCAGAAAATGCAATGTTTGGAGTCTGTGTCAAAGCTAGGACTAGAATCAAGATTCCAAGCAGTGCTTCTTTTGTGGCAAAAATGGATGATCTACATTGAGTAAAGTTGACCAGGACAAATTTCCTGGAAAAAATGGAGTTTGATACACTTTCTAAAAGTGGAGAAGTGCAGGGAATAAATAGATGGGGGAGTCATTAGTGTGATATTGCTGAGAGGCAAGGGGTAGAGGAAGAGGAGGATCAGAATTGTAGGCAAGGATGAGATGCAAACATAAAGGCACCCACGGGGTATGGAAAGTAGTGGGGAAAAGACTTGGAATGGAGCCAGCTTACAGGAGGCACTAGGAGTGCACAGAGGACTCGCTCTGGAAGGGGCACAGAAGGCCTGTAGTGATCCTAATGGCTTCAAATAGAAATGGGGGGGGGGCTCTTTAAAGGATGCAGGTTGGTCATTGGATAGGAGAAGCTCCTCTCGGGAGCGAAGTTGAACCCCTGAAGTTCTCCAGGTATTGCATTTCGGTTAAGAGTCATGGTGCCTGGCCTCTGGGGAAGGAGGAAGTTTTTTTTTTTTTTTTTTTTTCGGGGCAGATCCAAGGGCTTTGAGAAACTGGTGGGGCACAAGTCCTGCCAGGGACTAGGGTTTCCAAGGACGCATGAAAATAAATGTGGACACCAGGACGACATACATAAGCGACACAGGTGAACACCAGAGGAGTGCAATGACAAGTTAGAGGGACACAACTGACAAGTGGGCACCACATAAGGCACGAATACAAGTGGGAAGGGCACACCAGCCTTGAGGGGGATTGGGGGGGAAACACCCAAAGCAGGTACACATAATACAGGGAGTGCCACACCAGCCTTACAGATGGGCTCTGTTGGGGGCACGCAACAGCCCTTTAAACGGGCTCTGCCCAGTACAAGCCACCCAGAGGCGGGTGCCGGCTGGGCACACCCGGCCCCAGAGCTGGTGGGCATCCTCGAACTTGCCCTAGAAAGGTTGGCCACGAAAACCGAGGATGACGGCCACTGCGAGGCGGGCGGGTGTGCAGAGCTTCTGTACCGAGCCACCGCCCTCTCCAAATCCCACAATTGCTACTTCACTCACCTGGTCCGAGATGCAAACACAGCCTTAGTTCGACAGGGGGTTTGGAGCGAGGAGGAAAGGGAGTACTAAAAAGAGTTCGAAGCGACGCACAGCTCCCTGGGGTGAGTAGTTTCTGTTTCTCCCCGCTTTCCACCCAGATGCCGCCAGTGAACTACAACTCCCAGAGTTCCGGAGGCCAGTGGGGGCGTGGCTCTAGGACGATTGATCAGCGGTTTGGCCTCACGACGGGGCCTTTGATTGGCTTTTCTGCCTCGTATGAGGATGGGGCCTGGGACGAGGGACCAATGGGCGCGAGGCACTTCAACTAGCCAGAAAACCGGGGGCTGGACCTGGACAGGTGGTTGGCCTAAGACCGGGATGAAGTGTTAAATGAGCTCCCTTTTACATTGTCCTCCCTTAGCAAATCAGGGTGGTTTCATCTGCTGATTGGAAGATTTCCAAATTTACCACGCACGGGGGTGTGATTCTTCGACCTCGTTTCACGAATGGAGAAACTGAAGCCGAGAAAGGAGCACTCAGTACGTGGCCTGGAAAGCCGTAGTTCCCTGAGCCCCAATCCAGTTCTGTGACTCAGTTTCCCCACCAGGCGAGTAAACCGCCCTTCCAAACACTTCTTCACATACCCGTATGCAGCTTCCACCATCTCCCTGACTCCTACCATCCAACCTCCCACAGACTCCCAAATCTTGAAGTCCCCAAAATACCTCCTTAGAGACTTCCTTGTGCTTCTTGAAATCTTCCTAAAGATGCATAGGCAACTGCTCAATTCCGCTGACTTTTCCAAAATCCCTTAGAATTAGGCCCAGAGGAGTCGACTAGCTGGCTCAGTAATTAGAGAACCAGGCCTAGACCTAACAGGAGGTCTTAGTTGTGTGACCCTGGGCAAGTCACTTAACTTTCATTGCCTAGCCTTTACTGCTCTTCTGCCTCAGAAGTATTACTTACACACTATTGATTCTAAGGCAGAAGGTAAGGGTTTAAAAAAAGAATTAGGCCCAGAGTTAGGAAGGAAGGACCTCATTGTAACACTTCAGTCCCTGAATGGCAAAATCCCTAAGGGAGTCATCCTACATGTTGAAGGAGAGCCACTATTTAGCCTTTGAACTGCTCTAAGGAAGTTTTTCAGCATATCAAGCTTAAACCTGATTGCATTTTCTGCTCATTGGCTTTAGTTATGTGCCTTGGGACCTGGCAGAAAAAGCTTAATTCCCTTTTCAGTTCACAGCTATTAGGGTCTCTTTTAATTTGTTCTGTAGGCTAAAAATGACCAGTTCTCAGAACTTGGATGTTGGGAAGGGTCCTATTCCAGACAGAAACAAGAAAAGCATGTCTGAGAAATGATTACCTAGACTATTCTTAAAGACCTGATAAAGGGAAACCACCAACAATCCCATTCCACTTTTAAATAACTCTAATTATGAAGAAAAGTGCCATTTCACTGGGCCTAAATCAGTCTTTATCTTCCCCCTCTTGCTCCTAGTTCTCCCCTCTCTGGTCAGAAGGTACAAATCTAATGCTTCTTCTGATATGGAAGCTCTTCAAATACTTAATCATCAGTCAATCAATCATCAAACATTAAGCACCTGCTTTATGCTAGGCACTACACTCAACCCTAAGAATATTAAGAAAATTAAAAGACAATCTCTACTCTCAAGAACCTCCCAGTCTAATGGGGAAGATGGTGTATTAAAAACTGTTTACATTCACAATAACATTGTCTCCAAGATATTTTTTTAGTTTATTTGATCAGTCTTCAGATAGCATGATTTCCTTCCCCATTCTCATGGACTTCATCTTCTTGCTCTGAAATCCATTTATTGTGGCAACCCAGAAATTCCATTCTGAGTTTGAGTCTGTCTAATAGGAGCTGACATCCGAGTGGAAATGATAGAAACTTAGGAGGAAATGCCTACTTCCTCTGAGAGTTCATGCTAGAAAAAAGGAAAACAAAGTATAGTTTTACAAATACTCTTGATTTTAGGGAAATACATTTCAGAGGGGTAAGAGGAAGGTCAGTATAATGTGAAGAACTAAAATTCTATAGGGGAAGTCAATCTAAGAAGAATGGGAAATTCTCAAAAATAAAATTCTAAGGGTGACTCAGTGGATTGAGAACCAGGCCTGGAGACAGGAGGTCCTGGGTTTAAATCTGGCCTCAGATACTTCCTAGCAGTGTGACCCTGAGCAAGTCACTTAACTCAAATTGCCTACCCCTTCCTGCTCTTCTGCCTTGTAATCAATGTGGATTCCAAAACAGAAGGTAAAGGTTAAAAAAAAAAAAAAGGAATTAAATTCTAAACACAAAAAGAAACAATCCCAATGAGAAGGAAAGTCAAGTCAACAAACACGCTAAGCTTTGGGGATGGAGAGAAAGATAAGAATAGTCCCTCCCCTTGAGGAGCTTGAATGCCAATGTACAAACAATTCTGTACATATTTCAGAGAGAAGGTGCTTATTTCAGAGAAGGGCTTTGGGAGCAGCAAAGGTCTCTTGCAGAAGGTGGAAATTGAGCTGTCTTCAGGGAAGCTAGTAAGCAGAAGTGGGGAGAGCATTCCAGGCTTACAGGACAGCCAGTGAAAAGGAACAGAGTAGGGACATGGAGTGTCATGTGAACAGCTAGCTGATCAGCAGCATTCTGGGGCAACTTGGGATAAATAGTAACCCCTTTTATGTTATAGAGAGGGGAAATCTTTCAGGGAGGAAAAAGTGAGGTTTTAGGGGAATATTTGCCATACAGAGATGCTGGTCCTCTTTAAATACCCCATATACTCTCTGATATGAGGACTTACCAAGCCCCTTTTCAGGGCCGCTCATCCACTTTTGGTGTTCACCTTTCAACCAGCTCTCACTTTTGGCTCCAAGAAGCTGTCATGCATAGCTACCAAACCCTGACAAACTGTCTCAGCAGATAGATGAAACCAGGATAAAAGTAACCAGGGTCCACAAACCCACTGGTGAATTAGAGAGAGGTTGATCCCAAGCATGTGAAGACTTCCCCTGGCAGAAGGGGCTGATGAGAACAATTTATTTGTTCCAGAGGCCATAAAGGCAGCTGAAGCAGATGTTGTAGACCACTTAGAGCTTGTTCAGACATCAAAGACACCAAGGTCATCCAATGCACACTGGACCATCACCAGGCATCCTGACTTTGTTCTGCCACTAAACTTTGATTTCTGTGGAAGAGAGGATGAAACTGATGACTTTGTGCAGCAGCTCTGCCTCACTTAAATCCAATTCACTTGCAAGTCAAGACATTACCCTGTGACGTCATTGGTCTTTTTCCAAAATGAAAGACCAGCAACAAAACAATTTGCTAAGCACCTAGCAGAGTTTGGTATCAGGATAAGGAGACCTACCCCTGTTCAAGGCTAAGAAATAAGGGAAGGTGACAAAATACATGTGAAATAAATAATTGTGAAAGAAGTTTCTTTAGATGAGAAAACAGGTTTGAGGGAACAATTTAGATCACAACACTTATCTGGGGACAAGTATTTGTTGCAAAAGTGGATGAGATCATCTACCTTTATTATATCCTTGTGTAGTTTATTATATTAGATTGTCTACTAATAAGTCACCAGATGGTTTTGAGGGGAGGGGTCAAATCATTGCTCTATTGTCTCTCCAAATGTTGCAAAATGTTCATGGTTTCTACTTCCCCTCCACTGCTGTTTCTCAGGTATTACTTTGGGAGACTATTCCTTCCATGTAGTTGAGAGCAGAAAAGATAAGTCTAAGAATTGTCACTACTAATTTAAAAAAATTTATTTTTGCCAATTACATGGAATAACACATATCCACATAAGTTTCCCGAAGTTATATGATCCAAATTTTCTCCCTTCCTCCTTCCCTCACCACTCCCAAAGTTGGCAAGCAATTCAATCTGGGTTATACATGTATTATCACACAAAACATTTCCATATTGTTCACTTTTGTATGTGAAAAATCTTATAAAACCAAAACCTCAAAACATATGCGCAAATAAACGAGTGATAAATCAAATGTTTTCATCTGCATTTCTATTCCAACTATTCTTTCTCTGGAGGTGGAGAGCATTCTTTGTCCCAAGTCCCTCAGAATTATCCTGGATCATTGTACAGCCGAGAGTAACTAAGTCTATCTCAGCTGATCATTCCACAGTATTGCTATTACTGTGTCACTGCTATTGCTACAGTTGATATAGTATCTTGAGATGTTTTCTCCTTTGACTACAAGAAGACAGATCTGAGAACAAAACCTAGATCACAGATGCAAATAGATGGTTGTAGAGAGCATCAGGACGGGCCCTAACCTGTCCAGAAAATCCAAATGAGCTCTCCTCCCCCGGCATTGCCACTACCCAGGTACAGGCCCTCATTACCTTATTGGAACCAATACTTCATATCAAAGAGAAAGGTAAGGGTTTTTTTTTTTTTAATTTCAAGAACAACAAAAATGAGCTGGAGAGGGACATGGCCAACCACTCCAATATTCTTTTTTAAAAATTCTTGGGGGCAGCTGGGTAGCTCAGTGGATTGAGAGCTAAGCCTAGAGACGGGAGGTCCTAGGTTCAAATCCGGCCTCAGACACTTCCCAGCTGTGTGACCCTGGGCAAGTCACTTGACCCCCATTGCCCACCCCTACCACTCTTCCACCAAGGGACCAATACACAGAAGTTAAGGGTTTAAAAAACAAAACAAAAAAAAATTCTTACTATTGTTAACTTGGAAAAAACTTAAGTAGTCAGAAAAACCAAGTCTAATCAGGAAAGGGATAGGTCCAATATTCGGCTGCCACACAGCCCAGCATCAAGATCTTTATAAGGCCGACACCCTGGGTCTCTGGGGACGTACCTCTGAGAGGATCACCACACTAGATGATGGCTCTGAGGAATAATAGAATTTGGGGAACTTATATACCTTTTGGGGAATGGAGAGACAGGGAAATATGATTGGTTGAAATTACCATGGCTACTCGAAAATGGGAGTGATACAAACAGGCTATTTTTGTGTTTTCAGGTCACTGGTGATCAAATTTCAATGGGGTGGTAGAAGAAGTCAGACTACAAACAATTAAGCTGAATTAATGACAGATCCATTATCATGGTAGATGCCTCCAGATCTGAGTAGCGGGCTAGGTAAATGCTTCCAATGGATCTTTCTACTATGTGACAAGACATTCCAAGAAGAATGTGACCCTATATGCAATGCAAAAATAACTGGAGTGGTTTTCCATTTCCTTCTCCAGTTTATTCTACAGATAAGGAAACAAGCAAACAGGATTAAATGACTTGTCCAAGTTCAAACAACTTGTACTTGTCTAAAGCTAGATTTTAATTCAGGAAGATGAGTCTTCCTGATCTGGGATGCAGCACTATCCACTGAACCAACTAGCTGCCCCAGGAGCTGAAGTTAGGAATAGACCAAAATTATATTCTTTCCTCTTTGGGCTTTGATACTGAAACTCGTCTGATATTGAAACTCGTCTATTCTTCCTCTAAGTATCTCACTAGCCAATAGAATCCTCTGGTCCAGTGAGATCTTCGGGGAACTTCCTTTCTGGGGAAGGGTTCCAGTTCAGCAATCTATTATTCTACAGACTTAATTACCATCCCCACCCCACCCCTTCCCTGCCCACTCCACACTTCCACTTCTCTCCCTTTTCAGCTCCCTTTCTATGTGTTGTCTTCTTCCATTAAAATGTAAGCTCCTTGAGGGCAGATACTAACTTTCCATTTACTTGTATTTGTTTCCATAACTCTTAGCATAGTGCCTGGCACATAACACATCTTTAATAAATGTTTGTTGAATGACTGAAATAACCATAAAACTGTTAGATGAAATATGGAAGCTATGCTTATCCCCTCACCTGTCAGGTGACTGATTTGTATTCATCCTTAGATTTCCCATCAAGAGTATGTTCATTTAATGTGGCAGAGCATGGGGAATGACATATCCTCATTTTTTAAACCCTTATCTTCTGTCTTAGTAATAGCTCTAAGACAGAAGGGTAAGGGTTAAACAAACAGGGTTAAGTGATGTGCCCAGGGTCACATAGCTAGAAAGTGTTGGAGCTTAGATTTCAACCCATGTTCTCCTGACTCCACGCTGAGAACTCTACCCACTATGCCCCCTAGCTGACTTTTTTTTGGACCCACTTTTAAATTTTAATCTATATTGTTAACATTTTCTCTATCACTTTCTTTTTTTCCTATGCATAAAGTGATTTATTTTATTTTATTTCTTACCAATTACATATAATAACAAATTTCCAGGTAAGTTTTCCCATTATATGATCCAACTTATCTCCCTCTCTTCCTTACCTTCCCCCTCCCAGTGCTGGCAGGAGATTTGATCTGGGTTATATATGTATTATCATGCACAACATATTTCCATATTGTTCATTTTTGTAAGTAAATAATCTTCTAAAACCAAAACCCCCAAACACAAACCCAAATAAGTAAGTGAAAAATTGCATGCTTTGATCAGCATTCTGATTCCAACAGTTCTTTCTCTGGAATTGGAGAGCATTCTTTGTCCTAAGTCCTTCGGAATTGTCCTGGATCATTGTATGTCAGTAGCACGATCAATCACATTTGACCATTCCACAATATATTCAGTTACTGTGTATAATGTTCTCCTGGTTCTGCTTATTTCACTCTGCATCAGTTCACATAAGTCTTTCCCGCTCTTTCTGAAATCATCCTGTTCATCATTCCTTATAGCACAATAATATCCCATCACCATCATATACTACAATTTGTTCAGCCATTCCCCAACTGATGGACAATCCTTTAATTTCCAATTCTTTTGCCACCACAAAAAGAGCAGCTCTGAATATTTTTGTACAAGTAAGACCTTTCCCACTTTTTTTTTTAATCTCTTTGGGATCTCCATCACTTTCTGAAAGTCTAGTTAATTAACAAAATAATAAATCAAGTCCTGATTTGTAGTTTGCTAGATTTTTGAGATGTAAATGCGCTCATTAAAAATTTAACCATCGGTTCTTTTGAGTCATACTAGGAGACTACAGTTCACCTCTGGTTATTATGAATGTGAAGCTGAGTGTGACCAACCTCCCCAGGCAATCTCAATTAGCAGTATACTGGATTTGGAGTTGAATGTCAGCTTTTCCACTTATAGCATTTAACAAGAATTAAGCAGCTGTCATGTCAGTAGTCCGGGCATACTGGCTGGTGTAACCCTAAGGCAAATCTCTTATCCTCTCCTAGGCTTCCTCATTTGTATGTAACACTTTGACTTACCTGGGTTGGACATGTATAAGCTGTAAAAAAAAAAATCTCCTTTCCTTATATGAACTAATGTAGAATGAAGTAAACGGAGCTAAGAAAATAATATACATAATTATGATGGCAATGTACATTAAAGGAAGTAATATGTAAATAGAATTAGCTCTAGCCCATTCATAGTCAAAACCCTACTCAACCTAGGCATGGAAATGACGTCACCCTCACCTTCCTTAGTGGGGAGGGGAGACGAGTTACCTACACGTGACAATAAGTAACAAATCAAGAACAAGGGACTGCCCTTTCGGCAGTCCAAATCAGTGTAGAGACTGCCATTTGTCAACTTGAATTAGAGGTGGACTCACGGGAAGTGACGAAAGACACTATCTCTTTAAGTATGTTGGTTACTTCCTGTGGAGGCAGTTCCCGCTCTGAACATGGTGCTGACGGATCTCAGAGGAGACCTCAGGCAGCTTCTACTCTGAATGGTCATGTGGGTAAGTTAGGCTGACTTCCTTGGCCTAATTAGGCCGCTTCCAAACTCTGCCTTAAGCAGGCACTAGCCTATCTGGTTGCTAGGCCTTGAGGCTTGCAGCTTCATTTATTTAGCCTTTTAACCTTCTCTCTAGTCCAGGCCTCCGCAGATCTGGACTAGCCTTTCCCTTTCTCTTTATTCCTATACCTTTACCTTCCTGATTGTAAATAAAGTGCCTTAACCCGATGCTGACTTAGATCTGATTTAATTACGGAATCAACCTGAATTGTTGATTCCTGGCGGCCACACTTTAAATACATATCTATAAAATACCTAAATTCTCCCTCTTACAGTAACTACCAGAAAACATTTGGAAGTAAATGTTGCAATATTATATACAGAATGAGTCTGTCCCTGAGGTTGATAGATGAGAATATACTTCACCAAACTCCTTTGCATCCTTGGGTATAGAACATTGCATATATTTTCAGATTTTTTTGACACATTGTTTTTGCTAATTTTTCCTCAACTTTCTCTCTTTTTTTTTTTTGGTTGTTCCTTTAAAAATATTTTCATCTAGGATAGCTAGGTGGCTCAGTGGATAGAGAACCGGGCCCAGAGATAGGAGGTCCTAGGTTCAAATTTGGCCACCAACACATCCCAGATGTGTGACTCTGGGTCACTTAACCCCAATTACCTAGTCCTTATTGCTCTTCTGCCTTGGAATCAATAGACAGAAGGTAAAGTTTAAAAAAAAAAGCAAACAAAGATAACATTTCCTAAAAAGGAGCTACAAGGATGCTGTCTGTATGTGACAGCTCTGCCAACTTGCTATGGGGCCCTAATGATTTTGAGGAAGGTGCTGGCTTTCACATTTGGAAAGGCTGAAGTTACTAACCCGGTTGTAGAACAAATGTTAGAACACATGAAGACATTGATAGAGATAAACAAACAGATCAGAGAAGGGAAGGAATTAGATGCCAAGACGATTATGCAATTGGAAATAATAGAGAATACAGTCACAATGGAGAAGGGGGGTGAGATAACGCAACAGATTAAAAATGAAAGCCCAGAACAGCAAGAAGTTGCAGGGGCAGAAGCAGCTCCTGTAACTATCCTTCTGATAACAGATAGGACAATTGTGCAACCAGATGCTGGAATCATTCATGTAAAGGGCTCTAAACCTTTTACTGGGGAGGGATCTAGAAATTTTAAAAAGGAGGTTCCCCCAGTTTTTTGTCAATCCACACAAGGCAATCAAGGAATTTAAAAGGGCAGTGAGGCTTTATAATCCGAATTTTGAGGACATAGAACTCCTATTGTCAGAATTGTTTACCCCTAGCGAGAAGGCAAAGTTTATCGCTGAAACGAGGAGCAATCCCAATCTTGCATCATGGCCAGAACATCATCAGGATTTGGAGCTTTCTTCCCATGCCAATATGTCATACCTTAGGAGGTGCAGGGAGGATTTGGCAGAAGCGATGAGGCTTCATGCTAGAAGATCAAATGCATGGGACTCATTTGAAAAGTTGAGGCAGGGGGAGGAGGAACACCTGAGTATTTATCTGGACAGATTGTTAGAGGCTGGGGAGACTATCCTGGGTTTTAGGGACATGACTGCTGAGGACAACATTCAGCATGTCAGAAGGCAATTTGTGAAGGGGAGTCTGAACTACATCCAGACATATTTTAAACTACACTGCCCACAATGGGAGACCATGCCCATTCAGGAGTTGAGGAGAACAGCTGCATATGTCCATGACTCAAGGGATAGTGAATCTAAACTATCTAAGACCTCTGATAAAGATAGAGAGATTGCTGAGCTCAAAAAGCAATTGAAGGAAGCTCAGAAAGCCAGGGAGGTGGAAGAAATTAAAAATATGGCTCTGATGGCCAACAATCAGAGGAGCCAGAGCAGGCCTAGGCCATCTTCTAGAGGCAGTGCAAACAACACAGTAAAAAGATATTTCTTATGCTCCAAACTTGGCCACGTGGTTCAGGATTGTAGGTTTAAGATTAACTTTGGAAATAGGAGTAATAACAATAACAACAGGAGAAACACATACTATAATTCCAGATACAATAACAACAATAATAATAACAACAGGGACAAGAGCAGATACAGTGATAAGGTGAAGGCCAGATGTTGTGACCATGACTGTGCCAAATTTAGTAATTCCCCAAGCTTGTCAAAGATGGAGGAATATCTGTCCCAAGGAGCCAGACCTTGTACCTTATGGCTGGTGGGTCTTTGGAATTCCTTGGGGGCAGCCTTTGCTGCAACAAAGAACCTCTACTCCTCTAAAACCTACCTTGAGAAGTCTGGCACTGCTGAGATGTCCTCTATTCTGGAAGAATGTATTCTGAGAGCTGATACCTCTCTTGATCTTGGAGAAACTGAACAAATCTTGCCTGTTAGAATGGTATTGCAGGAACACTTGTGAATGTTCCTCTTCATAAAGAGCTGTTGGGCCATGTAGTAGATGCCCTTGGCAAAACCGCCAATGGAAAGGGTCCAACTGGTTCCAAAACTCATCGAAGTGTTGGTGTGAAAGCCCCTGGGATCATTCCCAGGATCCCTGTGCATGAGCCCATACAAATTGGCCTTGGCCTTTAGACTGTGGATAACTTGGTACCAATTGGCCATGGTCAGCATGAGCTGATTATTGGTGACGGATTGGCAAAATGTCAATGGCTATTGATATAATTGTTCATCAGAAATGCTTCAATGGTGAAGTTGATGAAAAGAAGCTATTCTGTATTTGTGTGTGGTTAGTCTGAAGAGATCCACTGTTGCTGGGCTGGTAAATTTATAGATAGATGAGAGTGCCCCTAGAACACATCACCAGGACCAGAGCCTCAGGATAAGCCTCGGGACCAGGGGGATGATGGAACAGCAGAGATATCTGGTGTTAGGTTTGTTCCACAAGATATCACAGATAATCAGAGCATGTTTTTCCTTATCTTGGAAATATTCTTTCATGGAACAGAATAAGGTAGTCCTGAGGCTTATCCTGGTGATGTGTTCTACCTCCACTCTTATCTGCTAGAGACAATAGCCAAAATGAATAATACTTTTAAAGGTGGATTTTTGACTCAACCTCCCTTCCAGTCACTGAAACGTAAACTACTGATATATCTACATTTCAGTCATTTTTTTTAGTTATGTCCAACTCTTTGTAATCCCATTTGGGGTTTTCATGGCAAAGATATCAGAGTGGCTTGCCATTTCCTTCTCCAGCTCATTTTATTTTTAATTTAATATTTTATTTTCCAAATTATGTGTAATAATCTTTTATACACATTTTCTGACATAATATCCAAATTGTCTCCCTCTCTCCCTTCCCTCCCCCATCCTTCAGTTGGTAAGCAATTTGTTCTGGGTTATCCATGTACGGCACTGAAAAACATATTTCCCTATTGGTTATGTTATGAGAGAGTACTCATATAAGATCAAAATCCCAAAATAAAAACATATACAAACAAAAAGAAAAATAATATTCTTTGACTTGCATTCAAATTCCATCAGTTCAACAAACAGAAATAATCAAGCATAGTTTTATATATATACATATATATGAATATATTTGTGAAATCATGCTTTTACTTGTGTGGGGAGGGTAGAAAGGGAGGGAGATATCTGGGAACTTTAATTTAAAAAACAAATAAATATGGTGTTAAAATAAATAAAAATAAAAGCAAAAGTAAATTAAAAACAAAACAAATTCCATCAGTTCTTGCTCTGGAGGTGAATATCTCCAGATCATTTTATAGATGAGGAAACTGAGACAAACAGGCTTAAGGGACTTGCACAGGGTCACCTAGCTAGTAAGTGTATGAAGACTGATTGGAACTCAGGAAGATGAGTGTCCCTGTCTCTGGCACTCTATCCACTGCACCACCTAGCTACCCAAATACGTCTACATACATTCCCCCAAAATGCCATCTCTATCACTGATGGACAGATCTTTTTTGGAAACAAAGTTGTTCTACAAAGGCATCTGCCCTGCCATTAATTCTGGTCTGTCTGTGTCCTGGGTCAGATCAGCTGCTCAAACTGGGACCATAAAGCCAAGTGTCATGAAAGCATATGATTTATCACTTGTTTATTTGGATACATGTTTGGGGGTTTTGGTTTTATAAAATTATTCACTTATAAAAATGAATGATATGGAAATGTGTTTTGCACAATAATACATGCATAACCCAGAGTGAATTGCTTGCCAGCTCCGGGAAATTTATTGGGTCAAGGTCTACAATTTATAGAGTTAAATGACATAGGTAAAATTATTTGGGTAACCTTCATACAGAAACAATGATAGGTAATGATTCACAAGGTAAGGATAATGAATACAGGTTACTTCAGTGATTAAAGACAAAAAGTTTTCTACATGCAAGTATGATTGCCCAGCTGGGTTCCATACTTCAGTGGGTGCTTCCCTAACCAGACTCCTAATAAAATTCTTGCCCTAGTTGCAGTGATTCCCAAAGTGGGTGCCCCCGCCCCCTAGTGGGTGCTGCAGCAATCCAGGAGGCCGGTGATGCCCACAGGTGCATTTATCTTTCCTATTAGTTGCTATTAAAATTTTTAAGAAATTGATTTCCAGGGGCGCTAAGTAATATTTTTTCTGGAAAGGGGGCCATAGGCTAAAAAAGTTTGGGAACCACTGCTAGTGGTTTCTTGGCAGGACATCTGGTAACTTGGAGAGAAGAATGGGTTGGGTTCAAGCTAAGGGGAAAAGCTAGGTGTCTGCTGCTTCTAAGTTAATGGCTTCCCCAGAGGCCTTGCATCCTGGGGTGTTCTGGGCTTATTTCCACAGCCTTGCTGAATAGAAAGCCCCGGACTTCCTATCTACCTAGAAGTTTTATGTCCTGGGGTTCTTTGGGCATGAAAATCCCTGGTCTTCTTGTATTGCTCCCACATCTGATCCTTTTTAATTTAAATTAAATAAATGAAGGCAAGATAAGTGAGTGTATGATCTGCATGGATTGTGTATGGCTAAAAGGCTAAATTCCAATTCTATTTTGCTAAAGTTCTATTTGCTTGGAAATGGAGCTTTGGAAACTTCATTTTTTATTTGGGCCTTTTTTCAGAGTGTCTCAGAATATGCTGTGTGTGCTGTCCTTAGTGTTTTGTCATGTGCAGATATTTCTCCAAGGCTTTTGTGTGGGAGCTATGATGACTTCCAGAGATCTTTCTTGGCCTCTCCTCTGAGCTTTATGCATAGCCTTAGTTGGATTGTTGAGCTTGCTATGGCTTTCGTTGAGACTCGAGGTCCTTTTATCTTTATGACAAGTATCATCTGTCATGGCTTAAGAGAACTGCTCTTATTAGGCCTGATTCTGGTAGCATCCAATTCTTGGTTCCATAAGCCAAGCAAATATTGACCTCTCCGTTACTTACTTATTTATTTGTTTGTTTATTTATTTATTTTTGTAAACCATTACCTTCCATCTTAGAATCCATACTAGGTATTGGTTCTAAGGCAGAAGAGTGGTAAGGGCTAGGCAATGGATGTTAAGTGACTTTTCCAGGGTCACACAGCTAGGAAGTGTCTGAGGCCAGATTTGAACCCAGGACCTCCCATCTCTGGGTCTGGCTCTCAATCCACTGAGTCACCCAGCTGCCCCCCTCTCCTTTACTTATTTTTTTTAAACCCTAATATCTTTTTTATATATAACCTTTTATATATATATCCTTCTATATTAATTTTTATTTGTTACAGGGCTAGGCAATGGGGGTTAAGTGACTTAGCTCTCAATCCATTGAGCCATCAAGCTGCCACCCCTCCTTTACTTATACTTATACTTAATTTATTTTATTTCTAAGTGTCCATGCTATTATGCTGTTGAGGATTATGTTCTGTTATGGGGTAATACACTAGGGTCTGGTATGTATATCTTTTCTTTCCAATCAAATCTGCAATAAGTGTTGATATAAGAGGCTTGTGCTAAGTCTTGCTAAGTGTGGATCTATTATGCTAAGTTATCTTCTGGTGGAATAAGTATGAGGTTGATTGGGTAATAGAAAGGGAAATACATTTTGAAAACTTACATTTGACGCAGAGATAGTTATACCTATCTCTCAGAATACAAGGGTGTACATCATTATAAGTTACATTTTTCAAGGTAGCTGAACCACAATGGGTAGGGAAGAGGAGAGAGAGACAATATGGATCATATACAACTTCGGAAAACTTATGTGGAAAATTTTAATTAAAATTAATAAAAATAATAAAAAATAAAAAAACAAAAAGATAGATGAAAGAAGAAAGGAAGGAAGGAGGAAAGAAAGAAAGAAAGAAAGAAAGAAAGAAAGAAAGAAAGAAAGAAAGAAAGAAAGAAAGAAAGAAAGAAAGAAAGAAAGAAAGAAAGAAA
>NC_058133.1:167734649-167832762 GCF_016433145.1 Gracilinanus agilis
AGGAAGGAAGGAAGGAAGGAAGGAAGGAAGGAAGGAAGGAAGGAAGGAAGGAAGGAAGGAAAGAAAGCCAAGCATCAGGGACTGTGGAATGTGGAGTTGAGCTACTTTAATTAGCAGCTTTTGCTTGATTTGCTTTTGTTCTAGATCCTGCTCTTCCATTGCTGGCTGCCAGTTGTGGTCTGCATATGAATGAGTTGCTGAAACAAAGGCAGCTTTCACTCTTGGCCTTGGAAGAACAGGTAACTTTTGGAGAGGCTGAAGGAAGAAGGTCTCCTGACAAACCCCAGCCCAGAAAAATCACCATGTTTGCCTTAGCTCATGTCATGAGCCAACACTAGGCCCTCCTGAGTAACTTCTGGACCGGTGGAAAGAGCCCAAAGCAGTCAGAGGCAAAGCCAAAGGAAATTGTCACAGACTTCTTGGCTGGATTTGAGGCGTAAACTCCCATGGATGTTATCACTTGCTGGTTTGGGTTTTGTCACTGTTTCCTCTGATGATTAGGTTCCATCATTATAGGACTTAAATAATGCCTTCATGCACCTAACATACAGAAATCCCCTTATGAACAAAGGTTCCATGTTGAAGGGGAAAAAAATATTATAGTAAAACCGTACAAACACTCCTCCTAGCACCTCGAGGGCAGAATTTCCCTTATATCCCCTGGGTCTCTGAGGAAGGGTGGAAAATGAGGTGCACAGTTCAGCATTAGTCCGGCCATGTTTTAAGTCCAAATCCCACTCCACTCCCTCTTCAGCTGGCTTCTTGAGACTTCCCTGATAACCAACATCAGTTTGGAATGCTGACTTCAAGGTCACTGTGCTTTGAGCTCCCGTGTCTGGGACTAAACTCCCCTGTACCTAGAGCTGAAAAAGGACAAGCAAAATACACCAAACACCCAAACCTTTTTCTTGAAGCAAGGACTGAGAGATGAAAAAAAACAGAAACCAGGAAGTTCAGTGAAAACAGTGCTAAACCTGGAGTCCAGATTACCTGAATTCAGATACTTATTAGCTGTGTGACCCTGAGCAAATCACTTAACGTCTGCCTACCTCAGTTTCCTCGTCTCTAAAATGAGGATAAAAATAGTACCTACTTGCCAGAATGGTTGTGAGGATAAAATGAAATGTTTGTAAAGCATTAGCTATTAAAAGGTACTCTTAAGCTACTACTCAGTTAACATATGATGCCACTCAATGCCACCCATGGTTGGCATCAGAAAGGATGCCTGTGCCTCTGACAGAGGAGGCTAAAGCCAATGGAGAGAAGTATATGTCACCCACATGTTGGGAAAATTCAGAATGTCTTCTCTTATAATCAGGTCCTTGGAGACTCCCACATAGTAGGTTCCCCCATCTTAAATGATCTGGGCAGGTGCCAAAACCCCATTATAAGTTTCAAAACAAAAGATTTCAGGAACATTTTTTTAAAAACCTCCCTTTTAGGGGGCAGCTGGGTAGCTCAGTGGATTGAGAGCCAGACCTAGAAATGGGAGGTCCTAAATTCAAATCTGATCTCAGACACTTCCTAGCTGTGTGACCCTGGGCAAATCACTTAACCCCCATTGTCTAGCCCTTGCTGCTCCTCTACCTTGGAACCAATGTACAGTACTAATTTTAAGATGGAAGGTAAGGTTTTTTTTAAAAAAGAAATTCTTCCTTTTTAATGAACCTGAAAATATTAAGGAATAATTCTTTCTCTACTCTAATATCCTTTTCAGACTCATTCTCTTTAGAAAGTATGTAAGATAAACAATCAAAGTTTAAGCCCTGGAAAATGGATTCAGAGGGGCAGGGAGAGAGGGACTAAATTTAGAATGAGATAGACTTCATGTCTAGTTAAGACTAATGCTTTCACTCTTTCCCTAAAATGATTAGTGCCAGCATTCTTAACCTACAGTATAGTAACTTGTTTTAAAAAAAATTTTTTTATAACAGTATTTTGATGTAATTAAATGCCTTTATAATTCTACGCATTTTAGGGGGAAAATGTGAACTCCCAAATAATTTAATATATTACTCTTTTAGATTTATTCCTTAAATGCTTACAATAACTGCAATGATAACAATGATAATGTGTGACCTTGGGCAAGTCACTTGACCCCCATTGCCTAAAAAAATAAAAATAAAAATCCATACTGTAAGATTCAATTCCAAGGCAGAAGAATGGAAAGAGCTGGGCAATTGAGGTTAAGTGACCTGACCAGGGTCTCCCATCCTGGAAGCATCTGAGGCCAGATTTGAACCCAAGTCCTCCCAACTCTAGACCTGTCTTTTTTTAGCCATTGAGCCACCTACCTGCCCCTGTTTCTGTCAAAATTAAAAGCAGTAATCCAGCCAGACCTCACATATTACCAGTGGTTCCCAAACGTTTTTAGCCTACCACCCCCTTTCCAGGAAAAAATGTTACTTAGCACCCCTGGATATTAATTTTTTCATTTTAATAGCAATTAATAGGTAAGATAAATGCACCTGTGGCCATCACCGCTCTCCTGGATCGCTGCAGCATCCACCAGGGGGCGGTGGCGCCCACTTTGGGAATCACTGTACATTACTATTATCAGCAATACTTCATATTCAGTTCTTTATTTTACAAGTTTTATTGAACATAAATAACATTTTAATGAAATAGTTTATAGGTTGGAAGATATTTAACATAATATAATAATCATATGCAAGCTTAATTTCAATGCTGAACTTTTTAATTTGTGTTTGGTGTTGGGCCAAACATTGCAAATTTTTGTTTAGTTTTAAATCTGGCTTCACAACTAGTTTATTTCTGCTTTTTCATTGAAAACAAGGATAAAGTGAAAATACACAAATGCAAAGTAGAAATGGCAGGAGAATTTTACGAGCTCTCTTGCTGAGAGATGGAAATTCATTGTTTATTTTTAGTTACCTAACTAATCAAAAAATGAAGAGCTAGTTATTGTATAAAATATTTATTCTCAAATAACTGCTTGATCGGTTCAATGGGGATATGATTGGGGATGTAGACTCTCAAGGATCACCCTAGAGCACGATGGGCAAACTTTTTAAAGAGGGGGCCAAAGGAAAGGAAATGCTCATCTGTCAGTCTGTTTCTAAGGCAACTCTTTTGCAGTTTCATTGTATAGTATCCTACTCATTGTATTCATCAGATTAGGAATAATGTGGTGCAGCCAATAGAACATTTCAGGTCCCCCCCCACATCTGGCCCTCGGACTGTAGTTTGCCCATCACTGTCCTAGTGCAAATATCAATACTATGGAAATAGGTCTTGATCAATGATAGTTCTAAAACCCAGTAGAATTGTGTGTCGGCTATGGGAGGGGGTAGAGGGGAGGGAAAGAAGATGAATCATGTAACCATGGGAAAATATTCTAAATTAATTAATTAAATAAAGTTTTCCAAATTAAAAAAAATTATTCTCCTACTGGCTACTGGCAAGCACTGTATTAAATGATAAATGTGCTTAAAAGTTCAAATGCATATGTTGCTTCATTTTTAACAATGTCCATATATAAACTAACTTTTTTTTTAAAACCCTGATCTTCCATCTTGGAATCAATCCTAAATATTGGTTCCAATGCAGAAGAGCAGTGAAGGCTAGACAATTGGGGCTAAGTGACTTGCCCAGGGTCACACAACTTGGAAGAATCTTGAGGTTGCATTTGAACGCAAGACCTTCTATCTCTAAGCCTGGCTCTATAAACTAACTAAGGAAAGAATATCTTCTTTTACTACGTTTCTCACAGAAACTGTGATACAGAGAGGAGGGCTTAACAGTTTGCAGGCTTTTGCTGAGTGCTTATGTCAGTTAAGAGGTTTTAGAATCTTGGAAGAATTTCAGTTGGACCTGGGAACTCATGGAGGAAACCAGGGTCCAGCAGAGCTCCTTCTGGGGATTAAAACCTTAGCCTAGTTTTGCAGTTTTTTGAGATTTGTTAATTTAGATAAAACCTTTGAATCTCCCTATCCTACCTCATTTCCTACCTTCATTTCCCTTACCTAAATGTCTGAGAGGAGTAAATAAGGAGAGTGAATCAGAGAGTTAGTTCAAATCTGTAAGAGTTTAGCCCTACCCTTGCAGTAATTTATCTAGAGAGGTTTTGTATCCATCATCCTAATCCCTTTTGATTTCAAATCACCTTGAGAGCTGAGTAAAGGCAGAACCTTTCTCAGACTCCCATTCCTGCTTCCCTTCCCCCACCTGAGGCTTCTCTAAGCAGCTGTTAGGGCTTCCTTGATCCTTTTACTCTGGATTTGAGGGAAGCCAGGGTATCCATCTTGAAGGAAGTGTAACTTCAAAACAAGTTCCTTCCTGTGATATTAACTAATCCACTATATTGCCTTAACTTCCCTACTACCTAGTCTATTCACTTGATTACCTCCAGCCTTGGATCCCTTGCCTTGTCTTATTCCTTGATCCTACCAGTTATTACCCCTAGCTTCAGCCTCATGTTATATCCTGCATCTCCCTATTACATTCTACCTAATCCCCATATTACCTCCCTTCCAAATCCCCTATAACAAAACTCCATTGAATGAATGAAAATCGGCTGGCGTTGTAGACCCAGCTCCAAAGCTAGCACTCTCCCAGTTCAGGTTCAATATTGGGAAGAAATAAGATACTTGAAAATCACTGAACATTTAACAAAGGATGAGGGTTGCTTTGCCCTAACAGAGCAAGGATATACAAAAGGATACAGTGGCATTTGGTTTTCAGGTACCCAGCCTCCCTCATCTCCATTTGAAAACTCCTCTGGACAGTCATTCATCAGAATCTGGTGACCACAGAGTGAGTCTGAGAGGCCACAAACCACATGAAGTAGAGACTTTTTATGTCCCAGATCAGGAAGGTACAGAAGGGAAGCTGGAGCCACTCAGGTTGTTGAAGGAAAAGAAGCTTGTGTCAAGGTCAGGAAAACTGCATCAATAAACCACTACTAGTTTTTACTATAGCCAAATAGAATACAGAGTATAAGCAGGGGAGAAGCTTAAAGTGGGAAGAAAGACTTTCTTTTCTTAAGAAATAAAAGACTTATTTCCTTTTTTTTTCTTTCCTTCAAAAAAATTTATTGGCTTCCAATTACTCTATTTTTTTTAAACAAGTTTGGTATCTTGTTTATAATCTTTCTTTCCTAATTCCTATTCTTTTGGCATAGGACAGTGATAGCAAACCTTTTAGAGACCAAGTGCCCAAACCGTACCCTCACACTGCAGGTGAACCTCCCCCTTATCCCAGATAGGGGTGGGAGGAAGTGCTTGCATTGGGCTGCCGGGTGGAGGGGCAAGTGAAGTGAAAAATGTCCTCAGAAGTGGTGGAGAGAGGGAGAAGAGCAGCTCCCTGTGGCATGTGTGCCATAGGTTTGCCAACACAGGCATAGGACTTAAATATTCTTATGGACATCTCTTTTTTTAGCTCTCTCTTTTTAAAAAAAAGTTAATTATTAATTATTTTAATTAAGTTATTAATTAAAAATTAATAACATTTAGAGTCTACATCCCCAATCATATCCCTATCAAACCATGTGATCAAGCAAATGTTTTTCTTCTGCATTTCTGTTCCCACAGTTCTTTCTCTGGATGTAGTGTTCTTTCTCATCATCATCATCATCTTTCTCATAAGTTCCTCAGAATTGTCCTGGATCATTGCATTGCTGCTAGTAGAGAAATCCATTACATTCAATTGTGCCACAGTGTATCCTTCTCTGTGTATAAGGTTTTCCTGGTTCTGCTCTTTTCCCTCTGCATCACTTCCTGGAGGTCATTCCAGTTCACATGGAATTCCTCCAGTTCATTATTCCTTTTAGCACAATAGTATTCCACCACCAACAGATAACACAATTTGTTTAGCCATTCCCCAATCAAAGGGCATCCCCTCATTTTCCAGTTTTTTGCCACCACAAAGAGCACAGCTACAAATATTTTTGTATAGGTCTTTTTCCTATTATCTCTTTGGGATACCAATCCAGCAGAGGTATGACTGAATCAAAGGGCAGGTAGTCTTTTAAAGCCCTTTGGGCATAATTTCGATTTGCCTTCCAGAATGGTTGGATCAATTCTGTAGTGCAAAAGGGTGCATATCAACCCTGCAAAGCCTTACTGCAGAGTTTCTGACAGTTGAAAAGGGTTTAGAATCCTGAGGTTAGACAGTTGACCCGGGGAGACTCGATGAGAGTAGAAGGGTCAACTGAGCTCTATCTTTGGACTGAAAACCTGGCCTATATTCTGAAGTTTTTCTCTTAAAATTTGTTAGCTTAACTATTTCCTTTGGATCTCCCTAATCTCTCCTATTCCCAATCATCATTTTCCCTTCCTGAATTCCTGTGGGTTTTTGAAAGGAGGGTGGATCTGGGTGTTAGCTTTCAAACTTGGTAGATTTAGATCCCCTTAGTCAAATAGGGCTTACCCTTACTACAAATTATCTCTTGAATCATAGTATCCAACTTTCTTAACCCTATAGGCTACAAAACCTCTTGGGGCTGAGTTAGGCAGGTCCTTTCTCAGTCTCACATTCCTGTGTCCCTCCCCCACCTGAAGCTTTCCCTAGGCGGCTGTTAGAGTTACCTTGTATCCCTCCTTCCCTTCCAATCAACCCTAAAACTCAATAAACCCTGTTTGTCACTTAATCAAACCTTTGGCTAGTTCATTAGTTGATTGATAAGAGAGGGAGAAGGGGAGAAAGGAATAATATTGTCTCTGGGTCCTGAAGGGAATTGGAGGTGTCCATTTTGGAGGAAATGTAATCTCAATACTTCCTCTGGACTCTTCCTTTGTGAACCTGAGAAACTGACTAGAAAGCCCTCTAGTCAGTTTCAAGTCATTCCTGGCTGGCCTTAACCTTTGTCTGTAGAAGTGTCCTTCCTACCCGGAAGGGCTCAGTTTGTTTCCCTTCAATGTCTTTGTCTCAAACCTGTGTACCTAGTCTGTGTCTCCCAGTTAGCATAGCTGCCTGCCCAAAATACTTCATCCTCTCCCTTGCAATTCTTTTAATTCTCCTACCACCTCAATTTATCATGCTCCACTATTGTACTCTCCTTATCCACTTTACTGCCTTAGGGATCCACAAACCCCTATCCACAGTGCCTTATCCCATCCGCACTACCTTTAGTCCCTTACCTTGCCTTATCCTCTATTACAACCTTACCTTGCCTTAATTTCCCTATTACCTCTAGCCTATTCCCTTATTACAACTGGCTCATACCCTACTAGATTAATTCCCTTATAACAATTCACAACTCTGCCAGCAATGCATTAATGTCCCTATTTTGCCACATCCCCTCCAACATTTATTACTTTCCTTTGCTGCCATATTGGCCAGTCAGGTAGGTGTGAAGTGGTACCTCAGAGTTGTTTTGATTTGCATTTCTCTAATTATAAAATATTTAGAACACTTTTTCATGTGCTTATTGATAGTTTTGATTTATCTGAAAATTGCCTATTCATGTCCCTTCCCATTTATCAATTGGGGAATGGCTTGCTTTTTTGTACAATTGATTTAGCTCCTTATATATTTGAGAAATTATATATATGAGAAATTAAATATTTGAGAAATTTGTCAGAGGTTTTTGCTATAAAGATTTTTTCCCAATTTATTGCTTCCCTTCTAATTCTGGTTGCATTGGTTTTGTTTGTATAAAACCTTTTTAATTTAATGTAATCAAAATTATTCATTTTACAAAAAAGGTTTATTTCTACAGAATGTTTGTGTTGGTCCATGATGATTTCCAGATAATTTGTGATATGGGTTCCCAGAAATCATGGTTTTCACACAATTTAATATCTGTGCTGGAAGAACACAAGTATTCCTAATATTTTGATTACTTGATTACACAGCTGATTATAGGATACTGGAGTCGAACCAGAGAGTTACTCCACTGCAGTATATAGAGTGCAAAAGAGCACATATACATTTTCTGACTATTTACTAGGAATCAGTTTGAGAAAGGATGTTTGAATCCTTGTGGGAGTTTGGAAACAATTGAGAAAAGTCTGAAAAAATTTCAAGAACATGTTCTTAGTCAAAATGGAAAAGGAAGAAGAGGAGCTACTCTTGAAATCCATGTGTGGCCAGGACCCTGTTGCCTACAGGGACATACTAGTGGGGAGTTGAATGTTGGCTAGTGACCATTATTCACATGGTGATTATGGGCAGGAAATAACATAAGTGAAGAGATTAGGAGTAGAGATGAAGTATTGACCAGATGTGAGGAAGAGGTGATGGCATGTTATTATGCTATAAGAAATGACTAGGGGGTTAGAGTTGAGAAAAACCTGAAAAGATGTAAATGTTATTCCTCATCTGTAAAATGAACTGGAGAAAAAAAATGGCAAACCTCTCTAGTATCTTCGTAAAAAAAAAAAGATGATCATGAAGAGTCAGACACAAATGAATAGCAGCAGCAAATAAGAAATTACAAGGGAGTTGAGTACAGAAAAACCTAGAAAGATTAATATGAACTGATGCAAAGTGTCATAAACAAACTCTGGGAGTAGTGAGTCTCACCTTGATTTCAGGGGAAGACAGTTGGAGATATCCAAATGTTTCCAGAGGCCTCAAGGACAAGAGGAAAGGCAGTTGGCCAGAGGATATAAATACCCTGACAGCCATCTGACAAGGGCTCTTTGGTTTTGGACCCTTGGCCTGGAACCCTTGGCCTTGGACATTGATCTGATCTTGGAGCATTGACCTGTGGATCTGACTGTGGGTCCTCTGGTTCTTTCTGAATTCCCCCTAGATATTTAGACATCTGAACCATCATTAGATATTTAGGTATCCGGGCCGGTGTGGGAACCGGGAAGAGGGGAGGAGAAGAAGCAGAGGGAGTTAAGGGAGGTATTTCCTGACATAACAACTGGCAATAAGAAGCGGAGAGGGATCATCCATATCTGTATCAACTGAGAAGATTGCTTTCTTTGGGCCAGAGGAGGTGAAGAACAAGAGCTCCAGCATTACTGAAACAACCTACAGTCTTGAGGGATTAGCGATCATATCCATTAGTGACAGGGTCTCCTATTCCCAATCCGTTCCTGATTATTCTTTTCCCTTATTAACATCTATAGATAAAGTTTATTAAGTACCTTCCTGAAGTAGTTATTATATTAGATGAAAACGTTATCCAAGGCTAATAGAGCACAATATTAATAATCAATCCAACCCCAGGTGGGACCTGAAAGGGTTACCCATCCACTGACCTTTAGGGATCCTGCCTGGGCGCCGTTATTGAGAAGGGGCAATTATAACATCCAGCTGAGTGACAGGACGTGGGCATCCCTGCATCAGCTATCAAGGGAATCCAAAGCACAGCTTCCCTGATTAATATACCCTATAGTAACTAGAATAGTAGCTAAAGATACCTTCTTTATAACAAAAGTGAACATAGTAATAGCAATTTTATAATGATAATCAATTGTGAAAGACTACTCTGATCAATACAATGATCCAAAACAATTCCACAAGGACTCCTGATGAAAATTCCTATTCACCTCCACAGAGAGAACCAAGGAACTCTATAGATTAAAGCATGTCATTTTTTCACTTTCTTAATTTTTCTTGTTTTTTTTTTTAGCAATATGGCTAGCATGAAAATATGTTTTTCATGATTTCACAGGTACGGGTATCATACTGCTTGCCTTCTCAATGGGTAGGGGACGGTTGGAGGGAGAGAGAAAATATAGAAATCAAAAATTTAAAAACTGAATGTTAAAAATAAAAAATTAAAAAGAAATTCAATATATGTATGCATATAGATGCATATACTTATATATTTCCTATCCAAGTTGTTGGAGCCCCTGAAATCTCTGTATAGATGATGCATAAATTAACTATGCATAGACTTATGCCCTGATCTAAAGAGTAAGTCAAAACAGGAGGAGCTGTTGTAAAAAGATTCATGTTTGGCTGTTTTCTCTGTGGAAGAAAAACCCAGCTTGTGAGAGAGAATCACTCTTCACCTTGTGCCTCCCTTCCCTTTCCCCACATTGGCAATCGAGTCTTGTCAAGATCTTCTATCTGTTCCCTAATTATTATTAATTCTAGAGCCCCCTGGGTAGGGGAGGGCGGGGGAGAGGGGAAGAGAAGGACGGAAAAGGAATGCTCGGGGAAATTACGAAGGGTCACTCCTCCCCCACTTCCATC
Source organism: Gracilinanus agilis (assembly GCF_016433145.1). NCBI lineage: Eukaryota > Metazoa > Chordata > Mammalia > Didelphimorphia > Didelphidae > Gracilinanus > Gracilinanus agilis. Next base: position 167,744,769 of record NC_058133.1, read on the forward strand.
TCCCCGAGCCATTTTCGCTGCTCCAGCAGGGAGTGCCAATAAGCATGCCCTTGCTTTAGGAAGGTGGCCTTGCAAGAGGACAAAGAATCGATTCAGCTGTACATAGATGCATCAGGTCGGCCTGCGGGCCTCCTCTGCTAATTTACCCTTGAAATTTCCTTGCCCTGTTGGGGCACCGGCGCGCGTGGCAGCTGCGGTTGGAGGAAGGGATGGGGGGATGGGATAAGGATTCCAGTCCGCCGGGATTCTGCCTACCCTCGTCCAAGGCTGACTTTTAGATGCCGTTAATATTTAGGGCCAGGCTAGGAAAAGCGGGGTGGATCAGGACAGAATGTCTCAGCCCAGCAAGCGGGCCGCTACGGCCGCCCAGTCTACAAGAAGCAGAAGCAGCTACAGGACAGTTAGATTCAGTCGGGAGTCAGTCAGAGCAGCCCATCGGGAGCCGTCAAGGGGAAAGTCAAAGCAGTTTGGGAAAACCTCCGGGCATTGGCGGCCTGGAGACCGCTGGCACCCCCCTCAGAGCTTTCCTAGCTTTCCAGTCGTCCCATTCCGATGCTTGGGCTAGTTCTGAGGTAAATCCTTGGAATGATAACTGGGCATCTTGGGAAATCTCCTCCTCAGACCCTGGTGTGTATGGAGGGGCTTCGTCCCCCCAAAGAGCCTGACTGTCATTCAAAACGTTGCTCCAGGGAAGTCCCCGGCCCTGTCGGAATCTTTGCCTTCGCCTTCAAGATGTACAGTATCTAATCCCAAGAAGGGACCCTTTTTTAAATTCCTGTCAATGGCCTAGATGGCACGGGCCCTCTCCGCAAGTAACCCAAAGGAGTGGGAAGGGAATTGGCGATGTTTGGTTGAAGGGTTCCAAACAATGGACTGATATCCAGACCTTCTCAGATGTACTTTCTTAAGCGAGACTGAGTAGTGTATCCTCTGAGTCAGAACGACCTGGTCCTAGATAAGTCATTTAACTTCTTAGTGACCTAGATTATAAATTGGGGGGAGCTAGGTGGCATGGGTGCCGCTTGGCCTCAGCGAGGCTCCTCATCTTGAGTTCGAATCTGTTCTCAGACACTCGCTAGCTGTACGATCCTGAACAGGGCACTTGACCCTGTCGGCCTCAGTTTCCTCGTCTGTAAAATGTAGAGGAGAAGAAAACGGCAAAGCACTCCAGTATCTCTGCCAAGAAAACCCTAAGAGTCAGACACGACTGGCCAACAGGACCTGGGGTGGCGAAGTTCTTCCTCCAGGATCTCTCTTGGCGATTTAATCATAGGTCTGGGTCAGAATCTAGGCAATGGAGGGATTTCCCTTTGTTGGTTCTTGGAAGCCACAAGGCGGGGCAAAATAAGCCTGTTTACACTCAGGGGACTTTTCCACATGTTCCAAGGCAAATGGGACTTTCAGGGCTGGTGGCTGGAATAGAGCTCCACCTCGTGGGCGCGATTGTAAACTACACGCCCTTGTACACGATCTAGTAACACGGTCTTTCTGTAGGCTTCCACAAATCCAGGCTGGCTACTTCCACAAGTGCAATGCCCCAAGTGGAACCTGAGATAACCAAGTCTGGAAGACTTTAGTTCAAGTGTGACCTCAGACATTTCCTAACTATGTGATAAAGGGCAAATCACTTAAGCTCTGCCTGCCTCAGTTTACTCAACTGGAAAATGGATGGAATAATGGAAGATAGCACCCATCTCTCCATCTTAAGAGGATCAAATAAGCCAGTAGAAAGTACTATATAAATGTTAGATATTATTATTACACCACTGTCACACCTGGTTTGTGCGTGTGTGTGTTTTATCTTTGGTGATCCTACCAGTGAAGACCTTCCTCCATCAGAGCATCTGCTCTCCCATTTGTAGTTGCTTGGACCGCAGGGTCACATAACTAGTAAGTGTCTTGCTGAGGCTATATTTGAAGGTTTGCCATTTCCTTCTCCTGTTCATTTTACAGATGAGGAAACTGAGGCAGGCAGGGTTGAACGACTTGCCCAGGGTCACACAGCTAGTAAATGTCTGAGGCTGGATTTGAACTCAGGTCTTCCTGACTCCAGGCACAGGTATCCATACCACCTAGCTGCTCCAGATTTATAGTCTTAGTCAGTAAGAAGATAGATGACTTATCTTGAGCCATACAACCAGTATATGTAGGAGGGGACTTGAATCCAGGTCGTCCTGACTCTGAGGTCAGGTTAAAAAAAAATAGTAGCTGTTGTAATGGCCTTGGGCTCAGGAGAGAAAGTGGGTTCAAGGGAGGTCAGAGAAGGTCACTTTGGAATGTAGAGTTGGAATGTCATTCAGTGAGCATGGAGGGGAAAGTACAACTATTAGGTAAAGTTCTCCCACACTGACTATATTCTCATGTAGCTAGGCGCTGGTTTAGTGACCTGAAGATAACATTACCAGGTAGCCAAATTAAATATCACACTGCCCCTAAGTTGGTTAATCAGTTAATCATATGACAACCATGCTAGACTGCAGAAAGCAAGGCAATGAGTCAGGCATGATCGGGTATAGTTCTGGGAGTACCACTGCGTGTATCCCTGCACCCTCTCAACCCACACCACCTGTGCCAAAGGGATGGGGAAGAGGAAGACTGCTATAAGATTGGAAAGTTAAGCTAGTACTAAATTGTAGAGGGCTGTAAGGGTTCAAAACTGGCCTCAGACAGTTACTTATTTGGTTGTGAAGTTTTTATGCCCTAGTACATGGTCAATTTTCATATATGTACCATGTACTGCTGAAAAGAAGGTATATTCCTTTTTACCCCATTCACTTTTCTTCAGATATTTATTAAATCTAATTTTTCTAAAAAGTCATTTACTTCCTTTACTTTTCTCTTATTTAATTTTTGGTTCTATTTATCTAGTTCTGATAATGGAACCCCACTAGCATAGTTTTATTGTCTATTTCCTCCTTAATCGTCTCCTTTAAAAATTAGGATGCTATACCATTTGGTGCATATATGTTGAGTACTGATATTTTTTTTCATTGTCTAAACTACCTTTTATCAAGATGTAATTACCTTCCTTATCTCTTTTAATCAGATCTAGTTTTGCTTTAGCTTTGTCTGAAATCATGATTGCTACTCCTTTTTTTGTCTCGGTTGAAGCCCAGCAGTTCTGTTCTAGCCTCTTAACTTTATTCTATGAGTATCTAACTGCCTCAAAATGTGTTTCTTGTGAACAACATATTGTAGGATTCTGGTTTTAAATCCACTATGCTATCCACTTCTGTTTTATGGGTGAGTTTATCCCATTTACATTCATAACCATTTACAATACATACCATATGTGTATCCCCCTCCATCTTGATTTCCTCTTTTAATCCTGCCCTTTCTCCTGTCACTCTTTCCCTCTACACCAGTGTTCTGTTTTTAATCACCACCCCCATCCCCTTCCCTTATATTATTCCCCTAAAAATATGGAATGCTTCATGAATTTGCATATCATCTTTGTGCAGGGGCAATCTTCTCTGTATCATTCCAATATTAGTATATGTGCTACTGAAGCAAGCACCTCAGACACTTAATTAACTGGGTGACCCTGTACAAGTGATTTAGCCCTGTTTGCCTCAGTTTCTCACCTGTAAAATGAGTTACCAAAGGAAATGTAAAACCATTCCAGTATCTCTGCCAAGAAAACCCCAAATGAGGTCGTGAGGAGTCTGACAAAACTGAAACAAATGAACAACAAAAAAGTGAGAGAAAGCAAAGGAATCTGATTTCCCAACTTTTTGAAGGAGAAGCTAATTCTTATTTCCTTAACATTACTATGAGGAAGTGAAGGCTCTGGTTACCTAAAGCATGGAGGTGGAGGTGGGGTTAGAGCATGCTAAATAGCAAATATAGAAGGTAAGAGCAGCTCAGGAAACCTACTAGGTAATGGAGATCTATGGGAATCAGCTACCAGTGGAAACAAGGTGTGTAGGTCTCAGACAATTTATAAATGTGACTGAAAGGTTAGAGTGCTAGGCTTGGAATCAGGAAGGCTTATCTTCCTGAGATCAAATCTGACCACAGACACTTACTTAGCTGTGTGACCCTGGGAAAGTTTTTTAACCATGTTTGTTCCTTATCTATAAAATGAGTTGGAGAAGGAAATGGCAAATCACTTCAGAATCTCCACCAAGAAAACCCCAAATGGCATCATGAAGATTTAGACATGACTGAGATGGCTAGACCAAAACAAATAAAATACAATTTATCTTGGCTTTCTATCTCATCCACAGTTTTAATGTATTTTATTTAACTAATTAACTAAATAATTTAGAATATTTTCCCTTGGTTACATGATTCATCTTCTTTTCCTCCCTTCTCCCTCCCCGTTCCTGTAGCCAACAAGCAATTCCACTGGGTTTTACATGTATTATTGACCAAGACCTATTTCCATATTATTAATGTTTGCAATAGTGATTGTTTAGAGTCTACACTCCCAATCATATCCCCATCACACCATGTGATCAAGCAAATGTTTTTCTTCTGTTTCTACTCCCACAGTTCTTTCTCTAGATGTGGATAGTGTTCTTTCTCATAAGTCCCTCAGAATTGTCCTAGATCCTTGCATTGCTGCTAGTAAAGAAGTCCATTACATTCAATTGTGCCACAGTGTATCCCTCTCTGTATATAAGGTTCTCCTGGTTCTGCTCCTTTCATTCTGCATCACTTCCTGGAGATCATTCCAGTTCACATGGAATTCCTCCAGTTCATTATTTCTTTTAGCACAATTGTTATTCCACCACCAACAGATACCACAATTTGTTTAGCCATTCCCCAATCCATCCCCTCATTTTCCAGTTTTTTGTCACCACAAAGAGCACAGCTACAAATATTTTTGTACATGTATTTTTCCCTATTATCTCTTTGGGGTACAAACCTAGCAGAGGTATGGCTGAATCAAAGGGTAGGCAGTTTTTAAAGCCCTTTGGGCATAATTCCAAATTGCCTTCTAGAATGGTTGGATCAACTCACAACTGCACCAGCAATTCACTAGTGTCTCAATTTTGCCACATCCCCTCTAACACTGATTACTTTCCTTTGCTATCATATTGGCTAGTCTGCTAGGTGTAAGGTGGTACCTCAGAGTTGTTTTGATTTGCATTTCTCTAATTATAAAAGATTTTGAGCACTTTTTCATGTGTTTATTGATAGTTTTGATTTCTTTATCTGAAAATTACCTATTCATGTCCCTTGCCCATTTATCAGTTGGGGAATGGTTTCATTTTTTTTTTTGTACAATTGATTTAGTTCCTTATAAATTTGAGTAATTAGACCTTTGTCAAAGGTTTTTGTTATAAAGATTTTTTTCCTAATTTGTTGCTTCTCTTCTAATTCTGGTTGCATTGGTTTTGTTTGTACAAAATCTTTTTAATTTAATGTAATCAAAATTATTCATTTTATATTTTGTGATACTCTCTATCTCTTGCTTGGTTTTAAATTCCTTCCTTTCCATAGATCTGACAAGAATACAATTCTATGTTCACTTAATTTACTTATAGTTTCCTTTTTTATTATTTTTAATTTTATTACTTAAGAAAATTTTTCCATGGTTACATGATTCATATTCTTTCCCTCCCATCTTCCCACCACCCTCCTGTAGCCAACAAGCAATTCCACTGGGTTTTATATGCATTATTGATCAAGACCTATTTCCATATTATTGATATTTGCACTAGGTTGATTGCTTAGAGTTTACATACCCAGTCATATTCCCATTGACCCATGTGATCAAGCAGTTGTTTTTCATCTCTCAGTTCTTTCTCTGGATGTGGATAGCGTTCTTTCTCATAAGTCCCTCAGAAATGTCTTGTAACATTGCATTGCTGCTAGTAGAGAAGTCCATTACATTCATATCTATCTCTGTGTATAAGGTTCTCCTGGTTCTGTTCTTTTCCCTCTGCATCAATTCCTGGAGGTTTTTCCAGTTCACATGGAATTCCTCCAGTTCATTATTCCTTTTAGCACAATAGTATTCCACCACCAACAGATACCACAATTTGTTTAGCCATTCCCCAATCAAAGAGCATCCCCTCATTTTCCAGTTTTTTGCCACCACAAAGAGCACAGCTATAAATATTTTTGTATAAGTCTTTTTCCTTATCTCTTTGGGGTACAAACCTGGGCATAATTCCAAATTGCCTTCTAGAATGGTTGGATCAACTCACAACTCCACCAGCAATGCATTAATGTCCCTATTTTGCCACATCCCCTCCAACATTTATTACTTTGCTGCCATAATGGCCAGTCTGCTAAATGTGAAGTGGTACCTCAGAGTTGTTTTGATTTGCATTTCTCTAATTATAAAAGATTTGGAATACTTTTTCATGTGCTTATTGATAGTTTTGATTTCTTTATCTGAAAATTGCCTATTCATGTCCCTTGCCCATTTATCAATTGGGGAATGGCTTGCTTTTTTGTACAATTGATTTAGCTCCTTATAAATATGAGTAATTAGACCTCTGTCAAAGGTTTTTGTTATAAAGATTTTTCCCAATTTTTTTGCTTCCCTTCCAATTCTAGTTGCATTGGTTTTGTTTGTACAAACCCTTTTTAATTTAATGTAATCAAAATTACTTATTTTACATTTTGTGATGTTCTCTATCTCTTGCTTGGTCTTAAATTCTTTCCTTTCCCATAGATCTGACAGGTATACTATTCTACGTTCACCTAATTTACTTATAGTTTCCTTCTTTATATTTAAGTCATTTACCCATTCTGAATTTATCTTGGTTTAGGGTATGAGAAGTTAATCTAAACCTAATCTCTCTCATATTATTTTCCAATTGCCCAGCAGTTTTTGTTAAATTGTGTGTTTTTGTCCCAAAAGCTGGAATCTTTGGGTTTATCATACACTATCTTGCTGAGGGCATTTACCTCAAGTCTATTCCATTGATCCTCCCTTCTGTCTCTTAGCCAGTACCATATTGTTTTTTATTTTTACTGCTTTATAGTACAGCTTAAGATCTGGTACTGCTAGGTCACCTTCCTTCAAATTTTTTCATTAGTTCCCTTGATATTCTTGATCTTTTGTTCTTCCAAGTGAATTTTGTTATATTTTTTTCTAATTCAGTAAAAGAGTTTCTTGGTAGTTTGATATGTATGGCACTAAATAAGTAAATTAATTTAGGTAGGATTGTCAATTCATCCACATCTTTTGTGTACTAAATAAATTAGCCCTATCCTGCTGCCTTGCCCCCCGGAAAAATACCCAATTAGCTGAGGCACAGAGCTGTCAATCTGAATAAACAACCACCTCTACTTAACTCTTTTCCTTCTATCATTTCACATGATCCTACCTATGCATCTGTATTATCATATCCTGAAGCACTGGAAGATATTTCTTTTTAGAGATAGTCCTGCTTCCTCTCTTTATGGAAATAACTTTTAGTTAGATCCAAATGTCATAACAAATGTAATAAATAAAGACTAAAAAGTCTTTGTTTTTCCCTTCCCTTTCCATGTCACCTTCTTCCATACTCCAGCCCAGAAGTATCAAATACACAGCCATTGATTGGGCCACAACATTTTCCAGTGCAGCCCAAAGCAGATTAAAATGTAACTGGGAAGCAGTTAAAATAAATTAATTTTAGTTATATATAAACATGTAGTTTTTTCAATATGTAGCCTCCGGGGACCCTTGGTGGCGAGTCCAGTTGTATTTGAGTTCTATATCATTAATCTAACCTCCTGATACAGGTGAGAATTCCCTTTTTTCTCATCATACCCTTTTTCTTCTTTTCCTTAAATCATTTCTTTCATTCCTTTCAAGGAAAACTTCATTCTAATAATAAGAATTTGTGTAGAGGCTAGCAAAGCAATTTTACAAATATTTAATCACATCATTTGATCCTTACAATATCCATGGGAAGTAGGTGTTATTATTATCCCCATTTTTTGTTCAGACCTTTCAGTCTTGTCCAGCTCTTTGTGATCCCATTTGGGGTTTCTTTTTTCTTTCTTTTCCTTTATTTTGTCCCTAATTACATGTAAAAACAGTTTCCAACATTTTTCAAAGAATTTTGAGCCTTGAATTCTCACTCTCCCTCACTCTTCCCTCTCCCCCTGCTGAGATGGTAAGCAATCACATGTAGATTTTACATGTACAACCATGTAAAACACTTTCCCATTTTAATCCTTTTGTGGAAAGAAACTTGAAAAAATGAAGAAAGTGAAGAAAGTTTGCTTTGGTCTGGATTCAGACTCCATCAGTTCTTTCTCTTGAAGCAGATTTTTATTTATTTACAGTTGTTCATTGTACAGTATTCCTGTCACTGTGTACAATGTTCTTCTGGTTCTGCTTATTTCACTTGGCTTCAGTTCATGTCTTTCCAGGTTTTTCTGAGCTCCTCCTGCTCATCATTTCTTACAGCACAATAGTATATTTAGGGTTTTCTTGGCAAAGATACTGGAATGGTTTGCCATTTCCTTCTCCAGCTCATTTTATAGTTGAGGAAACCGAAGCCAAAAGGGTGAAGTGACTTGTCCAGGGTCATAGAACTAGTAAGTGTCTGAAGCTGGATTTGAACTCAAGAAGATGAGTCTTCTTGACTACAGGCCCAGCACTCTAGTCACTGTGCCACCTAACTGTCCTTTAGAGAAAAACTTCATTCTAATAATAGCTAGCATTTATATATAGATTTGCAAAGCAGTTTTAAAAATATATCATTTGATCCTTAAAATAACCCTGGGAGGTAGGTGCTATTATCCCCATTTTAGAGATGAGGAAATTAAAGCAGACAGAGGTTGGCTAGGAGTATGAACCTAGTAAATGCTTGAGATTCTATTTTAACTCAGATCTTCTTTAACCTGAGTCCAGATCCAAAGCTCTGTTCTTTGTACCACCCCCTGCAGAAGTCATGTATTCCTTCAACCCTTCTACTTCCTTCTCTAGGAGAGAGCTCAGCTTGCCTCTGGGTATGCAGAGGTGTTATTTTGTACTGACACAAATGCAAAAAAATAGCATCCTTACCACCATTCTGGAGGGCAATTTGGAACCATGCCCAAAGGGCCATTAAACTATGCATACCCTTTGCCCCAGCAATACCACTCTCAGAGTCTGTATCCCAAATAGAACAAAGATGGGGAAAAGGACCTACTTGTACAAAAATATTAGCTCTAATTTGTGGTGGCAAAGAACTGGAAACTGAAAGGATGTCCATCAATTGGGGAATGTCTGAACAAGTTGTGGTATATGATTGTAATGGAATATTCCTGTGCCATAAGAAATTGCAAACAGGATGATCACAAAAAAAAAAACCTGGAAAGACTTATATGAAGTGATGTAAAGTGAAGTGAGCAGAACCAAGAGAATGTGGCACACAGTAATAGCAGTAGTATATGATGATCAATTATCAGCAATGTAAGGACCCAAGAAAACTCCAAGGGATTTATAACAAAAAAAGGCTACTCACTGTTGTAGAAGGACCTGACAGAGTCTGAATGCAGATTGAATTATACCATTTTTCACTTTATTTTCTCCATGAATTTTTCTCTAATATAAGCAATATGTCTCTTGTTTCACAACATGACGAATATGAAAATATCTATCGTATGATCACATACGTAAGACATATCATATTATCTGCCATCAAGGGGAGGAGGGAGAGATGGAAGGGAGAGAACACAGATCAAAAAATGCCAGGATATGATTATTTAAAATGGCATTGACATGTAATCTGGAAAAAAATTTTAAACTTATTTTGAAAAATAGCATTCTTTCCACAAAACACTACAAAATTCCCTTTGCGCTCCATATTTGCTTAAAACAAGGTAGATAGTGTTTTCTTTGTAGTGTCTCTCCTGTCTAGTTCTTATGGTTAACTGCCATTGCAAACCATTTGTTGCCATACCTCAGAAGAGGTATCGGACACTAGAGGCTCCAGAATAAGGTTCAATTTGTTTAGGATTGAATTTCACCCTTTTTTTTTTTTTTTTTTTTGCAACCTACTAAATTACTGTTGATAGCATAATCCTGCCATGCTCTAATGTGGACAGAAGCAAATTCCAGCTAATTCACAAGCATAAATCCAATAAATTAATCCAATGTACTAAATTAGATCTACCCACTTGGTTTCTCCTTGTGAGTGATCTCTAGGAGCTACTTGTCTCTCTGCAACTTCCCTGGTTACTAGGCTCCCTAGCCACCTGGGCAAGTGAAGCCAAATTTATTTGGCAGACAATAAATTTAAGGGACAGACACATAACACAGAAGGACCCTTCCCCAAAGAAGCATACACAAGGAAAGGATCATAGCCAAAAAAAGTAATCTAATGATTTAATTGGAGTTCTTCACATTGCCACAAGTTACCTGCTCTCTCTCTCTCTCTGTCTCTCTGTCTCTCTCTCTCCTTCCCTAGCTGCTCTGGTTCCTCTCCAGTAGAAAAATAGAACCTGATTTATTGGCTGTATAAAAGTATATACAAGCCTGAGAATACAAGATCCAAGGGCACAAGATGAAATCCAGCTAAAATGAGATTTTTAAAAATAATATTTTCCCCAATTACACGTAAAAACAATCTTCAACATTCATTTAAAATTTTTTTGAGTTCCAAATTTTCTCCTTCCCTTCTCTAAGAGAGTAAGCAATATGGTATAAATTTTACATATGTATAATCATGTAAGACATTTTTCCACATTGGTCATTTTGAAGAAAAGACTCTGGGCAAGTCACTTAATCCCAGTTGCCTAGCCCTTGCCATCCTTTGTCTTAGAATTCATACTAAGACAGGAAATGAGGATTTTAAAAAAGAAAATAACATAAAACACAAGAATATGATAATTTGAAAAGAGAGCTCAAAAATCAGGGAGTTTGGGGCAGCTAAATGGCAGACCTAGACACAAGAGGTCCTGGGTTCAAATGTGACATTAGATACTTCATAGCTGTGTGACTCTGGGCAAGTCACTTAACTGCCATTGCCTAGCCCTTATCTCTCTGATACACAGTACTGATTCTAAGAGAGGAGGTAAAGGTTTAAAAAAAAATCAGTGGGTTTAGAAAAGTCTTTGCTGAGTGGATGGAGCCTAAACTGAGCCTTGTAGGAAAATAGGCTCTCAAAGGCAGAGATGAGAAAGGAGAACAATTCAGGTATAACCAGAGTCTGGCATGAGCAAGATGTGCCACTGATGCAGTATCCTCATGTGGAAAAAGCTGGAAAACCTGACTCCGGGAGAGTCCTGATAATCTATAATGATAGTGTCTTGGAGAGATTTTGGAACTATCATTAGTTTGGGTCTCTCACCATGTGGGGAAGAAAAAGATGGGGGGGGTCAATCAGTCAGCTAACAAGGACTTATTAAGCACCTACTATGTGCCAGGGCACTGATCTGAAGATGAGAGAGAGGCAAAAGATGGCCCAAAGGAGCTCATAGAGCAGTGATTCCCAAAGTGGGCACTACTGCCCCCTGGTGGGTGCTGCAGCGATCCAGGCCGCGGTGATGGCCACAGGTGCATTTATCTTTCCTATTACTATTAAAATTTTTTAAAAATTAATTTCCAGGGGCTCTAAGTAATATTTTTTCTGGAAAGGGGGTGGTAGGCCAAAAAAGTTTGGGAACCACTGTCATAGACTAAGAGCTTGTATCCAAAAGGCTTAGATGAGCAGGTTCAGTCTCTACTCTGGGGTTTGAAACACTCTTCAGTCCAAAGTGTAAGAAGGCCTCTGGAGAGGTAGCTAGGTATCTCTGTGGCTAGAGACCCAGGCCTGGAGGTGGCAGGCCCTGGGTTAAAATCTGGCCTCAGACACTTCTTAGCTGTGTGACCTTGGGCAAGTCACTTAATTCTGTTTGCCTAGCCTTCACCACTCTTTTGCTTTGGAACCAAAACTCTATCATTTCTAAAACAGAAGGTAAGGGGTTTAAAAAAAAAAGAATTGATACTAAAATAGATTATAGAAAACAAAAAACAAGATTAATTGGTTAAATGGCACCAAGTTTTAGTTATTAGTGGCTAAAAGTGGGGAAAATACACCAAGAATGGGTGCTCAAGTTGAGGACAGTACAAGCAGGGATACCCCAATTCCTCGGGGTCACCATTAGAACCTTGAGGTGGAGATATAGCACCATGGCTCTGGGGTATAAGGCCAGGTATGAGGTACAAATTGTTCAATTACAACTGACACAAGACATGAGGACCAAGGTGGAATCCAATTATGTATGGAGATTTACACATCATATTTCACCCTGCTGCCCATCTCCAAATATCTCCTTTGTTTTCTCTGCCAGTATCAAGTAACACCCATGAATGCACAAATACAGGTTGGTCTTTCTCTTGAAGGAGGTGGTGAAAGGGCTGAAGGAATGCATGTCTATCAGGAAGAACAAAATGTTGCATGAAAGAAATGACTCAAAGGAATAACAAAGCAGGGTAAAGCATGTGAAGACACAGAGGAAAATTCTCACCTGTGCAGATCTAACCATGTCACCCCTCTATTCCCAATAAATTGCTGTGACTCCCTATTATATTCTTTTTTCATTTTATTCAAAGATATTTTATTCTCCCAGTTACACGACATACATTTTCTGAAATTATAAGATCCAAATTATTTCCCTACTTCTCCTCCTAGAGATGGTAAGAAATTTGGTTTGGATTATAATAGCTCTCCGTTATCTTTAAGGGAAAGCATCTGGCATTTAAAAAGCTTCCCAACCTAGCTTCTCCTTACATTTCCAGGCTTCTTACACTCTGCTCTCTGCAACAAACTACCATCCAGCTATGCTATTTCTACTATTTGTTTTTGCACTGACTGTCTCCCATACCTGAATGCTTTCTGTCCTCACCTCCAGGCTTTTCTGGCTAATGTGTAAGTAGAAATTTTGTATCCTTTGGACTTCATCTCCCAGAATTCTTCCCTCGCCCCCAAATTCCCTTTTCTTTTCTGTTTACATGTGTCTTTTACGTGATTGTATATAAGTTTTGAGTAACGCCTCTCTCACTCTTCCCCATGAGAGGCTTGGGCGAGTTCTCCCTGTTTCCCTAGTCTTTTTTAGTTTCCTTTTGCTTAAAGTTAAATATTAATAAATCTTATTAAATATCATACTTGGAATATTGGATATTAATTTTAAAATTCACACTTCCTTCAAGATTTTCCACTTATCCCATCCCTTCCAAGATTTCCCATCAAATCCCACTTTTGCAGGAGGCCTTTTTCAGCCCTCCTTCCTCTTCTACCAGCCCCTCCAGTGCCTCTTCTCTGGGGTTACCTTCCATTCCCGTGATATAACTCTTGGGTGTGCATTATCATTTGCATGCTGCCTCCTCCATTAGAATGGGAGCTCCAAAGCAGCTGGGTGGTTCAGCGGATAGAGAGCCAGACCTGGAGTCAGGAGGACGTAGGTTCAAATATGACCTCAGGTACTCCCTAGGTGAGTGTCCCTAGGCAAGTCACTTAATCCCAATTGCCCAATCCTTATCATAGACTGACTTGCATCATGAAGGGAAGCTTAGTCAAGTTAGAAAAGGAGCCAGGCGTTGAAACAGGAAGATCTTGGTTCAAGTCCCACCTCTGATTTGGTACAATGGCGTTAAAACTTAATTAGAAAGGAGGTCACAACCATACCTAAGGATCTCTGCCAAATGCATATTGATTTAGAAAAACACATGCTAGCATTATCTATGTCCTATTGTTCAACATTACCCAGTTACATTTTAATCTAGTTCTGGCTGTGTGCCAGAGTGGAAATGTAGTTGTGCTGGATGCCTCTGCTCTAAGTAACTTTCAAAGACTCTAATTGTGGAAGAAGTGCCAGCCTGCACTGACAGGAGGAGTTTCTTCAACAGGGAGTTCTCTGTACCAATGAATCACAAGTCTAGTCTCTATCGTATTAGGGGTCCAGAGGATGAAAGAATGCAACATGGAGAGGTAAGGGGGGAAGACAGATCTGTTGCATGAGGATATAAGGTTCTCCCCCAGGAAAAGGAGAACTGGAGCATCTTTTATGATCGAGGAATGCTGGTATGAAGTATTAGCACTATCAGGGAAAATGTCACTTAGTCATGGTCAAAGAAAGCAGGAGCAAGCAGTGATAATAAGGGTTTTTTCTTAGTAAAAAGAACAGAAAAGAAAACATAGTAAGGGCAGCTAAGTAGTAGGGTGGATAGAGTGCCAAACCCAAAGACAGGAGATCCTGGGTTTAAATCTGGATCTCAAATAGTGATGTGAACCTGGGCAAATCCCTTCACCCCAAAAGCCCAGCCCTTATTGCTCTTCTGCTTTAAAACCAATACCTAGTTTTGGTGGGTGGATGCCCCTTCCAAGGGTGGTGCAGAGACAGAGATTTATTTGCCAACATGCTCTAAACAACAGAAGTCTACTCTACTGTCTTCCTAGTATATCTATCTAGAACATGTCATCAAACAGTAGGAAACCTGTCAAACTTGATGATCTAATTACCTACTTCTGGGGATTCTTGTAAGGATAGAAAGAAAAAAACCACTTGAGACTAAAGAACTTAGGGGAAAGGTGGCATTTTGCTAATTGGAGGTAGAGGATTCAGAAGAAAAAGTAGATTTGGGAAGTAAACACCTGGGTAAAAGGGTAGTGCCTCAAGGTAGCCACAGTATGGCTCAAAGTATAGAATTAATAGATCTTGGGCCAGTGGTGGAGTACACCTAAAAAGAGCTGGTAAAAACATATTTGGGGGCAACTAGGTGGCACAGATAGTCTTGGAGTCTGGAGGACCTGGGTTCAAATTTGACTTCAGATAATTCCTAGCTGTTTGACTCTGGGCAAGTCATATGATCCCAGCTGCCTAGCTCTTACTGATCTTCTGTCTTAGAATCAATATGCAGTATTGATTCCAAAATGGAAGACAAGAGTTAAAAAAAAAAAAAGCAAACATATTTTGAGTTGGCAAGGTAGTACAGTGGAAGAACACCAGGTGTGGAGTCAGGAGGACCTGGGTTCAAATATAACCTCAGACACTTCCTAGATTTGTGACCCTGGGCAGGTCACTTAGCCCCAATTGTCTGACCAGTACTGTTCTTCTACCTTAGAATCAATACATTCCAAGACAGAAGGTAAGGATTTTAAAAAAACAAACAAAAACAAACAAACCCCCCCCCCAACACATTTGCCTGGGTCTTGTTAACTTAATCAAAAATACTTTAAACAAAAGCAGGGAGTGGAGACAAACAGGAGAAGCAAAAGTAGTCTATATATATCTGCCAAAGCGAGTACCAAATTAGCAGAAGAAAGGATCAGTGATTCATGGGAAATAAAATAGCCAGCAAAAGGATCATAGATTTAGACCTCAAAGAAACCTTTGATGTCATTTAATTCAAACCTTCATTTTATTTAAGAAGTTTTGACAAAACAAAATTTTTATTGATATCTTTTGTTTTTCTACCATCTACCTGTAGTGTTCCCCTGAGCTCCTCCCAGAGAGCCATACCTCATAAAAGCTACCATATTTGACACAGATCATCATAATTACATAGTTAAATAGATCATTGTAATCATATAAATTTGAAAAGATTTTATACAAACAAAATGCCTCTAAGATAAAGGAAGCAGTTGACAGGGAGAAATATTTTTATCAAATATCTTTGATAAGGGTTTGAAATCTAAAATACATAGATAACCAAAAGAAAGATATATAATATATGTATATATATATATATATAGAGAGAGAGAGAGAACCAAAAGCTATTCCCTAATTTAAAAAAAAGTAAAGGATATAAACAAACAGTTCTCAAAAGAATTGCAAGTTATTGATAATCATATGAAAGAATATTCCAAATCACTAATAATGAAAAAAAATAAATCAAAACAATCCTCAGTTTTCACTCCAAACCCAGTAAAGTGGCAATGACCAAAGCCTGAGAATCTGTGTTAGACAGGTTATGAAGAAACAGATATACTTTCATTGTCAGTGGACCTATGAATTGATGCACTTATTGGTATAAAGCAGTGATGGAGTGCCATGCCTGCCCCTCCACCAATTGCCAAGCATGCCCCATCCCCCCTACCCCACACAAGGGAAGGAGAAAATTCTCCTATGGGGTTGCTAGAGAAGTGAGGAATGTGCTCAGTGAGTGTAGAGAGAGGGTGGGGAGTGGCCCAAACACTCCGTTCCCCTCCAGCTCTGTCACCTGTGAGCTGCCCACCTTACCCTCTGTGTACTACCATTGGGCTGCTGGATAGAGGAATGATTGATGTGAAAAAAATGTCATCAGGCTTGGTGGAAAGGAGGAAGGGAACAGCTCTGCTGGAGTCCCTCTGCCTTTCCAGTAACAAACCTGGGGGGGCAAGGTGGCCACATACCCACAGAGAACACTCTGTGTGCCATTTTTGGCACCTGTGCCATAGGCTCGCCATCACTGTTATAAAGCAAGTTGTAGTTATGCAAATAAAGTAACTTAAATGTCCATATCGTTTGACTCAGAGATTCCATTGCTAGATACATACCCCAAGTAAAAGGTCATTGACAAAAAAAAAAAAAAAAAGAATGGTTCCTTATAATTTATAGCAGTGGGATTTTTTTGGTAGCAAAGAACGGGAAACAAAATCTGTATGCCAATTGGAGAATAGCTAAGCAAGATGTGGTAGATGAATATAATGAAGCAGTATCATGCCGTAAGAATGACAAGCATGATAAATATAGAGAAACATGGACTTACTTGAATTTATAAAAAATGAAATAAGCAGGGCCAGAAAACAATATACATAATGAGTACAAAAATGGAAATGGAAAGGATGATAGCCACAAAAAAATAAAAACCAAATGTTGAGAAATTATCATTTGGCCCCAAAGAAGAGAGAGGAGAAGATTTCCCCTCCTGCTTCTTTGTATCAGATGTTTTCAATGTCTTGATTGGTTTTTTCCTTTTAAAATCTTTTTTTAAACTAGTTGTTATGGTGAAAGACTCCTAAGAGGAGTTGGAAGAGAGATGTATTGGGAAATCTAGGTTACACTAAAATAAAAATTGACAATAAAACATATTTTAAATTTAAAAAAACTTTTAAAGAGGAAGAAAGAAAAATTCTCCAGGACAAACCAACATCACTAAAAAGTCTGACATCATTCTCATGGTCCCTGGACTTCTGCAAAGAAATAGGAAGAGCTATCTTCTCATATCTCCTCTTTAGGGCCAAGCCAGGTCCAGACGCCCTCATTTTAAGGATAAGAAAACTGATATGCAGAGAAGTTAATTCACACAGGGGATAATTGGAAAAGCCAAAAGTTGGACCTAGAACTTCTCCAATTCTACCATTCCTACCACTTCACCTTACTGCTTCAATGTCTACACACACTGTATAACTTGCTTGACCAATAAGCTTGCTTCATCAGGCAAAATATGGTACAAAGCAATGAGACTTAGCTACTAATTAGAGCTACCTATTAAGATAGGAACTTGGAGAAGGTAGCTAGAAAAAAATGATCTCTCCTTGACCTCCCTTTGTTCTACTTCAAAATCATTTTCCTGTTAAACTGGAGGAAGATCTTGGAAATGTCTAACTCTAAATTAGATAGTTGTATTTATCAAACGGATTTGAAAACCATCTACTGAACGAGATGAAAAAGACTTCATCTTGGGATTGAGAGCCAGGTCTGAAGATGGGAGGTCCTGAGTTCAAATATGACCTCAGATACTTCCTTACTGTGTAACTCTGGGCAAGTCACTTCACCCCAGTTGCAGTATTGAATCTAAGACGGAAGGTAAGAATTTTTTTTAAAATTAGCCTGAGCTTGATGTACCTTGGCTCCTTCTGCCTGGGCATATTGGCTCTGACTAAACTGACCATCAGAGAGAAGATACCCATTTTACTTTGCAGACAAAAACCAAGTTGACCATTGGACGATCTTGATGAGAAGAGCCCAAAATGTGGCTGCAGGGAACAATACTCAACAAAGACTCTGAGGCTACCAAAGGCAGATAAAGAACCTACACCAAGTGGAGACTGAGACCAGTAATGATTCTAGGGATCCTGCTATGTTGCAGGCATGAGTTGCCCCTCCTTGTGTGTATCCTCTGCATCCCACACTCCTCACTGTCGCTAAGCTTATTTGTGGGATGACGAGTCCTAGGTTTACGGGGAGTTTAAGTGCGATTTTTTAAAAATTGTGTTATTACATTAATTAATTATCTTGCTTTAAACTATTTGTTTCTTCTGATGGACTAGATAAAAATTTAACATATCAATAGAGCTTGTGAGTTATGGCTTTGAATGAAAACAGACCCACCAGTACTTGACACTGGGATAGCTATTCTAAGGATCCTACATTGGGGCTGGGAAGAGGACTGACTACATGCACTACACGTACATGTACAAAGTATAAATTATAAACAGAGTGAACTAGAGATTGTAGCACAAAGAAGGCATTTTGACCTCATCTCTTATGTATCACTGAGATTTGGTGGGATAGAATTCATGACTGCAATACAGCAATGGAAGAGCATATATTATTTGAAAAGAACAAGAAAAGCAAGAGGTAGGAGGGAATAGTATTGCATATTAAGAAAATA
Source organism: Gracilinanus agilis (assembly GCF_016433145.1). Lineage (NCBI taxonomy): Eukaryota > Metazoa > Chordata > Mammalia > Didelphimorphia > Didelphidae > Gracilinanus > Gracilinanus agilis. Next base: position 167,763,229 of record NC_058133.1, read on the forward strand.
TAATAGGGGCAAATAGGTAGCATAGTGCCAGGTCTGGAGTTGGGAGGATCTGGGTTCAAATATGGCCTCAGACATTTCCTAGATGTGTAACCCCAATTGCCTAGCCCTTACTGCTCTTCTGCCAGAGAATCAGTACTTAGTGTGGATTCTGAGATAAAAGGTAAGGAGATATATATGTGTGTGTGTGTGTGTGTATATACATATATTCACGTATGTTTTATATGACCACATGTATAATGTATTAACATCTTCTCAATAGGCAGGAAAGGAGATGGAGGGAGGAAAGAATTTAGAATTGAACATTTAAAAATTGTTAAAAAATAAACAAATAAACTTTATGAAAAAGAAGGAAAAATATATTCATGAGTTGAAATCTTGGAAAGAGAGATACAGTAGAGAGAATTTGGATAAGGATTAATGAAGAAACAAACCGAAATGATTTTTGTTATAGGGACATAATGCAGATCATCTGATAAAAATTAATGATAATAATAGCTAGCATTTATATAGCACTTTAAAATGTACAAGTACTCACTTAAAAATGTTTATTGTGTTTAACTGAAATGCCAAGGTCTCTTTGAGGCCCAGTTAACACAAGACAGACTTTATGCCTCAGCCCAGTCCTATACACAGGCTGGAAGTATCTTGTTCTCTTATCCCAAACAAGGTTCTCTAATCTTTTCTCCCCCTGACACAACCAGCCATTATCTTTCTACTCTTCCTTGTTCAATGACCCAGTTCACCCCACCCTCTCAGGATAGTAAAGATAGTTCTTCCTGTTTAAAATATATTTTATTGATCCTTTTTAAAAAAAACAAACACTGACGTCGTCTTCTCCAAATTATTCTCAACCATAGAAACATCCTTTGTGACAAAGAAGTGTGTTTAATCAAAGCAAGCTGATCTACGGATCATGCTTGATAGTAAATACTTCTTTCTGTACCATCCCTCTAATAAGAGGAGAGGGGTATGCTTCATTATCAGTCTGGAATTAAGATAGGTCAATGCATTGATCAGCATTTCCCTTTATCTTTTTTTTTTTTTTAAACCCTTGTACTTCGGTGTATTTTCTCATAGGTGGAAGATTGGTAAGGGTGGGCAATGGGGGTCAAGTGACTTGCCCAGGGTCACACAGCTGGGAAGTGGCTGAGGCCGGGTTTGAACCTAGGACCTCCTGTCTCTAGGCCTGACTCTCACTCCACTGAGCTACCCAGCTGCCCTCCCTTTATCTTTTGATGTTGTTTTCCTTTTCATATTTGTGGCCACTGTGTGTATTGTTCCCTTGATAAGGTTTATTCACTCTGCATCAGTTCATGTAGGTCTTCATAAATTTTTCTGAATACTTCATATTCCTCTTATTCTTACATCACCCTTATGTGTACACGTATATTATACATTCATATGCCACAGCTTGTTCAGCCATTCCCCAATCAATGAGCAAAGAACATAGTGCTTATAATAGTACTTTTTTTGTTTTTGGCAGCAAGAAATCAAAAGCAAAGTGGATGATGGTCACCGACCAAGGAATAGCTGAACAAATTATGATACATAAATATATTGGAATATTATTATGCTGTAAGAAATGAAAAATATGATGAATAGAGGGAAACATGGAGTAAAAGAGCAAACAGGACCAAGAAAACAATATACACAAGAACTACAACAATTTAAATGGAAAGAATAGCAATGGTAACAAAACAATTGAAACTGAAGGCTGTTAAATGACCAAACTCGTCTAGAAGAGACATGAGAAAATGCCTCCTCTTACTTCTTTGCATGAGTTGGTGGGGGGGGGGTGTCATGGCTATGATATGATATATGTGATATATGCTGCATGTAATAATCACATTTTTGTGATATGATAATTAATTTTGCTGAACTTATGTTTCTTTTCTTAATTACAAAGTTAAGGGAAAGGATACAGTAGGAAATGTAGGTGATGTAAAATTAAAAGACAATTAAATTTCTTTTAAAAAAATAAATGTTATGCTATGTGACTTCCATGACATATTTCTCCTTTCTTTCTCAACCAAATTCCATGAAAAAGCTGTCTACACTCATTGGCTCCATTTCCTCTCCTCTCAGTCTCTACTAAATCCTCTGCAATCTGGCTTCTGACCTCATTACTCAAGTGCAGCTGTTCTCTACAAAGTCCACAACTGTCTGTTATATAACAGGAGACATCTGGATGTGGCCATATAAACTGACCATTTTTTGTGGGATATGTGTCCAGGCCTCTTGCTGAAGGGCATGCAAATCCTTTTTTGTGCTTTTCTTGCATGGGGGCTTCAGTCTAAGATGATTAATAAATGAGCCAGGAGGAACTTTCTCTCTGTCTCTGTCTGTCTGTCTGTCTGCTTTCCTCACTCTCTCTCTGTCTCTGTCTATTTCTCCCTCTCTCTCTCCTCCTTCTCTCCGTCTCTCCTTTTCTCTCTGTCTCTGTCTCTCTTTTTCCCTCCCTCCCTCCCTCTCTGCTTCTCTGTCTGTCTGCCTCTGCCACTGTCTCTGTCTCTGGCCTTCTCTCTGCCTCTCTTTCTCTCTCTCTCTCTCTCTCTCTCTCTCTCTCTCTCTCTCTCTCTCTCTCTCTCTCTGAAATGCTATGGTGCTCAATATATAATGTGATTTTATTTTATTTTTGTTAAAATTTTCCAGATTAAGCCCATCTCTTCTGAACTTCTCCTAGTTTTATTGACAGCACCACTATACTAGTTACCCCAATTTACAGCCTCTATGTCATCCTTGATCCCTCATTCTCATCTTTCATTCCACATCTCAAGAACACACAAAATCTTGTCATTTTTATCTCCATAACATGTCTTACATATGTCCCCTTCTCTCTATTCTCATAGCCGCTGTCCAGATTGTATATTTGGCACAATGAATCACTCGGAGCTCCAGTCCCTTTTGCTGAAAGTATATTTAAATACATTCAGGTAAATACAGTTCCCATGGCAGTTTTAAAAAAAAAAACTTTTAGGAAGATAAAAACAGATAAAAGCCCCAAATCCATAATCCTTCCATTTATATTCTTCTTATCTGAAGTACCCACAATAGGGTCCCAGATCAATTAGTCCATCTGGGACAAAATTAACCCAAAGTTGCCCCAGCTTTGCAACAAAATTTCCTTGCTCAGCTGGAATGATATCAGGTTGTGATCAGAGAAAGGAATTTCAGAAATCATTAACATAGTTACAGAACATTTGTGGGTGATACAAGATCAAGGGTATGATCATCTCTGGGATTAGCTGAGGGAGGATCGATTGAGGAGTAAGTCATAGGAAATGAAGAAATTGAGGAACTGTTTACTGTTTCACTCCCGTCTGTATCCTTGGTGTTTTGCAGTTTATGGCACATAATACTTCTTTTTTGTTTGTTTGTTTTACATTTTTAAACCCTTAACTTCTGTGTATTGGTTCCTAGATAGAAGAGTGGTAAGGGTGGGCAATGGGGGGGTCAAGTGACTTGCCCAGGGTCACACAGAATAATTTCTTAATAAATGCTTTTTGACTGAATCACTAAGAAAAAAAATTCCTTGCTCTCCTCAGCCCCTGATGGTGTTGTAGTACCTGTGGGGCTAACTCGGGCTTCCTATGAACCAGTATTCTGGTCCACGATAGCATTCTATTCAGTCTATAGCCAAACCAGCCTTCTTATTATTCCTCATCTGTAATATTTTCATTTCCTACCTTTGCACTGTCTGTTCCCCAAACCTGGAATTCACTTTCCTTACTTCTGTCTCTTGGAATTCTTGCTTATCTTCAAGACGGAGCTCAAATCCCCACCCTACAGGAGACCTTCCTCATCCTCCCAGCTGCTAGCACCTCCCCTCCACTTCAGAATGACCTGGAATTTGTTTCATCTATCTATCTATCTATCTATCTATCTATCTATCTATCTATCTATCTATCTATCTATCTATCTGTCTGTCTGTCTGTCTATAAAGCTATTGATCTATCTGTGTGCATGGTTTCTCTTTCATTAGAATGTAAGTTCCCTGGGGCAGCTAAGTGGCTCAGTGGATAGCCAGGCCTAGAGGCAGCAGGTCCTGGATTCAAATATGATCTCAGATACTCCCTAGCTGTGTGACCCTGGACAAGTCATTTACTCCCAATTGCCTAGCCCTTACCTATCTTCTGCCTTGGAGTCAATATGATTCCAAGGAAAAAGCTTTTTGAAAAAAGAATATAAGATTCTTGAGGGCAGGGATTGTTTTAGTTTGGGGCTCTGTGGCCCCAGCACCTAGCATAGTCCTGGCACATAGTATTTATTTATATATTTTAACTTAAAAGTTTATTTTTCCTAATTACTTGTAACTTGAATTTTAATATTCATTTAAAAAAATTTTTGAGTCCCAAATTCTCTCCTCCCTTCCCTCCCTTCCTCCCTCATGGGGAGGGTAAGCAATCTGATACAGATTTTATAGCACATAATATTTAATAAATATTGATTGATTGATTGACAGAGGAGTTTTACCTCTATCTTTACCTCCTTGGAGTAAATGTCTAGCAGTGGTATCTCTGGGTGCAGTTCCAAATGGATTAGTAGAATAGTTGGACCAGTTCACAGCTACATTTATAATATATTCGTATCTTCCCATAACCCCCCAATCATTATTTCTATCTTTTATCACCTTTGCCAATTTGCTGGTTGTATGTGGTGAAATGTCAGAGTCCCCTGATGACTTATCTATTGGGAATATCTCTGTTTTCCATGATTGCCTCATATAAAGTCCAGACTCTTTAGTCTGTCATTAAATATCTATGACTTGTCACCCAACCCTTTTCCCCAAGCTTATTTCTCTCTATTATTACCTTTTACACACCCTATTCTCCAGCCAAACTGGTCTAAAACATGCATTTGGACATTCCTAAAATGTACCCAGCCACCCCTTTGCCTCTTGCAGCACCTTTGTCCATATTGTTCCCTCGATTTGATTCAGGCAACATTTAAGTGCCTGCTTGACCTGCCCCGTCCTCAGTCCTGACCTTCAGTCTCGATTTTCCAGCTGCATATTGGATATCTTGAACTGGATGCCTAACAGACTTAACATGTCCAAAATGAACTCATTTCCCCTCCAAACTCCTTTTTTGTAACTTTGACTGCCAATGGCAACACCATCAACCTGGTCACCCAGGCTCAAAACCTAGGGGTCATCCTCTACTTCTCATTCATCCATCCTCCATATCTAATCCATTGCCAAGGCCAGTCATTTCTACACTTGTTACACCTCTTGAATAGGCCCCCTTCTCTCCTCTGAGGCTGGCTCTCATCACCTCACACCTGGACCATTGCTATAGTCCTCAGTTTGTCCCTCAGCCTCAGGTCTCTCTCCATTCTACTCTGTCCTCCATTCATCTGTGAAATTGATCTTCCCACGTCACTCCTCTACTCAGTCAACTCCAATGGATCCCTATTGCCTCCAGGGTCAAATGTAAAATCCTCTGTGTCACTTTTTTTTTTTTTTTGTAAACCCTTACCTTCTGTCTTAGAATCAATACTAAATATTAGTTCCAAGACTGAAGAGCAGTATGGGCTAGACAGTTGGGGTTAAGTGTCTTACCCAAGGTCACACCGCTAGGAAATGTCTGGGACCAGATTTGAACCCAGGACCCCCGTCTCTAGGTCTGGCTCTCAATCCACTCAACCACCTAACTGCCTTGTTTCATTTTTAAAACCCTACCATAACCTGCCCTCCATACCCTTCTTACTTTACTATTCTTCTTATCCTTTCCATCACTTCTCCACCCACCACATATTCTGCAATCCAGTGACACTAACCTCCTTGCTGTTCTTTGCACAAGAAATTCCATCTTCTTTTTAAAAAATTTAAAAATTTTTATTTTTAAAATTTTTATTTATTTTTAAATGTAATGGAATATTACTGTATTGTAAGAAATCATATATATTATCACATATATATCACATATATATTATCATGGTTCTCTGAAATTCCATCTTCTGATTCCAAGAATTTTCAATGATTTGTCCATCCCTGGAATTCTCTTCACCACTTCCAGGCTTCCCTGGACTCCTTCAAGTCTAAACTAAAGTCCCATCTTCTTCAAGATGTCTTTCTCTTAATGTTTTCCATGATTGAACATTTAAAATCTGTATGAGGTTGCTTTTACCATTTCCATGAGGGTCAGAGTGGGGAAGAGGAGAATTTGAAGCTCAATATTCTTTTTTTTTTAAACCCTTACCTTCCATCTTGGAGTCAATACTATGTATTGGCTCCAAGACAGAAGAGTGGTAAGGGTAGGCAATGGGGGTCAAGTGACTTGCCCAGGGTCACACAGCTGGGAAGTGTCTGAGGCCAGAGTTGAACCCAGGATCTTCCATCTCTAGGCCTGGCTCTCAATCCACTGAGCTACCCAGCTGCCCACTTCAATATTCTTTTAAAAATGTTGGATAAGAATGCAAATTAAACTTTTAAATGTATCTTGTGTACATTTTTTTTCTATTAGGGATATAATCTGAGGTCATTTGACATTCACTTCAATAATTCAAAATAAATTTTTTAGTCCAAGTCTCCCTATAGAGTTCTCCCAGTCGAGAAAGCATAGCAGCCATTCATGAGTCTGATTCTAACACTGATCATCACGGAAACTTTAGCTATACTTTTCTGACCTGAGTCAGTTCACCCTCTCCATAGGCAACCTCATGGCCCTCCACTCCCAAGGTCTCCCTACATTGGTGACAGACATCCAACAGGCTTTATCCCTTCTCAAAGCTCATTACTTCCAAACCCAAGCAGCCTGCTATCTCAGCAGGGACCACTTGCCCCAACGAGCCGAATTTGACAACTCAATCTGGCCAGGTTTCGTGTCTCATAGACTAAGAAATTGAAACAGCCATCAGAAATCCTATACTCAGATTCTACCTGATGCAGGAGTTTCTGTTATAACATCCTTCATAAGGGATTAGTTATTCAGGTTCTACTAAAAACTCTTTGGGACAAGATTTCCATTTTCCAACAGTCGGAATTCTTAGAGTATTCTTCCTCACACTTTGTAGCATTCCAGGCACTACAAAAAGATGTCTTCCTGGAAGCCTAGACTTTTTGATGATTATGCCAGTGTCCCTTCAGATGGTCAAACAAAGCCTTTGACATTTGACCTGGTTTCAGGTCATACACTCTGTTCAGTATGAACTAGGCTAAGATGATTTGAGGGAAGTCCACTATCCCCAACTATTCATTATAGATTGAGCTTCTGAGATTGATTAGGACCCCCTAACCCTCTCTCCTCTCTAAACATGAATAAGGAGGATAATCAGAGAATCATAGATTTAGAACTGACAGAGAAGGGGCAGTTAGGTAGTATAGTGGTTAGAGCTCCAGGCCTGGATTCAGGAGGTTCTGGGCTCAAGTCTGACCCCAAACACTTCCTAGCTTTGGTGACCGTGGGCAAGTTACTTAATCCCCATTGCCTAGCTCTTACCACCCTTCTGCCTTGGAACACAGTAATGATTCTAAGATGGAAGTTAAGGATTTTTTTAAAGAGAATTGATGGGGCAGCCGGGTGGTTCAGTGGATTAAGAGCTAGGCCTAGAGCCAGGAGGTCCTAGGTTCAAATCTGGCCTCAGACACTTCCCAGCTGTGTGATCCTGGGCAAGTCACTTAACCCCCATTTGCCTACCCTTACCACTATTCTGCCTTGGGGCCAATATACAGTATTGACTCCAAGACAGAAGGTAAGGGCTCATAAATAAATAAATATTAATATTAATAAAATAAACAGATAGAGAGATAGATAAAAGAGAATTGGTACTAAGACAGAAAACAAGGATTAAAAATTTTTTAAAAGAACTGATAAGGACCATAGAGATCCTCTAGTATATTTCCTTCATAGTTCCTCAAGGGAACTTGCTACCTAATGGAGGAAACAATTAAAATACATAGAAAGAAGAGGCTAAATGGGAGGTAAATAAAAGAGAAATTAAATGACTTTCCCAAGGGCACATAGTAACAGAGTCAGGTTTGAATAATAGCTAGTATTTATATAGTACTTTATAAAGAGTTTTACATATGCTATATCATTTAATCCTTGCAAAGTAGGTTCTATTATTATCTTTATTTCACAGGTGAGGAAACTGAGGCTGAGAGAGGCTAAGGGACTTGCCCAGCATTATACACCTAGTAAGTGTCTAAGGTAAGATTTGAACTCAGTTCCCTTTAGCTCCATGCCCAATGCTCTATCTACTGCAGTTGTCTGTAAGCCCCTCAGATCCCCTGACTGCAAATCCAGCACTCTTTCTATGAGAGTCTACCAAAGGTCATAGATCATGGATGGTCAGAGGCAGAAGGAAAACTAAAGTTCATCTTACCCAATCACCTTTCATTTTACAGATGAGGAAACCGAGGTCCACCCAGATATTAAGTGCATTGATCATAATCAAATTTCTGAACTTCTCTTACCTTACCAAGCACAGTTCTCATTTCTATCAGTTTCCAAGGGAAGGCAGTTCCATCTTTTCTTAGTCATTATAACAGTGAGAAACCCTTAAAGTCTACCTATAATCTTTCTTTAAAAAAACTTTTTTAAAGACTGCCTTTAGAATAATGAACTGGAGGAATTCCATGTGAACTGGAATGATCTCCAGGAATTGATGCAGAGTGAAAGGAGCAGAACCAGGAGAACATTGTACACAGAGACTGATACACTGTGGTAAAATCGAATGTAATGGACTTCTGTACTAGCAGCAATGCAATGACCCAGGATAATTCTGAGGGACTTAGGAGAAAGAACACTATCCACATCCAGAGGAAGAACTATGGGAGTAGAAACACAGAAGAAAAATAAAAATTATCACATGGGAGGATGGGGATATGATTGGGGATGTAGACTCTAAGCGATTATCCTAATGCAAATAATAATATGGAAATAGGTCTTGATCAATGATATATGTAAAACCCAGTGGAATTGTGCATCGGCTACGGGAGTGGGAGGAGAGGGGAGGGAAAGAACATGAATCTTGTAACCATGTAAAAATATTCTAAAGTAATTAATTAAATAATATTCCCCAAACAAGATAAATAAATAAATAATTGAACTTTTAAAAAAAAGAAAAACACCTCTGTCTTAGAATCACTATTAAATATCAATTCTAAGGCAGAAAAACAGTAAGAACTAGACAATGGAGGTTAAGTGACAGCTTAGAAAGTATCTGAGACCAAATTTGAACCCAGATCCTCCCAACTCCAGGCCTCCACTGAACCACCTAGTTGTCTCTCTTAGTATCACTTCTCTTTTTAATTATTTTTTTTATTTTAATAACAAATTTCCATATAAATTTTCCAAAGTTATATGATCCAAATTATCTCCCTCCCTTCTTCCTTCCCCCCTCCCAGAGCTGACAAGCAATTCAGACTGGGATATATATATATATATGTATATATATATATATAATCAAGTAAAACATATTTCCATATTATTCATTTTTGCAAGAAAATTATCTTATAAAACCATAACCCCAAAACATATCTTAGTATCACTTCTAAGAAAGAAGAGTGACAAGGACTGAGCAAGTTAAGTGCCTTGCTCAGGATCACACAGCTTAGGAAATATCTAAGTTCGGATTTGAACCCAGGTCTGATCAACTGACTCCAGGCTTGGCCACTTTATCCACTGAGCTACCTAGCTGCTCCTCTACCTGTGTTCTCTGACTAAAAGAACTTGAGTCAATTTTTCTTGATCTGCCCTCTATATAGATGGAGCCTAGGGCTATCTCTCCTTGACTCAGATATTTCATTCCCTTTAAGAAAGTCCTTTCTGCCACTTCCCCTCTGTTAATAAAGTTTGCTCCTTTCCGACTATGTCCTTCACAGCTTCCTTTACTTCTGCCTCTCCCTAGTTCATAGAGCCCATATTCAGAGGAATTTGCTCTCTGGAACCTTCTCCTGAGCAGTGGCAGCCTTTCCCTTACTGCCTCCTCACAACTAAGCATGGTTCCTGTCTACCCCCTTCAGGCCTAGAACCATTAAACCATAAACCAATCAGTTCTGCCACCCATCCTAGATGGGATTCATCATTTCAGTAACTTTTAACCTTGCTCCTACCTGACCACCATTTTCCCTCTGTGTGTAGTCTCTTCCATTACAATGAGGGCAAGGAGTCTGCTTTTGTATGTGTAGTCCCAAAGCTTGACACATAGCAATTGCTTAATAAATATTCTCTCATTCATTGGTTCCTTCCCTCCTTCCTTCATTCTTCTTATGATGCTTTCACTGAGAAAGGGCCCAGGAGCATCCAGGTTCCTATCAGATTCTCAGAATCTACAACACTCTCTCTACTCGCTTCTTCACTGGCTTTTATTATATGATGGGATTCCTTCCCTTCCCTTCCCTTCCCTTTCCTGTCTTCTCCTGTCCTTTCCTGCCCTTTCCAACCTTCTGTCTTAGCATTCTAAGACAGGAAGGTGGCAAGGGCTAGTCCTTCTGACTCCAGGCCTGGCGCTCTATCCACTGTGCTACCTAGTTGCCCCTTCTCTGATGGAATTTCAACCAAGAATCATAGCTCTGACTTACTCCAAGTCACATCACACAGAGGAATTGATATATATTGCATGACAGTGCTAGAGGAGGAGGAGGAGGAAAAGGAGGAGGAGGAGGAGAGAATCCAGATTGAAAAATATCAGAAAATGTCAGAAAATAATTATAAAAATTGTTTTTACATGTAATTGAGAAATTAAATTTTAATTTTAAAAAATTTCCACAGAGGAATGGAATCTGAGTCTCTTGACACCCAGTGCAGTACTTTGTCTGAAGGAAGCTGGAGGAAAATAATCATGAAACTATCTTGATTGGAGTGATTACAAATTTGTGTTTCAGAATCTCAACCAGGCTCTAACTAAAGCAAGGCAATGCTTTTATGCCTCCTTAATCAATTCAGTAAAAGTAGCTAGTTGGCTCAGTGTGGAAAGATCACTGCACCTGCAGTCTGGAAGACCTGAGTTCAAATCCAACTTCATACATTCAATAGCTGTGTGACCAATGGCAAGTCAATTGACTCTATTTGCCTCAGTTTCCTCATCTGTAAAAGAAGCTAGCTAACCACTCCAGTGTCTGCCAAGAAAACCCAAAGAGTCAGACACCACTGAACAATAACAAAAGATGCTTATAAATTATTGACTCACTGAATGTCTGAATAATAATAATAATAATAACTGACATAAAGAACTTTCTAGTGAAGCACTTTACATCCATTATGTTTTTTGATCATCACAATAATTCTGTGAGGTAAATAGTATAGTATTATCCATATTTTACAGATGGAGAAACTGAGGCTCATATAGGCAAAGTAATTTGCCCATTGTCATATAGCTTGTAAATGTCAGAGGCAGAAACTGTTTTTCTCCTAGATCCAAGTCCACTATTCTTTCCATTTCACTAAACTGCCTAACAGACAAGGGTGGAGACCAACCAGAGAAAAAGGCTAGAGGTAGGGGAGTGGGGGAACTGTCCAACAGGAGGATGGTGGAGGGTTGGTTGGGTGTGCCCCTTTTCTTCTCTCTGGCTCCCCCAGATAAGAAGGGCCACCCTCCCGTCTTTCTCCCTTCTCCCAGGCTCCAGGCAGCTCAAGGGATCCACTATTTAGGACCATGTCATCAAGGGAAGAGCTGGCCTCTGGAATATTTGGGCCATGGACATCTAAATACCAACGGGACTTGATGACCTCCTTCCTTTTGGGGGCCCCAGGAGGTAAGAATTGGGGAACAAAGCTCCCATGGGCATGGACTATTCAAGTGAATCGAATTAGAGGAGAAACAAGGCAGGGAAAAGAAAGTGAGATATGAGTCTAGTTTATCACATCACTTGAAAAGGGTCTGTGCATTTTTACAATAATAATTTTCATCTGTTTAGCACTGGGCTGTTAGAAAGTGCTTTACATAGTTATGTTGTTATAAACATATAATGTTTATTTATGTTATTTCTAAATATATATTTATATCATATTTATATAGTGGCCCAATAAATACTTATACAAACTCTATGAAGTAAGTTGTTGAGTCATTTCAGACTTTTTATGATCTCATTTGAAGTTTTCTTGGCAAAGATATTGGAGTGGTTTGCCATTTTCTTCTCCAGTTCATTTTATTACAGATAAGGAAACTGAGGCCAACAGGACTAAGTGACTTGCTCAGGGTCACGCAAGTAGAAAATGTTTGTGCCTCAATTTGAACTTAGGTCTTCCTGACTCCAAGCCTGGCACTCTACATACTGCACCACCTAAGAGGGCACTTTTATTATCATTCTCTTTTCAGATGAGGAAACTGAGGTTGAGAGAAGCCACTCTGGGAAGAACGTTGTATTTTGAGCCAACAGTCTTGGGTTTGAAATAACAGCTAAACTACTTATTTCCCCCATGACCTTGATCTTTCTGGACCTCACTCTCTTTATCTATAAAATGAAACAGTTGGCCTAGATGAGATCTAAGGTCTCTTCTGGTTCTGATATTCTATGATTTGATCAGTCCTTGAAGTGGCTTGCTCAGGGCTTGGACCCAGGCCTTCTGATTCATAAAGCTCTACAGCTCATTCATTCATTAATTTCCCAGAAGTGGAATCCCCTTGAAATGTCTTCCCCTCCTCCCAAGCCCTGCAGGTTAGGCTATGGGGAACCTACAAGCACGGGAAGCTCCCATGGCTACTGGACTCTGCCCCCTGTCATAAAAGGCTTGGTGAATTGTGGGGCATGAGGACAAAGAGTTTGGTGACATTTTAACCAGCCATCCAGAGGCTTGCACAGATCAGAGCAGCACCAGGGAGTTTGGCAGCAGATACAGAGACACTGAAAATGTCTAACAACATGGAGGGTAGGCCCATGCTGAAGGGTGGGGGTCTTGGAGGTGGAGAAGAGGGCTCTGAGAACCTAGTGCTGGATGGAAAACCTTAGAGAATGAGGGAGCTAAGAGAAAGGAGAGAAACTAAGGGGACCTGATAGACTGAGAATTGAGGAGGCCAGGGTGGGAGGAGCGAAGGATGGGGATTTTACAGAGAATCTCCTTCAGGGGCTCAAGTTCTTAAATATGGGAATGAAGGGGCTGAAAATGAAATAACAGCCAGTATTGGTAGAGGGATAGAGAGACTCAGGATTTGAACGATGGGAAATCTGGGGATGGAAGGGAAAGTTAGGGAGAGGTTTGGGCTCTAAGCTATCTATCAGTGCTCATTTTGATCATCCTACTGTTCTACCTTGCCAGGGCCGGCTGGGTACCTTCGAAGGGCTAGTGTGGCCTTTTTGACCCAGGAGCTAGGCGCTGCCTTCTTCCAGAAGCAACAGCTCCCAGCAGCCATGGCAGATACCTTTCTGGAGCATCTCTGCCTACTGGACATTGACTCAGAACCAGTGACTGCCAGAAACACCAGCATCATCTGTACCATAGGTAATTAATGATGGTAATCAATCAATAAATATTTATTAAGTGCTTACACTGTGCCAGGCAATGTGATAAATGTTGGGGATTTTTTTTAAGGCAAAAGATATTCCCTATCCATAAAGACCTTAAAATCTTTAAAAAAAATTTTCAGTTACATATAGAAATAATTTTTGACAATTGTTTTCTGACATTTTGTGACTCTGATTCTCCCTCTCTCTCCCTCTCCGCTTCCCAGAAGGGAGTAAATACAAGCTTATGATCTAATAGCAATGCTCACTTGGTTAAGAGTCTGAGAAGCAAGGCACTTTTGTGGACTGTTCCCATTTGAGAACGATAGCATCTTTGAGGGCACCTGAGTGGCCCAGTGGATTGAGAGCCAGGCCTAGAGATGGGAGATCCTGAGTTCAAATCTGACCTCAGACACTTCCCAGCTATGTGACCCTGGGCAAGTCATTTAACCCCCATTGCCCACCCTTACCACTCTTCTGCCTTAGAACCAATACACAGTATTGATTATAAGGCAGAAGGTAAGGGTTTAAAAAAAAAAAAAAAAGAATGACAGCATCTTTGTGAGTTGAGGTGGTGACAAGGAGCAACTATTCCCACTTGACTAGGAAACTGAGGCCCAGAAAAATCAATGGACTTGTCCAAAGCCTCACTATATATAAATTAACTGCAGAAGCTGACCTGGAACCCATTTCTCCAGTATTCTTTCCATTACTCCCAAATGCTTTCCATTCGGACTCCATGGTGCCATGCCCCAACATTCTCATTTTTCTTCTTTAGAATGCCACATCCTCAAAGCTAAGGCTACCATTTGCACTACCCACATCATTGCCAACATCTCCCTCCTCCTCCTCCTTCACATTGATATCACTTTGCCTGCATCCCCTCCCCAATCCTAAAAGCATCCACTCCTCCTCCATTTTCTCCAATATCATTACACCAACATTATTCTTTGGCTCCAGGGAGAATGGAATCTCACATCCTCTTCTTCTTTGATGGCTGAAGTGGTAGAACGTAGATTTCTGAGAGGTTAGAAGGAATCATTTTGGTTGTAAAGGAATGTCTCTGAATGGGGGAAGGAAGTGTCTCTGCAATATTGATGTCCCTGAAGAGAAAGGGAGGGGCTTCTCTGATTAAGGAGAGGCTGTTTTTGAGAAATAGAAGAGGAAATGTTTGAGCAGGAGAATCACTCAGCCAACAAAAATGTAATACAGGCCTACTATGTGCCAGGTACTGTGCTAAGTGCTGGGAATACCAAAAAAAAAAAAGGTAAAAATCCATTCTCTATACTCAAAGAGCTCACATTTTAATAGGGAAGACAATAAACCAACAGTTAAGTACACACAAAATATAGAGAGAGTTAATTGGGAGATAATCTCAGATGGAAGATACTAGCATTAAGAGGGTCCAGGAAAGACTTATTGAAGAAAAGTCAGAGAAGTCAAGGAAGCCAGGAGACAGAGATGAGGAGGGAAAGCATTCCAGACATGGGGGTGGGAGTGGAAAGAAGTTGATGAAAATGCATGGAGTCTGGAGATGAAGTGTCACGTAGAAGGAACATAAATAAGCCGGTGTAACTGGATTGATGATTATATTGAAGGCAGCTAGGTGGTACAGTGGATAGAGAGCTAGACCTGGAGTCAAGGAGACCTGAGTTCAAATGTGGCCTCAGACTCTTATTAGCTGGGCGATCCTGGGCAGGACACTTAACTCTGGTGGCCTCAGTTTTCTCATCTGTCAAATGGGCTGGAGAAGGAAATGGCAGACCATTCTAGTATCTCTGCCCCAAGAAAATCCCCAATGGGCTCACCAAGAGTCAGACACAACAAAAAATGACTGAACAACAACATAGTACATGGAGGAGAGTAAAGTATATGAAGATGGGAAAGGCAGAAAGGGGCCATGACTTCCAAAGCTAAACAGAGAATTCTTTATTTGATCTTGGAACTAATAGGGAAGCAATAGAGTTGAATGAGCTGGGCAGGAGGGGTGCAGGCAATGACATGGCCAGGTCTGTACTTTAGAAAGATCAATTTGGCAGCTGAGTAGAGGATGGAGTGGAATGGGGAGGAGAGGCTTAAGGCAGGGAGACCAAGCAGAAGGATATTTCAGTTGTCCAGGTATGGGGTGATAAGGACCTGCACCAGAGGGGTGGCAGTGTCAGAAAAGAATAAGTGCATATGGGAGAGATGTTATAAAGGCAGAATCAATGGGACTTGGCAATAGATTGGATATGAGGCTGAGAGTGAGAGATAACGGCCAACCCTTAGGTTTTGAGTTTGATTGACTGGGTAGATGATGGGTGCCCAGTAATAGGCTTATAAGAAGAAGGAAAAGCTGGGGGAGAAAGACAGTTCAGGGCTGGGCATGTAGAGTTTAAGATGTCTATGGAACCGGGGGCAGCTGGGTAGCTCAGTGGATTGAGAGTCTGGCCCAGAGATGGCAGGGTCAGGGTTCAAATCTGGCCTCAGACACTTCCTAGCTCTTTGACCCTGGACAAGTCACTTAACCCCCATTGCCTAATCCTTACCGCTCTTCTGCCTTGGAAACAATACCCAATATTGATTCTAAGATGGAAGGTAGGGGTTTAAAAAAAAAAAAAAAGATGTCTATGAACCCAGTTCTGAGGTGTCCAAAAAGCAACTAAAGATGGAAGACCGGAGGTCCAGAGAGAGTAAGAGCTAGATAAATCAATCAGGGAATTGTCAGCACAGCAATAACTCCATGAAAGCTGATGACATCACCAAATGAAATAGAGTACTAGAAGAAGAAAATATAGCCCTGGATACAGCCTTGGGAGATACCTAACATGTGACCTTTATCCAGGGTGGAGCCTGAATGAAGATCTTGCCAAGGAGACTGAGAAAGAGTGATCAAATGGAATCAGGAGACAGACAGTAGAGACACAAACCCCAGAGAGAAGCAAACAAAGGTCCAGGACAGAGAATTACAGAACTGGAAGGGATCTCAGAGACTATCTAGTTTAATATGTAACTGAAAAACAACAAAGTCACTAAAATAGTAGTCAGCCAGTCTTTGCTTAAAGACCTCTGATAAGGAGAAATCATTACCTCCTAAGGGCCATTACCTGCCTTTTGGATAACCATGTTAGAAGTTTTCTACCTCTCACTTCCAGTTTTAATCTCATGAGCCAAGCAGAACAAATCTAATCTCATCTTCAAACTTACGCCCATCATCAACTTAAAGACAGCTTTCATGATTCCTTCTACACTAAGTCTTCTCTTCTCCAACTAGCCATCCTCATTTCCTTCAACCAATCCACCGAATGGGAGCAGCCAGGGAGTGGAGGAAACACTGGTCTTATAGTCAGGAAAACCTGAGTTCAAGTTCTGCCTCAGACGTTTGCTGATTGTGTGACCCTGGACTAAGTCAATTAGCTTTTGTTTGCCTCAGTTTCTTCATCTCTAAAATGGGGATAATAATGGTACTGACCTTATGGGGTTGTTGTGAGGATCAAAAGTTGTAAAGTGTTTAGCACAGTGCCTAGCACATAGTAGATGCTATATAAATGTTAACTATTGTTATCAATTATAATATGTGTGACCCTGGGCAAGTCACTTAATCCTATTTGCCTATTTCCTCATCTATCAAAAGAACTGGAAAAGGAAATGGCAAACCACTCCAATATCTTTGCCAAGAAAACTACATATGGGGTAATGAAGAATAGGACATGGCTTAACAATATTATTATTATTATTATCTGTCATATTCTTATGACCTTTCATCATCCTGCTCAAACTCCTCTGGATACTTTCCAGCTTATTAATACTCTTCCTAACATGTGGTGCCCAGAACTAAATCTAGCATTCCAATTTGACCTGGCCAGGACAGAGCTTAGTAGGGTTACTGTCTCCCTTTTTCATCTAGACTAGTGATTTCCAAAGTGGGAGCCACCGCCCCCTGGTGGGTGCTGCAGCAATCCAGGGTGAGCGGTGATGGCCACAGGTGCATTTTGGGGTGGTGAATAACTGTAAGGGGGTGGTGATAGTATGTGACAGAGGGTGCTAAGTAATATTTTTTTTGGAAAGGAGGTGGTAGGCCAAAAAAGTTTGGGAACCACTGATCTAGACCCTTCTGACAAAGCCTAAAATCACATTGACCTTTTTGGTTGTCATATCAATGTAAAACAAATATTGAGCTGGTGTTCCACTCAGATCCCTAGATCTTTTCCACCCTCCCCTAACTCCTGTGCTGACTTAAAGCTCCAAGTGTTCTATACTAGGTACTTCATTTTATTTGTTGTTGTTCAGTTGTATCCATTTTGCTTTAATCTACTGGAGAAGGAAAGGACAAACCACTCCTGTACCTGCCAAGAAAATCTCAAATGGAGTCATAAAGAATCAAACACAACTGAAAAACTGAAAACCACCACTAGCAACAACAAACTTATTTAGATTAGTTTTTTTAAATGCTAGCCTCTCAGAATATTTTCATATCCTGACTCTATCATTTGCCTGAGTTTGAGCAATCTGCCAATTTGAACCACAAGGCTTCTTTGCTTTATATCATTGGTAAAAATATGAAGGAGGTGCAGCTAGGTAGCACAGTGATAGATCACTAGACCTGGAGTCTGGGGGACCTGGGTTCAAATCTGGCCTCAGACATTTCCTAGCTGTGTGACCCTGGGCAAGCCATTTGACCCCAATTACCTAGCCCTTGCTGCTCTTCTGCCTTAAAATCAATATTGATTCTAACACAGAATGTAGAGTTTTAATATATATATATGTATAATATACATAAACATATGTATATATGAATTAGGACAAGACTACACTGATTCCCAGGGCACTCTATGCCATACGACCATTAATGACTATTCTTTGGGTATAGGCATTCATACTATTCAGTCTCTATCTGTTCTATTCTCTAGTCAATATCTTACCATTGTCATCCATAAGATTAGCCTTTTTCAAATGTTTTCCTAAAATCAAGAAATTTTCACCTAACAGCATCAAGGTCTTATCAAAAAAGGAAATGAAATGATTCCATCCATTCTAGATGAAAGTCATGCTGGGTTTTGGCGACAAGTATGCCAATGTTCACTAACCAGCTCCTTAACAACACATCCATGAGGGGCAGCTGGATGGTTCATTGGATTGAGAGCCAAACCTGGAGATGGGAGGTCCAGGGTTCAATTCTGCCTCAGACATTTCCTGCCTGTGTGACCCTAGTCATGTCACTTAACCCCAAATTGTCCAGCCTTTACTCTTCTTCCACCTTGGAACCAATATTTAGTATTGATTCTAAGATAGAAGGTAAGGGCTTAAAAAGATTACATCCTTGAATTTTGCCAGGGAAGGAAGGCAGTCTTGTTTGTCTAGAAATTTCAGGTTACATTCTCTTTCCCTTTTAAAAAAAATCAAGTCGTTTATCATTCTTGAGTCCTGTCGTATCACATTCTTTCTCCATCTCTTCCATATATCACTGACAGTGAGAGGCGTTGCAATCATACCCACTAAAGTCCTTTACAGTTGCTGGGAATTAGTTCATCTGGGTCTGCTGACTCAAACTCATCAAAGACAGGAGGTCTCTTACTATCTCCCTACAAATCTGGGATTGTAGAGGGTGTCTCTAGAGCAGAAAGGAGAATCTTTTAATCAGAAGAGTTTGTCTGAACACAGTCTCTTTGAACAGGCTGTTGTCAGATTGTTGATTGACTCTTTGTGAGTCCTTTTAGGGTTTTCTTGGCGAAGATACTGTAGTGGTTGGCCGTTTCCTCCTCCAGTTCATTTTATAGATGAGAAAACTGAGGCAAATGGTGTTAAGTGACTTGCCCAGGATCACGTAGTAAATGTCACAGGCAGAATTTGAACTCAAGTCTTCCCGACTACAGACTAGTGCTCTATTTGCTCTACCGCCAGCTGCCTTTGGATTGGTGGAAGGAAATTGGTTGAAGGACGATGGTTGGTCTGGAAAAAAGAAGACTTAGTGGGGTGGGGAACAATGAAGTAACATTAAAGGTGAGAGATACAAAAGTGGGATAGATTCCCTGGGTAGGTGAAGGTGGGAGGCCTGGATGATCACTTGGGGCTTTTTCATCAAGTATCAGTCAATACTAAACGGTCCCCGGAGTCTCCTCTAACAAGAAGATTTTGTGATTCTCTGTTTTTGGTCACAGGCCCCGCATCTCGCTCTGTGGAGCGGCTGAAGGAAATGATCAAAGCAGGGATGAATGTTGCCAGGCTCAACTTTTCCCATGGCTCCCACGAGGTGCAGGGAGGGATGGGAGGCATTACTGCAGGAGCTGGGGGAGGGGAAGGGGGAATCTGCCTGAGGGTCTGGAGGCCCAGCAGCTGGGGAGGCTGAGGATTTAGGAGAGGTTAGTTAGCCCGAGATCCCCATCTTCATCTCTCCTTTCCCTGTCCTGTCTCCCTTTCCAGTACCACGCTCAATCCATAGCCAACGTGAGAGAGGCGACCGAGAGTTTCGCGGGGTCACCCATCACCTACCGGCCTGTGGCCATAGCGCTGGACACCAAGGGGCCCGAGATCCGCACCGGGATCCTCCAGGGGGTAAGGCAGTGGAAGGGCTGGGCGGTACAAGGAGAAAAGAGGGTCGTTTGAACAAAGAAAAGAAGGGTGGAGTAGAGGCAGAAAGGAGTAGTGCTAGAAGGAAGGGCCCCGGGACGGGGGTAGTGGGGTGTGAGGGGTGTGAGGGGTGTGGGGGGTGTGGGCAGGGCCGAAGCGAGAAGGGAAAGGACGAGGAACTTGTCGTGAGGCTAAGGACTGATGGAGCTCAGAATCTGGAACCGCGTTCTTGGAAGTCGGATAAAGGAGAGACTTTGATGATGTGTTTGGGCGGGGCCGTGATCGATCCGCGTAAGGCCTGGCAACCTTTAACCCGCCGAGGATAGAAAGAGCTATTCTCTAGTGGCCTGTACTACCGGACTCTTACCAGGAAAGGGTCCAAGGCAAGATTAGGGCTGGAGATCAAGCCCCCAGGCTCCCGCCCTGCTCTTGCTTCCCATTCTCTCCCCCAGGGCCCGGAGTCAGAAGTGGAGCTAGTGAAGGGTTCCGAGGTTCGGGTTACAGTGAACCCGGAATTCCGGACTCTGGGGGATGCAAGCACCGTGTGGGTGGACTATCCCAACATAGTCCAGGTAGTATCGGAAGGAGGGTTAATCTACCTCGACGACGGGCTTATCTCCCTGGTGGTTAAGCAGAAAGGTGTGTGAACTCACTAGCCCGCCTCCTCACCTCCAGTTCAGGCCACGCCCCCTCATTCTGTCCCGCCCCAACAGTTGCCCCGCTTCCCAGGTAGCTCCTCCCCCAGGGGGATGTCCCTGCCTTAAATCTACTGGTCTTAAAAACTATCGAATTGCGCCAAATCGTCCCTCTCTTAATCGGCTCCCTGCGATTCCGCAGGCCCAGAAGAACTGTTGACGGAGGTCGAGAGTGGCGGGATCCTGGGTAGCAGGAAAGGAGTGAACTTGCCTGGTGCAGAAGTGGACCTGCCGGGGTTGTCGGAGCAGGATATTCTGGACCTGCGCTTCGGAGTGGAACAGGGCGTGGATATCATCTTCGCATCCTTCATCCGAAAGGCCCAAGATGTGACTGCCGTACGACAAGCCTTGGGGCCTCAGGGACGTGATATCAAGATTGTCAGCAAAATAGAGAACCACGAGGGTGTTGAGAGGTGAGGCTTCCGGCCCTTAACTTTATCCCCGCCCTACCCCCACCTCCCACCTCCTGTTCCCCCATTCCCTCCTGGTGCGAATCAATTGAAAGGTCCCTAATCTTCCTTCCCTGATTCCACCCTACTCTCCTTGATTTTGCTCACTATCTCCTGGCCGTGCCCTCTTTTGGGCTCTAACCCTCCCCCCCCAGGTTTGATGAGATCCTGCAGGTGAGCGATGGCATCATGGTGGCGCGGGGTGATCTGGGCATCGAAATCCCGGCTGAGAAAGTCTTCTTGGCACAGAAAATGATGATTGGACGCTGCAACTTGGCTGGCAAGCCAGTTGTCTGTGCCACACAGGTCTGGGAGAGAGCAGGGGGCATGTCATGGGTTTTATGGGCACCTCCTTGTAGAGCTGTGGGCACCAACTCCCCCCTAGAGTCCCTCAGCTTTCATGCTGTGGCATGGGATTGGGGTACAGATGTCCCTTAGTATATCCGGGCTACACTCAGAGAGAGTCATCAGATGGGAGAACACCCAATGGAGTCCCAAGGAGTGCCTGGGTTGAGTGGGGAGGGGGAGGGGACTATTAATCCATGGTTCTCATGGAAATGGTGCCTCCAGATGCTGGAAAGCATGATCACCAATGCCCGGCCAACTCGAGCAGAAACAAGTGATGTGGCCAATGCTGTACTGGATGGGGCTGACTGTATCATGTTGTCTGGGGAGACAGCCAAGGGAAACTACCCTGTCGAGGCTGTGAAGATGCAGCATGCGGTATGGAGCTGATGGGGAACATGGGGGGTGCCCAAGATCCAGATAACCAGGACCATTTGCTCAAGGCCTGACCCTGATCCCCGCCCTGGTTCTTTCAGATTGCTCGGGAAGCAGAGGCTGCAGTCTATCACAGGCAGCTGTTTGAAGAACTTCGTCGGGCAGTCCCCCTGAGTCGTGACCCCACCGAGGTCACTGCCATTGGTGCTGTGGAGGCTTCATTCAAGTGCTGTGCTGCTGCTATAATTGTGCTGACAACAACTGGCCGGTGAGAGATCAGCAAGGCACCCAAGCAGAGGTGGGAAATGGACATTAGGGAGGCAGGCTGAACATCAAGGAGAATGAAGAGCAGGGTTCCAGTGTTGGAATTATTGTTCCGGGAAAGCTACGGCAGGGCAGCTAGGCATAAAGTGTATAAAGAGCCAGGACTTTCAAATCTGGCTTCAAATCTGACTTCAGACACTTCCCAGCTGTATGATCTTGGGCAAGTCATTTAACCCTGCTTACTGCTCCTCTGCCTTGGAATCAATATTTAGTATCAGTTCTAAGACAGAAGATATGGGTTTAAAAAAAAAAAAAAAAAGATGGCAATCCAAGGGCTTAGGGAGACCAAATACCTAATATCAGTGCCTAGTATTAGTAAAGGGCTTTATATTTTTCAAATTATTTTCACATCCATTATTCTATTTGTTCTTTACAGTTTGACTGTGAGATAGAGCATTTTACAAATAAAGAAACAGAGTTCTAAAAAGATTAACACAAAGTCAGTGGCAGAGTCTGGACTGGAAACCAGATCTCCCAACTCAGAAAACTGTGCCCTTTCCACTAAGTTGCATGCTCTCTCCTCCAGTTCTGCTCAACTTCTGTCCCGATACCGTCCCCGAGCTGCTGTCATTGCTGTCACACGTTTTGCTCAGGCTGCCCGCCAGGCCCATCTGTTTCGTGGTGTTTTCCCCTTGCTCTACCGTGAACCCCCAGTGCCCATCTGGTCTGAGGATGTTGAGCGTCGTGTCCAATTTGGCATTGAAAATGGTAAAGTTTCCATGGTTCTTCCCAAGTTTTTGCTTTCCTCACCCAAGACAACCTGTCTTTCTAGTGCCTGCTTTGGCTTCTGTTTCCATAGCAACTTTTCAATATCTCTCCTTCCCCAACTCCTCTCCTCTCCAGAGATTCATCAGAACTCATTTATATAGCAGAAGCTACCAAACTAAGTTGACATGAGAGCATGTGACAAAAGAGGCCAATTTATTGTCTTCTCTTGAGTCGGGGATAAGAGCTAATGGATAATGCCATCTCTTTGCACTATTAGGGAAGACCCTGCACTACTGCACACTAATTTAGGGATGAATCATCAATAATTTTTGCACCAAAGGCAACTTAATTAAGAGAGAGGACAACTGGTGTATACCAGAGAAGTAGCTACAAGGTGCTAAGCGCCTTCATATATCGTAGGAGGCAAGCAAATGCCATTAACAGTCCTCTACATTTTGCTCTCCAGGAACAAAACTCCTTTCACCCCACCTTGGGTGTCTGTTCTGCTCAGGAAGGTGATAGTTGGGAGAAGTAGTCTTTGGCTATTGACCTAAAAGACTGAGGGCTGCTCACATAGTAGTAATGTCTGTTTGCTCCCACTCCCACCCCCTATCACCAAGGCAGCACAAATAGGATTGAGACTAAGGCTCCCTTCCAAACTCGCCATGCACATTGTCACCAAGTACATCCCTATAGGTCAGTCTTTGGGTTTTAACAAAGATGGGAAGGGAGTAGGTAGGGGAACAAAGTATGATTGCCTCTGCCCCACATCTACCTCCTAGGGATTGACAATTAATTATTATTACCCAGACTGTCCTAGGTGTATAGTCTCACCCCTTCCCTCTTCTCTATTCAGGGAAGCTCCGTGGTTTTATCCGAGCTGAGGACCTGGTGATTGTGGTGACAGGCTGGAGACCTGGCTCAGGCTCTACAAGCATCATGAGAGTCCTGAGGGTACCTGAGACTCCATGTTCCCATAAGCCTGAACCCTCAGAACCACGTTCCAATGTAGGTGACTACCCCTAGCCAATATGGCATTCCTTTATATAATACCTCCTAACTCTGAGATAACTCCTCCACTTGCCACCCTCATGCTGAAACTTCATCTCTTTCTAAACCTTATACGAGACCACAGTCTCTTTCTAGTTCCTAGGTCTTGTCCCTGGATACCCTCTTCTTTCACCAGGTGTCATGATGGTTCCTGGAGACTTGTGTTCAATAAAATATCCATTGTTGTAAATTGTGCCTTACTGTTCTCTGGCTTCTAAAATACCCGATGCCTTTGGGATCGGGTCAGCAGGTTAATTTCTTCTCTCACTCATGGGAGAACAAAGGAGATGATGTAGAGGAGAGGGCATCGTGTGTTCAGGGCATCCCTGAATTCTCTAAGTAGAAAAGGTAATTGTGGGAAGCCAATAAGAGAAAAGATAAAAATCTGAGACTCCTCTTTTGACCCCTTTTGTGATCCTTGTGATTTCTTGTTGAAAAGTATTGTGACCTTATTGAAAAGCTTTAAGTTCTTATCAAACCTGCATTTAAAGGGTTAACACTGTTAACACAGCAAGGAATGCTGCTGCCTGGTATAGCCAAGGCCAAATTCTGGGGGGGGGGGCAATTTGACCCTGAGAGGGTTACTCCCCAACTTGGTTTTCTGATAAGAACCTAGTCAAAATTCAGCCTTGGCCTTGGTCTTTTCTGAAGCCAATGTTTTGTGTTTTGATGTGAAATAATTTGTAACTTCTGCACATCTGCAAAGTTTCGGGGGGGGGTTTCTTTTGTGTGAAATGAGTCTTGAAATATATATAATAAACTCCATGTTCCTGGAGCCAGAGCTGGAAGCATGAGGTAAAAGACAGCTCCCTTGTCCCATCCTTATTTCCTTATCAACTAAACTGTCCTTATCAGATTATCAGAGATGATAAAGAGATCTCCACAGGTAATGAGCCTTTCTCAGAAGGGACAGATCCTGCACCCTGGAGTATTAACTCATTAGTTGACACCAATATTGAAAGCACAGGTGGGCTCATGGAATCATGGTTCTGGAGCTGGAAAGGACCTTAAAACTGATCTAGTCCAACCCCATCATTTTATTCTACAGGAGGAGAAGCTAAGGCTTAAGAAAAGGAGTAGGGAACAGCTGGGTGACTCAATGGATTGAGTCAGGCCCAGAGACTGGAGGTTCTGGCTTCAAATTTGATCTCAGACACCTCCTAGCTGTGTGACCCTGGGCAAATCACTTAACCCCCATTGCCTAGCCCTGACCACTCTTCTGCCTTAGAACCAATACATAGTATTGTTCAGAAGGTAAGGGTTTAAAAAAAAAAAAGAAAGAAAGAAAGAAAGAAAAGGAGTAGTTGGTCTAAAATACCCTAAATAGTTAAGATTTGAAACCAGATTTTCCGACTCAAACCCCCCAAAACAACCAACTCATTTTTTAACCCTTATTTTCTGTCTTAGTAACAACTCTAAGGCAGAAGGGCAAGGGTGAGGCAAATGGGATTAAATGACTTGCCCAGGGTCACACAGCTAAGCCTGACACTATCCACTGTGCCATCTAGTTATCCCATCTAGCATCAGTTTTCCCATACCACCACATTTCAACTCCACGCTAGAAATGAAAATGGCATTGGGTAGTATTGACATGTGGGCAATCAGTTCCTAAAGTCAGCAACTTTCTTGCCCATCTTGCCGGGACAAGGTTCACCCTTCTGCTGCCTCAGTGCCTACTCTGCTATCATTTGCCTGCCTTCTTGTTCAATCTGATATTCATATGTTTACCCTAAAGCCACAGCTGTACCCCACATACATGAGAAGCCAAAAGGGACATATTTTTTTATATATTCAACTATCTGTAAACAAACATTAAAAAAAAATAAATAATTCCTCCACATGTACCCACACCCACACAAGAATCCCAGAGCCTAGAGTGTGGCAAGGGAACTGTATGCCAAGGTTCTGGCTCCTGTTCTTCCTATGCTTATGCTATGGAGGGGGAAGACAGGGACAGATGGGGAGGTTGGGGGGGGGGTTCCTGTATCCCTGAGAAGGCAGAGGTGCTGGCTGGTCTGCCCCTCCCCTCCCCTCCCCTGTTCCCTATTTCCCCCACTCTGTGGCTTGGATTCTTGCCTTTTCCCCACTCTCACAGCATAGGTAAAAAAGACACCTAAAGGTAAAAACTGTCCCCTTCCCTCCCCTACATGGTTAGGGAACTGGAAAGTCCTAGTATTGCTGATGGAGACAGGCAAGGGCCACAGAGCTGGCATGAAGAGAGGAACCCCCTCTGTCTTTCCCCCTCCTCCTATGAGAGAGGGCAATACATAATTAATTCCCTAAGGAATCAGCTACTGATCCCCAAAGGGGCTCCTAGGCTGGCACATTCATTAGGGAGGGGCTGGACAGCCTCAGTCCCCAGGGGCACAACTGGTTAGGAGCACAAGGAGGATGTGGCTCTTTGTTCACAATGTTTTTCTACAACAAAGTTGGGATCAAGGAAAGCTGGCAAGAGATGCCCATTTGGGCAAGAGGTGTTTGTATTCATTGAGAGGGCCGTAGATGGGTGGGTGCCTACAAATGGCAGTGATGAGAGCAGAGGTGGATGCCCTATACAACAAGGGGGCACGGAGGCCTGTGGTTTTGGCAGCGACGGGGGAACAGGCAAGGAGCCACCCTGGGCAGTGATAGGGTATCTTCCCCAAAGGGCTCATGAGCAGAGGAATGTCTGACCTGGGGAAACAGAAGAAATTTTTCTACTT
This sequence comes from Gracilinanus agilis, assembly GCF_016433145.1. Classification (NCBI taxonomy): domain Eukaryota; kingdom Metazoa; phylum Chordata; class Mammalia; order Didelphimorphia; family Didelphidae; genus Gracilinanus; species Gracilinanus agilis. The sequence goes on from NC_058133.1 coordinate 167,789,807, forward strand.
GGCAGTGATGAGGATAAGAAGACCCTCATGCCTTGTTGAGTAGGGAAAAGGGGGAAAATGCTTATACTGGGGAAGGCCTATGGCCAGGGGGATGCTCTAAGCAAAAGGCATGGAGATACTTCTATTTGGCAGTGATGGAGGCATGTCATGAAGGAGTATGGCTGAGCTAAGGGACATGTGGACACTTACACTTGGTAGTGATAGGGGACATCCACAGTGTGTAATACTTTGTCTGTGGTACCTACAGACACCAAAGCACCCACACCTCTCACAAGAATCAAAGTTAAATGCACCCAGGAGTCTCACATATTAGCAGGAAGTTGAGGGCCCCTACCCGTACCTGGATCAGTGGCAGGAGGCCTGAGGGGTTGGGCAGTGCCTGGAAGCCTGGCTAAGAGCCCCGAGGGGGGTAAGCGCTCACCTCCTGAACCCTTGCGCCCAGGGGAGCCCTCTCCAGCTGCTCGATGAGGAAGTGATGGTTGTGATGCTGAAAGTGGCCGTCCTCTGGGCCCTAGCCGCCGTCCACCCCCCCCAGGCGGAGGACCTAACAGGGAAACTTGTGACCGGCCTGCCCGGGATAAGCTGGCATGAAGAGTTCGGGCTGCTGGTGCAGGCAGGCGGGAGGTGGATGCCCAAGGCCCTCGAGCCAACAAAGGGGGTCCACGAGCAGGCACCAGCGGTGAGGCTGGTGAGCCAGCTGAGCGACGAGCTGAGCGAGCAAGAAGAGTGGCAGGAGAGTCTGGAGAGAGGGGTAGTGGTGCCCGATGGTGGGTCAGAGCAATGGCCACATTAGAGGTGACTGCAGCTGCTTGCAGTGGGGCATGAACCAGGGGCTCCCAGAGCACTGGCTTCCCACTCAGACGAGCACCTGTGCCTGGGGCCAGCCCCCTCACTCCCCGAGCCATGTCTCTGTCATGCTGTACCAGATGCTGCTCCATGACCCCACTGCCACCACTTCCTGGGCTAGGTTCTGAACGCTTGCGCTGAAGCAGGGAATTTTTCTTTCCTGAGGATGTCACAGAGAAGATGGTGTCAAAGGATGACAGGGTCTGAGATAGGGTAGAAAGATGCGCCTCACACATATGGGATAAAAGGTAGGTTTGTGAGGTAGGCATTCATGGGGTTGGTATTGGGTCTATTCTAATTAAAGTTTGTGGGGAGGGGGAAACCGTGAGCCAAGTCACAAGTAGGAGAGACATGGGACTAGGCCAAAGAGTGGGCCTCTACGCTGCAGGATGCAGTGTGGCCAGGGATGGGAAGAGAAAGACGTTGCTGCTGCAGTGGTCACTGGCAGGGGAAAAAGATGGAAATAAGGATCAAATTTTTGGATTTTTGCTCAGGGATTTAAAAAAAAAAAAAGGACCTAGTCATTAAAGGTGGGTGGGGTGAGGACTCACCAATTCGGTGCAACCTGTCCATGGCTACTGTCTCAAAGGCTCTCCGCATCATGGGGAATTCCTCTAGCACCGCATTAAAGTGGTCCACACTGAGTGAGTAGAGGCGACAGTAGGTGTCAGCCCTTACGCTAGCTGTTCGCCTGCCCCTAGTCAGTAGGCAGATTTCTGAGGGGAAAGTAGAGAGGCAAGGTGTCAGTATCCCATCATCCACCTGTACTCTCATATCTACTTCTTGTCACCTCTTGGGATCCTGGATCCCCAGGTATTGCTGCTCTTTGCTATGGGAGTGAAATCTGGGTTTTAAGAAAAAGGACTGCTATCCCTTAAGGGATACTTACTAGAAGTCTCTGAGGACATGGCATAATTTCCGATTCCTTCTGGGATCTCTCAAATACTCTGATACTCCTCCAGCTCCTACTGATAGGAAAGGTTCTGATCTTCCTATCCTCCTCCCCCACTTGCTGAGGGAGATAACATCACAGCCTCCAGAAGAGGAGATATTGATGAGGCAAAGTTCCTAGGCCCCAACTATCTTCTGATTTTTGGCCTTAACTGCCAGCCTCACACTTCTCTGTTCTAGATAGGGATTATTTCCATGGGTTTATTGGTCTAGAGTAAATCATACTGTGTGTGTCTACGTGTCTATGTACTCCAAGAGTACCACTAATAAGCAAACTCTTTTTCTAAGTGAAATCAGGTTCCAACCAACATCAAAGGTAGCTATGAACCTAAGAGCCTCGTTCCTTTTTTTAGAATTGGCCCCAAGATATTTTTGCTCTCCTCACACTGGAGCTACTCTGTGTGAGACTGTCTATCTGCTATCAGGACAGGGACACAGGGCCCCGACTCCCTAACCCCCCACACAAAAAACCATGGAACCTAGGCCTGGTTCTGCCTTTATCCTTATGTTCCCTTGTTCTCCCATTATGTCTTTCTCCTACTTCTCTTTCAGTCTTGCTTACCCCCAAAGTAAGAACCATCAGTGAGACGCGTGTCCCGAGCACCACGGGTTAGCACACTGAGCAATCCATGCTGAATAAAGTACATCTTTCTGCCCACAGAGCCTTCACGAACCACAAGGTCACCCGGTTGAAAGACCTCAAATCGAAGTTTGGTGAGCACAGCAGTGACAAAGCTGGGGTCAGCATGAGCAAACAGGGGCATGTGGGCCACCAGGCCCCTACAGGTGAAGTTAATTATCTCCTGGGCAGAGGGAGAAGTTGAGGTCAGTTAGGGCATTACACACTGGACAACTTTCATGGTCTACAGCCAGGGAACTAACCCCCACTGAACAAGATCAGCTTCAGATGCCCCAAACCCCTAAAAGATCATGATCTCCCGAGGAATGAAAGTAGGGGGAGCATGGGCAGTATTACCCTTAGGCAGTCCCTTCAGAGAAGCTCTCCCCCAAAGTTTCTACAGCTCAGAGTTCCTACTCTTCACACACTGGGATTGCCTGTCTTCCCCACATCATTCAGCATCACTTAGTGCCCCATTTCCATCTCAAGAGTACCTCACGAAGTGGCTCGCTCAGCTCCCCCAGGATGCTTTCCTCATCAAACATTTTGCCCTGGTATCGATGTTCATAGTACTCATGGATTCGTTGACGGGTATCAGCTGGCAGTTTGTGGAAGGACATGTACTGCTCCACCTGCTTATACTGGAGGCACCAGACCCACCCAGACAAGAACCATCAACACAGGGATATGGATACATTGACAAAGACAATATGATGAGAACAAGGAGATATAAAGGGATATGGGGACATAGTTATGGAGACACGCAAAGATATGGGGACATATACATAGAGTCAGTCAGGGACATGCAATGATAGGGATACCCAGGGATAGAGATAAACATGAAGACACAGAGTGACAGGGACATAGACATCGGGAAGGATAGAGACAAGGAGATATAGCAAGAGCACAAACCCAAAGGCATATATGGGCACAGACATAGTCACAAGTTCACATAGGAACAGAGATATGGAAACAAAGGTCAAACGTCACAGACAAGAAGGCATGAACACAAAAACATAGACACGGGGATAATCAAGCATAAAGCAATGGAAATAGTAAAAGATGTCATGGGTAAAGAACAAGGAGACATGGACACAGATATAATACCCAAATATGAGGAAGTGTAGAACCCACAGGCAAGGAGAAAAAAGACTGCCCCAAACAAAAGAAAACAAGCACAAAGACTCAAGCAAATACATGTGGGGAGGAGGGGAGGCAAAGATATAGAGACTCTAAAGGGCACAATTTAAAATGGGAACTAAAGCAAGATGCCCAGTTCCCAGTATTCTGCACAAGTTGGATTTACCTTCACCTCCACCCCTGTCTATGCCCCTGCTGACCTTCTCTTGGTACTGGCGACGGGATGAGTCAAGAGACTGGATGAGGGCAGTGGCATGACCAATGAACATGGCATAGCATGTGGCACCCACAATCATGCTAAGCATGGTGAGCCAGACATCCGGCATGCCCTGAGGTGCTTGTTGTCCATAGCCTATACACAGCATGTGGCTCATGGCTTTGAAGAGGGCATGAGAATATTGGCGGCCCCACGAGTGGTTCTGAGGAAAAAGAGAATGGGGCTGAGCAACTAGAGGCCAAGATCTCTTGCACTCTAAACTTTTCTTGCTCTTGACTCAACAACCTCTTTGTCTTGCCTCTAACACAGCAGACAGAATTATGGCACTTGGTTCAGTGGAGCTTGGGAAATCACAAAAGGATGACTGACCACCCCCCCCCCCAAGATCCATGCAAGTATACTGAGGGAGAGAATAGTGGTAGTTCTCCATTCTTCTGCTTCTCCTTCCCACTTCTCCTCTCACCTCTTTTCACTCTCCTGATATATCCAATGCTTAGCACTGTGCCTGGCACACAGTAAGTAATTTTAAAATGTTGATTGACTCTTTTTCTCTTTTTTCTCCTTTCACACATCTTTTCCCACTCTTGTCTGTCTTTCTATTATGTCTTACCATACGCCAGCCCATGTTCCCGCCCACACCACAAGAGAGCTCTCAGAGTAGACCCCAAGGAGAGGCTGGCAGACCACAAGATAGATAAGAGAGAAGTGTCTCACCACCATGTGGTTGATGGAGACCCAGCAGTCAGGAGGAAAGTCCTGGAGCATTGGGACCAGGAACTGTAGGCAGCCATCCCAATGACACAACAACAGCATCATCCCAATGAGATTGAAGATCCGAACCACAGCACTGGCCAGGTCATAGGTCATGTGAAAGATCTGGGGGAGGAGTGTGTGCAGGGGCTGTGGGCAAGGTCACTCTTCTCTTGGTCCTGGTCCATACCCCCTTCACAATTTTGCAAATATTTCTAGTTCTTCTGTCTTTAGGTAACCCTACCTAATTATCCCCTATACATATATCTACAATTATATACCACTATAGATATAGCCCTAGAGAGGGTGGTAAGATAACTTATAATCCTTATGCCACCAAGATGTAAGTAAGGCAGAGGTAAATGAAATAATATATGTAGAGTACTTTGCAAACCTAAAGCATCATTTAAATGTTAGCTATTATTACTATTAGGAGTGAAACTTTGAGTGAATTCCCTTTTTACCCAATCCCTTTATCTATCTTTCCCCATCTCTTATATTGGTCTTCCCCTTCCTCTCCCTTAGATCTGACTAGCCCCAAACACTTATATAGCCATACAAGTATCTCTGCCATGTCTTGACTTTCCCCATTAAAATTTTGTGAGGGTTGGCATAAAAAATTAAATGGGAATTTTTTCAGAGTTTTGCTGTAGATGGCATGGGAAGGCCAACAGACAATATGGGGGGAAAATTAGAAACTATATAGCCTATGACCAAATACTTAACCCAGATTTTACAATGAAGTTCTATTATAAACACTCCATGAAAGAAAGAAAAAATTCAGACTTCTCTGGTACTCCAAGGGAAGGCCAAAATTTTTTCTAGGACTTTCGAGATCGCAGGAGCTCCCTGCCCCTAACCCTCATGATGTGGAAGGGATTCCTAATTTGGTACTATAGACCATTATTAATGCAATCATGAAATCAGCATCCTCCTATTGTTCTTCCTTTAGAAGTTTTCTTCTGGCCCTCTCTCCCAAGAGAACAATAAATTTGGAAACCCCCTTACCCTTCTCAACCCCTGATGACTTCCTTAACAGAGACTCTACTTTGAAAGTCCACCCACTTTCTCTAGTACTTTTTGGCCCCCAAGGGATAAGAATAAATCCCACCCTGCCCACCTCCCCACCCCACCTCCTCCCACTGGTGGATGTATCGGATGAGGCGGGAGAGGCGGAGCAGTCGCAGCAGGCTGAGGATCTTGGTGAAACGAACAATTCGAAGGGCCCTGGCTGTCTTGTAAACCTCAGCATCCAGTCGTGGCTCCAACTCCACCACCAGGAAGATGTAGTCCACTGGAATGGAGGAGATGAGATCCACCAGAAACCAGGTGCGGAGGTAGCGAGTGCGGATGGCGTGGGGAGCCAGGAGTATCTCTGCTCCTTCTTCCACCACGATCCCTGTCCTGAAGTTCAGCACCAGGTCCAGCAGGAAAAAGGTGTCAGAGAGGACATTGAAGACGATCCAGGGTGGAGAGTTTTCCTCCTTGAAAAAGGTGATGCCCACGGGGAGGACAATGAGATTTCCCACCATTAGCAGCAGCATGATCAGGTCCCAGTAAAATCTAGCGGGAAAAGAGGAGTAAGGACGCCAGGTACTCCTGGATCTACATGGTTCACCCGAGGCTCATCCTCTCCAGTCTCCATATTTTTAAATAATTTGTTCCTCTTTCCTGAGTTTCGCAAGCCCTCTTCGCCCCATGCAATAATCCCCTCTCAAAGACTAATTTTCCTGGGTTTACTTCCTACATCCTATCCATGAAAGTTGCATTTATCTCCCTTTGTCTCTATAATCTGGGAGAGGTGATGGAGTTGTCCTTTTTCTCCCTTAACCATGGGAAGTTTCTAAGGACAAGGAGGAGAAACTTTCCATACTACATACTTAAAAGCATTTGCATACATAAAGGCTCAATAAATGTCCCTGGGCTCCTATCCTTCCTAATTCCCTCCAACCACTGATATTGTAACTGAATATAAGGCAGGGCTATGAGAGGAGAGATCAGGAACAAAAAGGAATGGAAATTCCCTTATCCAGAGGGGAAGTTTTGTTTTTTTTTTCTCTTCTGATTGGGATTTCCAAGGATGTGAACCAGTCCTAAGCATTTCTCACCATCTAGCTTCCAGACTTTCTGTTCAAGGCAATTGCTCTGTTACCAAAAGGACTCTCAGTTCTAGAGGCCCAAATAAAAGAGGCCAATTTACATTTTGCTTGCAAGTTATTTAAAAGTTCATTATGTTTCCCTCTCCCTGTAGTACCCACCAACCTCTAACCCTTTCCCTTCACTGTGTTTCCCAGCTGCTGCTCTTCTCGATAACCCTAATTATTTCACCATTCTTGCTTCTAGACCCTTTGATTTGCCAGGAAAAGATAAGTTTCCAGCTATTCAGCCCCTTTCTCTAGTGACTTTGAATTCTCTCATCTCATAGAAAAGTACCCATTATACTTTAACATGAACAAAAAACGGAGCCAGCTTTACTATTCTGCCATGCTCTGTACCCTTCTGTGCCTAAAGGACACCAGCGTTTTTTACCAGAAACTGAGAGAGGAGGGAGCGAACTATCAAGCAAAATAGGATCTTCACAGCCTGACTCACAGGCAGTCACACGCCCATCGGGTGATACACTGGAGAGGGTGAAGAGGGGCCACATGGTTAGAAGTGAAGTGGGGGAGGGGGGACAACATACAGGCAACTGAAGGCAGTACAATGAATAGTGAAATTACCTGTGGAGAAGTGGGGGTAAGATACAGTAATGTGGAAATGGACAAGAAAAATGCTGCTGTGGTGTTGGTGGGGGCCCTGACAGAAGAAAGGAGTAAGGAGAACAAAGGAAAGGGGTTCAAGAAGAATATTTCAGGATTTAAAATAATCATGTGTGAGGAATTTAAAAGATGTACATCCTTGACTACAATTGGGTCTATTGACTCTAGACCTACTTCCAACCCTTGTACTCTAAATTTCAATGCTAATCCCAAATTCTTTCCTCATCCAAGAGTTGTCCTTCACTTTCCTCAAGGACAGGAACATCTATCTCTTATAGTAGTATGGGACCGGAGGCTCAACCTCTAAAAATGGATTAGGGGGGTTCTGAACGCTCTCTCGGCTTAACCTTCCTGGGAAGCTACAAGGGCGGTGTCCCTAACCCCCACAGTCAGCCTCCAAAGCTCCGATTCCCCAACTCCGCCCCGCCCCCTGGACCTCGAGCATCTAGGCTTCAGCACTAAGGACAGCGCCCAGGGCTGCTCTTTAGTCTTTCTCCCTTTCCCGCCTGCCTTCGTGACCAAAGATTTCTCCTGCTTTTCTCGGGGTGGTTCTCAATAGATGGGAGGTCAAGAGGGTAAGACCCTTGCACGTCTCTAGTGGCCCCCAGGAATCTCCCTCCTCAGATCCCTTGCTCTCCAAGCACTAGGATTGGGGATACATCCCCGGGAATCCCCACCCTACCCATTCTTTCTAGGACCGGAAGATGCCGTCGAGGGTGGAGCCGAGACCCCCAAGACTGGAAATACCTGCCCTCGCCCCCACCCCAGCGGTCTTCCCCATGGTCACAGCCATCCCCATGAAAATGGGACTTGTCCCCTCAAAGACGACTAGACTACTTAATGCTGTTGGTGGTGGTGGTTGATGGTGGTGGGAAAGGAGAGAGGGAAGTCTACTGGACCCAACGGCCATCCTTTCCCACTTGGTGACCACCCCCCACCCGGATGTGACGTTCCCGTCGGGGTTGGGCAGGGTCCGAGACTCCCTGGGCATCCCCCGGACTAACAGTATCTAGCCGTCGATCAGACGCGACGGGGTCCCCTGGGTCTCCAAAGCCTCCCCCGGCCCGAGGTACCGGAAGTCACTATAGGGATGGATGATCCAGGCTCCAGCTGACTTGACCCGCTCCTGCTCAATCTCCACCGCCTTGTGGCTGCCGAACACCCGGAGAGAGAACTTGTTGACGGCGGGCTGGAGCAGGGCCCCGAGCTGCCGCCGCATCGGCCCGGGTCCCGATTCAGGCCCCGGTGCAGGCGAGGGTCCTGGGGCGGCGGTAGCCGGGCTGGGGGCAGGTGGGGAGGCCGTCTCCAGTCCTGGGGTGCCCTCTTCTCCCGCACCCGCAGCTGCTGCCGCGGGCCGCTGTTCGGGGTCCATGGTGGCCGTCCCCTTTTCCCCCTTCACGGTCTCGGCCTCCCCGCCCCAGACGAGGCCATCTTGACCCCGCCCCCTCCCCCGCAGCCCCGGGAGCCAGAGCGGAGCTCGAGCCTTGCGGGAGCCGGAGCCGGCGGCACAGCCCCGCGGGCTCAGAGCGGAGGCGGCTGGGCGGGCGTAGCCTCCCAGCTGCCTGGGCTTGGGGCGGAGGGGGTGTGTGTGACAGGCGGGGAGCGGGGCGGAGACCGGGCTGGACGGAGGAGGGGAGCGCGCGCCCCCAGGCGGGAGCTGAGGGGAGCGGAGGGGAGGAGGAGCGGCAGGCCGCGTTCGGCGGTCCAGGAGAGGGGAAGGGCTGGGTCTAGGCAGCCCAGAGGCGGGGCAGGGCGGGGACCCGCGCGGAGTCGGAGAGCCCGGGCTTTGCTAGGCTGCAATGAGAGAACTGAAAGAAGAACGTGTTTTACCGAAAAGCCTGAGAGGCGTGGGTACCCTACGGAAGCCCAGGGATCTAGAGTGTGGCGCGCGCTGGCCCGGCCCGGCCCGGGCAGAAAAGGGACAGCCGCGAGGGTAGAATATCCTCTCTTTGCAGCTGTAGTCCTTGTCTTGGACCCCAGTCCCTGACCCCCCCCCCCCCACTCCTTGTTTATGACTCTCTTATCTTGCACTCAGGCCTGTCTCTTGCTCCTGACCCTCCAGCCATCTCTTCGGAACCATCCTACCCATAACCCATCATTCCCTAACCCCGACCCCTGCTAGCTACTTTGCCCCACAGTCTTCCCACCTCTTCCCCTCAGGCTCAATTTTCAAAGACCTTTACCCTTCTCAGTCCCTTTGTCCATGACCTTCCAAGTGTTGGACTTCGAGTCTGGGGGAACCTTAATTAAAATCTTATCGCAGGCATCACTAGCTCCATAACTGTGCGAGTCATTTAACTTTGCCCCCAAGTCTCAATTTCATCATCTATAAAATGGAAGTAAAAATCAAATGAAACAACTGGTGTAAAGCACTTTACTAATCTTAAAGCACCATATAAATGCTTTGGGCCCCACCTTCTTGCTCTGTATCTGACCTCATTGCACCTGGAATCAGAGGACCTGGGTTTGAATCCTGACTCTTCGACTTACTGTGTGACATTTAGCAAGTAATGTTCCCTTTGTGGGTTTCATTTTCTTCATCTTTAAGGCAAGACAGTTGGATCAAGGGCCTTTTCTAGTCTAAATCCTTTGGTCAGTTTCTGACCTTTCCTTCATACCTTTTCACTGGAAGAATCCTCAGACTACTGCATCAGATTTTAGTTTTTATCTCTCTCATGAATATTTCAGGTTAATCTCAGGTCTCCTGACATTTCCTCAGTTCCTTCTATCCCATCCTTGGTGCTCTTATTTTTTTTAATAACCCTTACCTTCTGACTTAGTATCAATATAATGAAGAACTCCAAGGGCTAGGCATAGGGGTTAAGTGATTTGCTCAGGGTCACATAGCTAGGAAATGTCTGAGGCCAGGATCTCCCAATTCCAGGCCTGGTGTTCTATCCACTGTGCATACCTAGTTGCCTACCTTGATGCTCTTTTTTTTTAATTGTAAATGTGACAATCAACAAGTATTTTAATACACAAAGAAAAGGATTTCATATAAACCTGTGAGCTATTACAGAGTTTGAGTTTTTTAAGTATATATAATAAAGTAGTAACTGATTCTCCTTTTCTAAACTTCCTATCTCCATGTTATTTCATCTTTGACTCTTCCCACTCCAAGTTCCACTTCCATTTCTCAGTTTTCCCTTCTGTTCTCCCATTCTGTGTCTGAGCCTTCACTCCTCAGTCCTCAATCCTCTCCTTTCTAAGTAGCCTTCCCTGTGCTTTTGCTAAGTGGTGGGGTTAGTCCTGTATTTTCTCAATGACACTCATCCTTTCTCCTGACCCTCCCTCCTCTTCTCTGTGTTTTGATACTGAAGAAGTTAGCTAGAGTTGCTAGTTCAATAGCTAGAAAATTGGACTGCAAAATTTTAATCTGTGTCTGAATGTCATTTAGCACTTATTGAATGTCCAGCACTGTTCAAGAAATAGAGGTGAATGATAAAGCCCAAGTTCCTTGGGCCAGTAGCCACTGCACATACACTGGCAATGAGAGAGGGGACAGGATTTATGGGATTGGAGAGGAACACTTGTCTGACTTTTTTTTTTTTTTGCTACCAATTTCTGGGGTTCAGTCCATGAGTTGGAGGAAGTAAGAGTCTTAATCAGTCAATCAATAATTGTTAAGCACTTCCTGTGTGTCAGGTATTGTACTGAGCACTGGGGATACAAAAAAAGTCAAAAGACAGTCCTTACCCTCAAGGGAACTTGCTACCTAATGGAGGAGACAAGTAAATACATAGAAACAAGAGGCTAAATGGGAAGTAAATAAAAGAGGGAAAGCACTAGTATTAAGAGGAAAGGAACTAGTATTAAGAGGGACTGGAAAAGGCTTCCAATTAAATGTGATTTTCAATTAAGTCAGAGAAGCCAGTAGGTAGAGATAAGGGAAAAAAATAATTCTACAGATTCTCTGCTAGGAGAGCCTCTGATCTGTTCCAGAGGTAGATAAGATTAGGGATACTTGGAAGCCAGGGTCTATGTCCCAAACTTTTTTTTTTTAACCCTTATCTACAGTCTTAGAATCAAAACTAAGTGTTGGTTCCAAGGCAGAAGATCAGTAAGAGCTAGGCAGCTGGGTTTAAGCTAGGAAGTGTCTGAGGTCAGATTTGAACTCAGGACCTCCTGTCTCTGGGCCTGGCTCTATCACCTGAGCCACCAACTGCTCCACCAAACCTTTTTTTTCATCAGTGCCTGGCACTTTGCAATACCATGATACTAGGAGAAGTAAAAGTAGAATCCTTTCCTTCAAAGATCTTACATTCTAATGGGGAAGACCACATAGAGACCACTATGTATACAGATAGTATGTAATATAAATTGGAGGTAATCTTAGAAAGAAAAAAGCATGGGAGAGGGGGCAGGAAACACCAGCAAAAAAGGCTCTTTGCAGAAGTTCATGTTTGAGCTGAGCCTTAAAGCAAGTCAGGGAATCTAAGGTGGAGGTGATGACAGACAACATTTCAGGCAGGGAGGAGAAATGTGGAAAAGAATGGAGGTTGAACATAGGACAGCAGTTCTGTAGGAGCCTGGCACAGGCTTGCAATACCTCACAGAACAGTTAGATGGATCGAGCACTATACCAGGAGTCGTGAAACCCTGAGTTCAAATCCAGCCCTGGACAAGTCACTTAACTTCTGTTTGCCTCAGTTTTCTCATCTCTATAATAGACATAATAGCACTTAATGTCCCAGGGTTGTGAGAATCAAATAAATGTCAAATGTTTACCACTATGTCTGGCACATAAACAGTATATAAGAGTTGGCTATTATTATTCCACTTAGAACCAGCTCTCTTGGCTTGTTATCCCTGATATCTTGCCCTGCCCTGCTAGTTACCATCTACAAGGGCCAGAGTTGGAGGACCATGATGGACAATGGTGCAGGAATTCTGTTCTGCTCTGACACTATTGTTTCTGACCATAACTTGTTACACTTCTATGTTAAGGCAGCTGAACCTTTTTAACAGAACCAGGCCTGAGAGCATAGGCTGAGGGATGAGTGGGCTTGGCTTCTGACTGACCTCTACCTCTTCCTGGGATTCCTGGAATTTCTCACTTCTCATGGTTTTATTTTTCAAGGCATCTTTAGTTTGTAAATAAGGATGTAAAAAAATCATTCCAATGATAGAAAAGAAGGCAAAGTGCTTGCCTTTGAGAATCTTAAAGTTTTAAAGTCTCATTGGGTAGATAAGAGGTTACCTCCTCTATTGGGCCTTGATGAATCACATTCTCCAAAATTTGGAGAACATAAATGAGAGCATTAAAGCAAAGGGCTTTTGGAGTCAGAAGATTTGAGTTTAACTCAGCCTCTGCCACAAAAACAAACAAACAAACAAACAACCTTATCTTCTATTTTAGTATCAGTTCTAAGAAGAGCAAAAAGGATTAGATAATCGGGTTAAGTGACTAGTCCAGGGTCACAAAGCAAGGGAATATGGGAGGTTAGATTTGAACCCAGATCTTTGACTCCAAACTTAACTTTCTATCCACTGTGCTACCTAGCTGCCCTCTCTGCCACTTTTTAGCTATGTGATCTTGGCCAACTTAAAACTTCTCTGGGATTCAATTCAGTTTCTTCATCTGTGAAATAGGGCTAATAACACTTGTACTATTTACCTCACAGGGTTGCTGTGAAGATCAAATGAAATAACACGTCAAGTGTTCTATGAATTGTAACACACTATCTCAATGTAAGCTAGTACTCTATAATTATATTGTTCCATCAAAGTACTGACCATGTCTTAGAGTGAAACTGTGCTCTCAGCATATCACTCACCCTTCTCCATTTTGTCCTACTAAGAAACGTTTCTGATATTCATGGAATGCTCAAGACATTCCCTTTCCAAATCCTATGGGGAAGTCCAGGGAACCTGAGACAAGTTGGGGAAATGAAATTTGGTGATAAGAAAGCTTGGGGCTATGCCCTCTTCTACACTAGTCCAATCACCCGGTCCAACATTCCTTAAGTTCTAACCTACCGGAAGGGGGCGTGGTTAGGCGACCGAAAAGCGACACTAACAAAGAAATCCCAGGAAACAAAGTCACACAAGGTGGAGGTGGTAGGGGTGGCTGTAGCTTTTTCCCAGATTTAAGGTTCGGGGAGGGGGTGTGAAGAGATCCACTTCTACAATGGAGGATAGCTAAGCCCCAAACCGAGGAAGGAGGTTCGGAATAAACCCCCAATTGTACGAGCTGCAGGATGGTAAATGGGGAGAAGCAGGAGCACATGACTTTTCCACACAGCCCCAGCACTCGCATCTGCAGACGGGAGGATCTCAAAGCACTTGCTAGAGTCGCCCAAACTAGAGAAGGTTTCGAGGTATGAGGGAAGGGAAAAACGTGACTGCCGCTTCGCCACCCGCCCAAAGCAGCCCCATCAGCACCCTTCCATCATTCTCCACAGCTCAGTTCCTTCTTCTCCTCCTCCTCCCTCGACGGGCGAGTTCCCGCGAGTAAACGGGTAGACGGCGGCGGCGTGCGCGACCCCGACGGGAGGAGTCGGAGGGAGCTGGGAAGGGACGCAGGACGTGCGTGCGTGCTCGCTCGCGGCGGCGGCGGCGGCGGAGCGGAGCGGCCGGAGCCGGAGCCGGGGCCGGGGCCGGAGCCGGAGCCGTGGCCGGGGCCAGGCCCGGGGTGGGAGGCGAGCTGTGGTCGGCGCTGAGGCGATAGATCCCGGGGGGCGGGAGCGGGCCGGGCGGAAACGGAACCGAGAGCAGCGGGGCCCGGGGCCGGGTTCAGTGGGTCCGAGGCCCGAGGTTGCGTGGGTCGGGAGGGAGGGAGGAGCCGCAGACCGTCGCCGCGGGGGTGGGGGGCCGGTCTCCGGCCGCAGCGCCGCCGCCATCACGGACTTCCTGTGGGACAAGCGCACGGGCCTCGCAGCCAGAACGGTGAGCGCGCGGGGCTGGCGGGCCGCGGGAGCGCGCGACAAGATGGCGGGCGCGGGGGCGCGCGCGCCCTGGGGAGGGCTGGGGACTGTGGGGTGCGGGACCTAAGGGGCGCTGAGGTAGAGGCTGGGGTCCCGGCCGTGCAGGAGAGAGGGCTGCTAGGTGTAGAGGAGGGCGGTGGTTTCGAGAAAAGAAAGGGTGTGGAAGGGGCTGGCCTTTCTTGTGGGAAGTAGGAAGGGGGGGTTAAGGGCAGAAGTGACTGGGGGTTAGAGACCAAGGTGTGGGAAGGGGTCGAGGCGGCGTGGACCGGACCGCGCGCTTTGGGATTTAGGCGGGGTTTGCCAGGCTACTGGCTGCTGGTGCATCTCGGTAGCTCCTTGGGACTTGGTTCCGTGAGTAAGTGGAGAAAAAGAAGAAATGAGACTTGGGAGTTGGTCGTATAAGAGATTTCCATAGGAGTAGTTTGGGGGGGGGGGAGTAGTGTATGGGAGGGAGGCGCTCTGTAAGACATATTTCGATGCAGTTTGGATATTCTAGGACTAGGTTGAAATGGAGGGGAGGTTCTCAATGCTTTGGGATAATAAGATTTGTACAGATTGAAAATTAATACAGTATAAGTACATTGTCTCGGTTGTTACATATAAGTTTGAGAGGTAGGACAAATATCCTCAATTTATAGAGCAGGAAGGGGTAAGTGTCTTAAGGAGAGAATATCATCTTAGTGTTCCTTGATTCTCTACCCTACTCCCAGATCAGGAACCTAGCCAAATATCAGTCTCCTCAATTCAAAGTTGGGTGAGGAGAGAGAATAAGACCCAGATGTCTGAGCAATAGAAATCTTACTACATGATATCCTCTGCTTCTGAAAATGATTCTACTCTTGAAAACCTCCCTTTCCCTACTGTATTGACACACATATACCTCCAACCTCACTCAATTGTGATTACTATTACTCTCTTGAAAGTTTCCCACAATTTGTGGGAAAGGAGAAAGAAAATCAATGTTCCTCCTCCCTTCTACCTCTCCATGGCAGCTGGAGAGTAGTCAACTCTTAGCCAAGAAGTGCTAATATCAATTTTAAAATCTGCCATTCTTCATACCCTCTAACTAAAAGAGGGGAGTGGCCTGCTAAAAAAGCTGACTTCAGATGCAGACCCAATAAAGAAAACATCCTGAAGGAGATGAGGGACCACCCCAGTTATGGCACCTTACAGTTCTGGAATTCAAATTCCTAAAACAGTAATCATGAATTGACAGTATTGGATATTCATTCTGTACAATGATCTGGATCCTGTATAGATGAGAGAGTAATAGAGTATTGGCAAACAAAATTAGATGCAAAATCGTTAAGAATCTTGATCTCAGCATACTTACACTCTAATTGAAGAAACACAAAATGACATTAGATCTCTTAAGCAATAATACTTTGAATCTTGCTATATTCTATAAGCAAAAAATGCTATTCTGTGTTCCTCCTGAGCCAAAGATGAACCCTTGAAAGGCCCCGTAGTAACATAGTCTGATAAGATAACAATCTCATTCATAACAGCCCTTTGAGCCTCTGACCAAATTTATTAAATCTCAACTATATGCAAATCACAGCATGAGATGCATGGAGAGGAATAAAATTAAATAAGAGCCTTCTTGCTCTTGTGAAGGATATAGTTGAAGGGAATAGGACACAAACAACTACAAGGTCACTCATGTGTGTGCGATTGGGAAAAAGATTGAGGAAATTCATAAAGAAAATGTTTAAGCTTGGCTTTGAAGGATGGGTAGGATTTCAGTAGTTTAGAGAAAGAAATGGGGATCTCATTCCAGGGATAAAGAATAGTGAGCAAAATAAGGACAGTAGACATCAGTGGTCGAGTGGGATCATAGGCACAAAGGCAGGAACAGATAGATATGTTGTAGTTGATAAAGTCAAATAGAAAGTAGATTAGTTTACCTGATACCACAGGTCTTGGTAGGAGAGTCATATAAATCAGAATTTGTCCTAATGCTCTGTCTCCTTCACTTGTCTCCTCTTCTCTCAGATGCCTCACCCCCGCAGATACCGCTCTTCAGAGCGGGGCAGCAGGGGCAGCTACCATGAACACTACCGCAGTCGAAAACATAAGCGCCGGAGAAGCCGCTCTTGGTCCAGCAGCAGTGACCGGACTCGGCGGCGCCGGCGGGAAGATAGCTACCATGTCCGCTCTAGGAGGTAAGGAGTTAAGAGGTGCTTAAGGATCTGAGAATGGAATTTTTAAAAGTCAATAAAAATGTATGATTGAAAATTATTATAACTTTATAAGCCTTGAAACTATTATATTATCAACAATATTTACTAAATACCCATTCTGAACAGAGATCTGAATATGGGTCAGAGGATGGGAATGTATTAATGAGGAAAATTAGATATAAAATAATTAAGATTTTGTCCTCAATGTATTTGTTGTCTAGTTGGAAAAGCAGAATATAAAAATATGAATACAGAATGCATAACACATGACTTCAGGTTAGTTAGATGGATTAATGAGAGTGTAGGTAGTTTGAATAACAAGTGGGTTATTCATTTACTAGAAAGAGTTTACTTTTCATTGCCTTGTGAAGAAGGAAATAAAAAGAGGTCAAATAGGTTTTGTTGCTTTGTGGAGCTTATTTTTGAGGTAGGAGTAGATGCTTACATGTGGGGGAGGATTCTTTTTGGATATTTTCTTATCATCCTTTCCTGGGTCTTGGGCTCCTAAGATGACTTAGGAGGGGGGTTTTACAGCTATTACTTGATAATAGAATGCCTCCTTTTTGTCCTTACCTATGGGAAAAACTAGAGAGGAGGGGAATGAGTGCTATGTTCTTTGGCATCACTTGATGTGGCAGAACATATAGCTATATGAGAATGGGGAAAGATGCCCTTCCCATAGCAAATGGACTTGGGCTTTATCACTTCTTTCTTCTCAGCTATGATGACCACTCTTCTGACCGGCGGGCTTATGACCGACGATACTGTGGCAGCTATAGGCGTGACTACAGCCGGGAACGAGGGGAACCTTACTATGAAGCTGAGTATCGACATTCCTATGAGTACCATCGGGATGACAGCTACCGTAGCCAACGAAGTAGTCGTAGGAAACATAGGCGGCGGAGACGACATAGCCGGACATTCAGCCATTCATCCTCGGTGAGTAGTCAACACTGTTTTCTCTCCCCATTCTTCTTTAGGATTCCTAGGATTCTGGGTAAGTAGGAAATGACCTTGTTCTCAGCTGTGCTATGGCATATGAATATTGTGGTAGGCACTAGGCCAGTCCTTTTTCTCTGAAATTGTGGCCCTTGAAGGAGTCAAGATAACTGGATCTTGGATTATGTGGGCACTGTACATTTATGCTTGCTAGGCATCCTCTTTAGCATACTATACATGCTGTTCTTAGGATGATCAGCTCTGTTTTGAATGCCTTGACTGCTTTTTAGTATTTAATTCAATAAATTGTAACAAAGTGAGACCTTGCTTGGGATATGCCTCTCCCTTAAGCTCTGAGCTCTGTACCCATCTCTGGGGTGGAGGGGGGAGGGAGTGGAATTGGCGGGGGGATATGGTAAATCTGTGCCCCATGGAGGAGACATTGCTTTCTGTCATGGGATTGTGGGTGAATATAGCAACTAAACCACTTCTTTGCTCTGCCCCATTCCTCCTCCTGACCTCACTTTGGGTTTGGGGACCTGGGATTGTACGTCGCTCTCTCTTCTGTCCCCAATCCATCTTATTACATCTGACGTATTCCCTTCCGCTGTCCCCCGTCATCGTCTGTCCCCTTTGGCTGGGCGCCTGTGACCGGTGGCCCCTCTACCATTCACCCCGCCTCCCTTCGGCCCCCGCTCCGACACCTGGCTCGCTCCTACCCCCCACCGCCCCCTGACAGCAGCACAGCAGCCGGAGAGCCAAGAGTGTGGAGGACGACGCTGAGGGTCACCTCATCTACCACGTCGGGGACTGGCTACAAGAGCGATGTACAAGCCAAATCGTAACAATCCTATAGCTTGTAATGGTCCTATAAACATCTTAACCTCCCCTATGCCAACCCAAGTCACTGCCTCTTCTGTCTCTTCTCTGTGATGTTTGTCATATGGGTGGTTTGAGTTGTTATTATAAATTGATCCCTATAGCCCACTTCCAGCTCTTCTGACCCTGGGTTTAGGTGGTGGGAATCAGTCAGGGGTCTCCTCCCATGACTATCTGTATCCCCCTTCTGTCATCTACCCCCAGGTCATCATGCCCATCTTTTACCAACTAACCTCACCCCACTATCTCTCTCCTTCCCTCTCCCCCATCCCATTCTGTACCATTTCAGATGAGATTGTGAGCACTCTAGGAGAGGGGACCTTTGGCCGTGTTGTACAGTGTGTGGATCATCGAAGGTATGAGTTAATAAACTCTTCCTTTTTAACCTCTTTTTGTCCCTTAGGGCAGTCCCAGAAATAGAGGGGTAAAGCATATCTAGGACATACTTTGCTGATTTCTAAACCTCTTAGCCAATCTCATAGGTTCCAGATTGTTCTTGAGTACCACCAACAGTTTTTCCTGCCATCCTGCAGGGGTGGAGCTCGAGTTGCCCTAAAGATCATTAAGAATGTGGAAAAGTACAAAGAGGCAGCACGACTGGAAATCAATGTGCTGGAGAAGATCAATGAAAAGGATCCAGACAATAAGAAGTAAGCAGGGTGGGAAAGTAAGGCTTGGGTTTCCATCCCTCCCACACACCAAGAACATTCCCAGGATTTCATGGGCCCTTGGGAAAATAGGAAGAAATCAAGAGGGTACAAGTCTCTCCTGTCTTGTCATTTTTCATTTCTTTATCTCCATCAGCTTCATACTCATTTTTATTTTTAAAAATTTAATAAGCTCTTAATTATACCTATTGAATACTAATAACAGTATAGAACTGTTTATAATGACATAGTCCTTGATATCTGGACTATATGATTTTAAAGAGATGCAATAAATATGGATATATTACATAGGACATACTGGCAGTAGAAAAGAATCCAAAATATAAGTGGACCAGAGGTGTAAATATACACACATTAGATAGAATATTAGATAGAATATCTCTTTGTCACAGATATTTATTAAGCACTTAGCTCTTGCCAGACCTTTTGTGTGCAAGTGCATAGATATACGTGTGTCTGCACACACATATATGTCAGTGCTAGGGACGTGTGGTTTTTTTGGTGTGGAAACTCCCTCCATGATGTTATAGGTAGAATTGCCTAAGGCTCAGAAAGTATAAGTGACTTGTCCATGATCTGGTAAGTATCCCAGCCAGTCTTGAACTCAGGGCTTTCTTAATCCAAGGCTGGCTCTCTCTCTCATTCATACAAACGTGTGTGCGTGCACGTGCGTGTGTTGTGTGTGTAGGTGCATGCGTGTGCATGAGCATGCAGGCACACAAGTGAATTAAGGGTATTGTGTGCACACACACACACACACACACACATATATATATATATATATAAATAATCACAAATATTGGTTAAAGATGAGAGCATTTTAGGAATGAGGCCAGGAAAAATAGATATTGGAAGCTGGTGTTATTTTTACTACATTGGGTAGAAAACCACCAAGTAAGTGGAGGCATCTTAGGACATAGAATGAATCTGTGCTCAGGATCTGATCTCTTAGATGGCGTCTAAGACCCCATCAGCCCTGCATCTGTTTTCTCTGATCAATCCAGGAAGACTTCATAAGGGATATGAGTCTCAGGAACTATTAGTGATGGAAGAAAACTAACTTGATGACTTTCCATTGTCATATGCAAAGGAGATCCCGAGTGCTGTTATGTTGTTGGCCACAGGCTAGGCAGTGCCCCCACCCTGCCCTGCATCTGCTAGCCTCATCCTGCCATGTGAGCCCACTCTGCCGCCACTGCAAGCAGAGGAGGAGAAGGCAAATGGGGTTCACCGCTCTCCCCTTCCCTCTCTCCTCAGCCTGTGTGTCCAGATGTTTGACTGGTTTGACTACCATGGCCATATGTGTATCTCCTTCGAGCTCCTGGGCCTCAGCACTTTCGACTTCCTCAAAGACAACAACTACCTGCCCTACCCCATCCACCAAGTGCGCCACATGGCCTTCCAGCTGTGTCAGGCCGTCAAGTGTGAGTGGGGCGGGCAGAGGAGGGCTCAGGGCAGCGCCCCCTCCCCAGGGGACCTCTTCAGGCTCAGCTTCACGCTCATTAAACCCTTGAGCAGCCAACTCTTGACTAAAATCTCCAGTTCTTGCTTTCAATGTCACTTTGACATTCTCTTCTTCTGACTTAACTCCTTGGCTGATGTTACTGCCATCTCTCTTTATTCTCACTCCACATTCAGCCCATCCAGAGCTGGAAGAGAAGGCCTTAAAAACCAAAACACTTAATTACTGCTTTCCCTCTTTTCCCTGGGAAGGTATAAGCCAGACATCCAGCGTTTACATAGGGCCATTTGGCCCAGCATTCATCAGAAAGGGTTGATGTCCACCTCCAACAAGGATGTGGGGAACAGGGAATTGAGTTGACCAGAATTCAGGATAGGGAATCTGAACAGCTTCATGGTTCTTCTTGAGTCAGATCTTCATAGGGCAACTTTTCATGATTTGCTTTGAAGTTTGGAAATTTCTGTAGCATCAAATCCCTCTGTGTGTCTGGGTCGATATAAAAAGATGTTCCAAAGCCAACTGTGTGGTTTGAGGATCATTCTCTGGTTTTTATATCATATCATGGTTTCCCCTCCTTTGGCACTGAGAATTGAATGTATCCAATTTCTTTGTAGACCTTATAGATATGTCAGCCATGAGGTGAAGGGGTTCTTAGTGCAGTCAGTTAAATGGCTATAGAAAAAAAGTGTACGACCAAGTGGTTCCTTGACCCAAGCTCTGAGACATCCCTGATCCCACCCTTTGGAAGATGCTGGAATGCTTCAGCCCTGCCCCTGCTTAGGACTTGGCTTGACCCCGCCCTCTCCCCTGCAGTCCTCCATGACAACAAGCTGACACATACGGACCTCAAGCCAGAAAACATCCTGTTTGTGAATTCGGACTATGAGCTCACCTACAACCTGGAAAAGGTGAGAGGGCTAAAGCCTGCCCCTCTGGCAAAGGGGTAGGGGCAGCTGTGCCACTTCAATTGTTCCCTTGCTTCCTGTCCTTTCACCTTTATGTCTCCTACATCTTCTCCTTTCCTCTACCTCCACTTCAGTTCTCACTAAGACCAAGACTACCAAAATAGAATGAGAGGAAGAAAACAAGCTTAAATTGCAAGAGGAATTGGGAAAAACACAGAGCTACCTTCCTGTAGGGAGATTTGTTTTATTCTCTCAAAATACTACATTAACATTACTGATTCCACATTTCTATAGTTCTGGTGAAACTGATATTCCAATCTGAGCAAAACTTTTCTTTCTCTTCCTTGAGATAGTCTGTAAAGCTATTGAGTTCAGCTAGCTGAGGAAAAGTGCCAGAGATAAAAAGCTGAGTCGGGATCAAAGAGGGATAGCACTGTCCCTCCCCGGACTCATGCCATCTTTCCTATTATACACAAAGGTGTATGCACAAAAATGCTCACTTATTTACATAAACATTTAAGCGCCACGTACTGAAAAATCTTGTGGATGGATGTAGACTCTTAGGTTGGCTGATAATCATTCTTGATTCTCCCCTGGCCTCTAGTTCTGGAAGTACTTTGCTGAGACAGATGGGGAAGGTGGGTAGGAAGCAAACATGGCTGATGTCCTCAAGGGTTCTTTGTGAGAGTGCTCTAGTGCTTGAAGCACACAGCCAAGTCATAGCTGTCAGAAGCTGAGGTTAAATCTCCACTTAACTTTCTTCTAGAAACGGGATGAACGGAGTGTGAAGAACACTGCAGTACGGGTAGTGGATTTTGGCAGTGCCACTTTTGATCATGAACATCATAGTACCATTGTCTCTACTCGACATTACCGAGCTCCAGAGGTCATCTTGGGTAAGGGAGGGCAAAACCATCTGGGGTGGGGTGGGGTGAGGGTGGGGCCACCTGGGGCCTCACAGCGCCATCTCCCCCTCCCCTCCCCCTCCCATCCCCACACCCAGAGCTCGGCTGGACACAGCCCTGTGACGTATGGAGCATCGGCTGCATCATCTTCGAGTACTACGTTGGCTTCACCTTGTTCCAGGTGAGGGGGAAAGGGCGCCTTGCATCATCCCCTGGCACCTACCTACCCTTTCACCTTCTGAGAACCTTCCTGCCTGTTCTCCCAACCCAACATTCCTGACAATCTCTGCCACTCAGAAGCCTTTCTATCTACTTAGCACTTATCAGCTCCCCTCCCCCATGGACCATTTATCTTTTCATCTTTCAGACTCATGACAACCGAGAACACTTAGCAATGATGGAGAGGATTCTGGGGCCCATTCCCTCTCGAATGATCCGAAAGACCAGGTAGGTGAGAGCCGCCTGGCTTGGGTGAAGCCTTAATATTCATCCTCTCTCCTTTTAGGGAGTGAGATTTTCTGAGAAATGGGTACATTTTGCTTTCTTGGTGCTTTCTTGGCCAGCCATGGCCTAGGGATCAATAATAAAAACTGATGTTTTTATAGTGCTTTAAAGACTTTCAAAGTGCATTACATACATTTTCTCATTTGGTCTTTATAACCCTGTGAAATGGATATTATCCTTTTTTATAGATAGAGAAAGTAAAGTTCAGAAAGGTTAATTAATCTGTTCATGGTTACAGAATTAGCATGTCAGATATAGATTTCAAAACTGGGACTTTTTGACTCCGAAACCAGCATTCTTTCTACTTTATGATGCTGCCTGTCTATACTAAGACCAAGAAGGTGGGGGAATTTCCCTTATGAATATGAACCCCTTGGATCCCCTAATCCCCCACCTCCAACAGGAAGCAGAAGTATTTTTACCGGGGTCGCCTGGATTGGGATGAAAACACATCGGCTGGCCGTTATGTACGAGAGAATTGCAAACCTCTGCGGGTGAGCAGGGTTGGGGATTGTGGATTCTGAGAGGCTAGTTTAAATTCTGGGGACCAATGGAGGGGTTGGAAGGAAAAATTGATTATTGGGGGACAACATGAGAGGCTGAAAATGGTTTTAAAAAAAAATATGATAGTCAAGATTTTCCCAAGTCAGAACAGAGCAACATCCTAGATACGTGGTGTACAGAGTAAATAAAGAACAAATGTCATCTCTTAACTTTAGGTAACATAATCAAATAGAAGACATGAGGAAAATTAGTTTCATGAATCAAGGATGAGGTTTCTTGGAGAGGGTACGTTGAGCTGTGAAGTCAAAAGAGAGGAGTAACAGTGGTGTTGGGAGGTACATAGATGACTTGGAAGTATTAGTCTAGGTTAGATGCTCTCCAGGGCTCAAAACCAAGCCTACAGGAAGAACAAAATGAGCCCACCCTGGAGGGTCTGGTCTCCCTGGGGCAGCCCAGCTTACCCTTTTCCTGCCCTCCACCAGCGATACCTGACATCGGAGGCAGATGAACACCACCAGCTATTTGACCTGATTGAAAGCATGCTAGAATATGAGCCTGCCAAGCGACTGACCCTGGGCGAAGCCCTGCAACATCCTTTCTTTGCCCGTCTTAGGGCTGAACCACCAAACGCTAAGGTGTGGGACTCCAGTCGAGATATCAGCCGGTGACAACTGGGCCTGGGGCCCCTTGCTGTCTCTTGTGGCAATGAGTGGCCAAATTGGGACACTGGTGCTTTTTTATACAAAAGAATGGAGCCGGAGCATAACTTCCCTCACCCTCCTCCTGGCTCCTTTGTAAACCTGTGAATATGTGAGATAGTGTAAATACAGCAGAGCTCTCTGGCCTTTATTCCCTTTCCCCTTTGAAGCCCTGTATATAAAGCTATCCCTTCCAAAACCCTCTCAGGCCTTCATTTGCTTTTTCCAGCAGTGCTGGAAGAGGCATGAGGTGGTGAGGTAGCACCTACCCTATGTTTTATAAGGAATTTTGTACAGTCTTTGTGAAATAAAATATGATGTGCTTCAACTGACCATCTGAAATTTGGAGTTCGGGAAAACATGTTGGGTATGTGAAGAGCAACCAAGTATTCTCCAGATTTGGACAAGAAGTCCCATCTTCGCTAATGAATTTCCTGTGGGGAAAATAAAACCTAATAACTGGATAACTTAAAAATTGCTTGAAACGAGCATTTACTGCCCGGCCTTGAGCCCAGCAGCTTCTGTAAATGATGCTAACGCTGGAGAGGTGGAAAACCCCGGGGGCGGGGCAGTGGGTTTGGCACGGCCTGAGCAGGAACCAGCTGGTTAACTACATTTGTAGAGTAGAGGTTGATATCCTTGGTAAACTGTTGAGTCGGGCTGGCAGGGCTGGCAGGGGTGGAACCCATAGGGTGTTTTGGCGCAGTACCTACTGGGAAATGTAGTTCCTCATTGAGAGACAGTCACATGGGTAATGGGGCGTGTTCGGAGTACGCTTCACCAATGGTATTTCTTTGTTTCCGCCTTGGACTCCAGCGCATGCGTAGTCGCCCTCTGCAGCAGGGATTCCCGAGATTCTTCCGGTCTTCTTGGCCTATCAGCGCTCCCGGGAAGTGGGGCGGGCCGAGAGGGACGAATCCCCGCGAGCAGCTGTCGCCGCCGCGGAAGAGGGTAGAAGGAGCAGAAGGCTGAGCTAAGGCCGAGGCCGAGGCTGACGCTAAGGCCGAGGCCGAGGCTGACGCCGAGGCCGAGGCCAAACCATCCGACATGGCCCTGAACGAAAATAGTGGGAACCCTTTCGCCGAACCCAACGAATTTGACAACCCCTTCCAGGTGACAGGCATTGGCCTCTGACCCTCAGTACCCGGTGACATTTGAACCCCGGGGAAGACTGACACGTGGAGGGTGGCCAAGCAGCCGGGTTCATCCTCCCCTCTAGCCTCGGGCGCTATCGGCAAAGGACTGGGGGTGGGGAGGCGGTGTACAATGTTTCAACTTAGACTCCTCATATCTGGGGAGGATGGGTGGTGGGGTGCAGAATTTCAGGAAAGTTGCCAAAAGCTTGGGG
This sequence comes from Gracilinanus agilis, assembly GCF_016433145.1. NCBI lineage: Eukaryota > Metazoa > Chordata > Mammalia > Didelphimorphia > Didelphidae > Gracilinanus > Gracilinanus agilis. The sequence goes on from NC_058133.1 coordinate 167,815,010, forward strand.
CCTGACTTCCTTTCCCTCCCCCTTTTCCCCCAGTACCTTTGGTGAGGATGGGGAGCTTCCCAGGAACCCGTCTGCCTCCCTAACTCTACCTTAAGTCCTTAGTTTCTGTTCTTAGGACCCAGCTGTAACCCAGCACCGACCCAGCCCCCAGTATGCCACACTCGATGTCTACAACCCCTTTGAGAACCGTGAGGTGAGTCTGTGCCTGGGATGGGGAGATATGATCTAACTCTAGAATGGGAGGTAAAGACATAGACTTCTTTTCATTCTGAACTTCATGCATGGGAAGAAATCATAGGAAATAACTGGAGAGATATGGAAAAACACCACCCACCCAGTTTAATTTCTCTTGTATTCAGAGTTGGAAGGAACCTTACAAAGAATTTTATCTTAGATATCAGTCTACTAGATCATGTTCTCAGAGAAGTAGGGGACAGCTGCTCATTTTATTTTAGAGTCATACCATAGTTTGCTATAAAGGCCAAACACAGGAGTTAAGGTTGAAATCAGTTCTGGAGAGAATGAAGAAAGATTGAGCTAATGGTGTCAGTTTGGGGAGGCTTCCTGGAAGAATGGTAACAATGGAGGAGGATAAGGATAGCAGTGAATGAAGATAATAGGAAAACAGACTGTACTTAGGCTCAAGACACAGGAGTAAGGAGTGAATAAATGGATAATAGAAAGCCTGTTTGTCTACTAGAGAGTTAGAATCAAGTCTCAGGAAATGAGTAGGGTAAGATGGAAAAGAATGGATGGAAGAAGCCTTGGGCCCATGCCTAATGGCTCAGATGGAATGCGAGAATCAATCAGAGCAGATGACTTAATATTTTTCTATTTTTCTTCAGAGCAGGAAAGAAGTAACAAGTAGAGCTCTCTTCTACTGTCCCCCTTCCCCTCCCATTCCTGGATGGGGGCTCTGTCAGGGATATTTTTAAAAGGATTCCTATAATTAATTCCATTCCATAGTCATTTATTGAGTCTTTGCCACATCCAAGTCACAGTACTTACTCTGTGTTTGTTGGGAGATTAAAATATTTCTAAGGTTAGCTCCAAGATTCTTTGTTTATTTAACAGTCACCACCATCCTATGAGCCACCTGCCCCGTTGCCTCCACCTACAGTCCAGCCCCACCAGCAGCCCTCCAGAAAACTTAGCCCTACAGAACCCAAGAATTATGGCTCCTATAACACTCAGGTATTGTGTTTGAAGAGGTACCTGGGGGTTGGGCAGTGCCCTTCAGAGACATCCCTAGCATATAGGATAAGAAGACTGACTCACTCTCCTCCTTTCTCTCTCTGGGTAGGCTTCAGCTGCAGCAGCCATAGCAGAACTTCTGAAAAGGCAGGAGGAGCTCAATCGAAAGGCAGAGGAACTAGACCGTCGGGAGAGGGAGTTGCGACATGCAGCCCTGGGGGGTTCTGCCAGTAGGTCCTTGGTGATGACAACCAAAAATCATACCAGCTCTTGTGGGTTGCAGGCTGGGAGTAAAGCCTTATAATATTTTGAAATGATCAAGAAAAGGAGATGGGGTTATTTCCCGTTGAATGCCATTCCTACCACTTCCTCCCTGGCACCCTTTATAAGACTGATTTGGAACCTTTTGATGGAAAATAGAGAGTTGTCATCTGTTTTATTCTTGGCCTTTGATAGCTTTCCAATATCCTCCTTACCTGCCCACTCTCTATACCTTGCAGCCCGACAGAACAACTGGCCCCCACTGCCCTCATTTTGCCCTGTCCAACCCTGCTTTTTCCAAGACATCTCCATGGAAATTCCCCAGGAGTTCCAGAAGACAGTGTCTACTATGTACTACCTCTGGATGTGTGAGTAGTGGGGAACCATAAAGCTTTATTTATGTAGAGGAATAATTCAGGAAGAAAAAAAGAGCCTGAAACCTCCCTCTCTTGCTTCCAAGCCACCTCATATACCTAGAACAACTTCTTCCTATCTGTCATATAATGCCTCTCACTAATTTGCCATCATATCTCTGAGGCCCATCTCCTTCAGGAAACCTTCTTGTTTGATCTCACAACTGTAACCAGATCCCATTCTCCAACCTGCCAGCATATCTCTGACTTCCCACTCACTTTCCCCTAAGTACAGTTCCACAGGTGATCACATATATTTGTTATTTGCTTGACCTGTCTCTGCCATTAGTTTGGAGGCTTCTGGAAGAATAGGCTCTTCCTTTTTATGAACTTCTGCCACAGGAATGCTGGATAGATATTTGTTCATTCATTCACTTAAATTTCACAAACGTTTATGAAGTGCCTACTATCTGCTTGGCTTAAATCAAACGAACTTTCCCCTAGTTAGAACTCTGAAGGCTTCATGAAATAGATGATGCCTGAGCTAGCTGATTAACATCTCCTTAGCATCTTTTTTTCGCCCCATGGAAGGGCTTTGGGTAATTAGTGCTGAGGTAGACTTTATTTTCATGTAGGTTGATACTGTCCTCTTTCCTTTCCCACCCCAGGCAGTACTGTGGCCCTTCTCCTGAATTTCCTTGCCTGCCTGGCCTGTTTCTGTGTGACCCCCATTTCCAGTGGCTCTAGCTTTGGGCTCTCTATCCTCTGGGCCCTGCTCTTCACACCCTGCTCCTTTGTCTGCTGGTACCGCCCTATGTACAAAGCTTTCAGGTAAGCAAAGATGGGACTAAGGGAGAGGAAAGATTTCAGATGTCCCCCCCATGTCTGCCCCCTTATGCCTAACATCTCTCCCTCCCAATTCTCTGTTTCTGTTCCCCTGCAGGAGTGACAGTTCATTCAATTTCTTCGTTTTCTTCTTCATTTTCTTCGTCCAGGACGTGATATACGTGCTGGCGGCTATTGGCATCCCAACATCAGGATTCAGGTTAGCCTGTCCACCCTCTCTCCCTATGATTAGAACTCTTGTCAAGTAGCAAGCAATCCAGAGAAAGAAGATGATGTCCCTTCAGTCAATAAACATTTATTAAGTACCTTCTGTGTGCCAGGCTCCATGCTAAGGTCTAGATAGCTTCTAGTTTGATCAAGGGAGACCGAGTGAATTCCTAAGACAAAGTCAGAAAATTGATCAGAGGTGGCCATTAGGTGACTCAGTGGATTGAGAGCCAGGCCCAGAGACTGGAAGTTCTGGCTTCAAATCTGACCTCAGACATTTCCTATCTGTGTGACTCTGGGCAAGTCACTTAACCTCCTTGGCCCACCCCTTACTGCTCTTCTGCCTTAGAACCAATACACAGGATGAATTCTGAGACAGAAGGTAAGAGTTGTTTTTTTTTTTTAATTGACCAGAGTGCTTTAGACCTCAATGAGAAGAAGGACAGCCTGGGAAGGAAAGGGTTCCTGGAAGAAGAGTAAAGAATAAGGAATTTAAGCAAGGAGAAAGAAGATAGTGTTAGAGAAAGAGGAGTGGGGAGGGAACTAGGAGAGATCTAGCAGTGAGAGTGAATAGAACATTCTGAAGTAAACAATCCAGGTCATAGAAGAGAAATTGCTAAACACATTGAGACTGAGGAGGAAAGAGTGTGAGAGCTGTCACATATTTGGAATCATGGGTCTACAGTGCTGGAGGGGTCTGAAGTTAGACCAGGATGGATGGGAAACTGGAAAGACTACTGGTGCAGAGGCCCAGAGAGAAGCCCTGGGGGCTGAGCTATGACATGTGTTTCCCTCATCCTCCTCCTCCTCCTCCATCCGATGGCAGTGGCTGGATCTCTGCCCTGGTGATGCTGAAGCTGAACACAGTTGTGGCTGTCCTCATGCTCCTAGTAGCCTTGTTCTTCACTGGCATCGCTGTGCTGGGCATTGTGATGCTGAAGCGGGTGAGGAGGGTCAGGGGTCTGAGGCTGGGTGTGGGAAGTTAGAGGAACATGGGGGGCTTTCGTGAAGGGAGGAGGGATCGGGAGCATTTTAATTGCAGGCTGGTTATAGACTGCTGCTGAACATATAGTGACTGGAGAGCAGGGTCTGGGTCTTAACCTACCTGTGTGTCTCCCCCAACGCTTGGCATATGGTAGGGGTAATTTTTGTTGAATGGATTTGAATATGAAACAGATCCTGAGCCAGTTGTTAGATATGGAAGAGGCCAAGGGGAGCCAAAGAAGAGAAGCTGGTGAACCCTTGTTGGGAGAGCCATCAAGGTGCCCGTCCTCATTTGAGCTAGTCTCATTGTGAGCAGGCTTGGTCTGCCTCCTGGGGCACCTGAGGACATCTCAGTTTAACAGGAGCTTCACTCACTTTTGGGTCCCCCTTCCCACCTTGTTCCTAAGAGTTGTGGTTAGCTGGGTGGTGGGGATGAATGATGGGACAGATGATGGGTCACCATAGTAAAGCCCTTCCCCTTTCTCACGATCCCCAGATCCACTCCCTGTACCGCCGCACCGGTGCCAGTTTCCAGAAGGCCCAGCAGGAATTTGCTGCCGGTGTATTCTCCAACCCTGCAGTCCGAACAGCTGCTGCCAATGCTGCTGCGGGTGCTGCCAACAATGCCTTCCGGGCCCCATGACCTCCCCTTTCTCACCTACTTACCCCCTTCCCCAAGTGGTGCACTCCAACCTCAGCTCTGGATGATGCTGGCTTTACTTCCCTGTTTCTCATCTCTCCCTAGGATTGACTTTGGACAGAGACAAGCGTTTTTATTCTTTGTCTCTTCTCCTTAATCTTTGTGGCAGTGAGAACTGGCCTACCCAAGAGGGTGAGGGGACCCCGGGGTACTGATCCCAGCCCCAACCACTGCCCAGCCTCCCACCCCAGGCCTCACCAAGCTGCTGCTCCCTCACCCCACCTTGGGACACTCCTCCTCCCGCCCCCTTTCCCTCTGCTGTGCCAAGCCAAGGCCAATGCTAAAGTTATTTAAATAAAGGAAAGTAGAACTTGGAGCCAAGCCTCTGCGTCTTGGTCTTCGTCGGGCATCGGGAAGGAAGGGGTTTGAGGGTGAAGACTAGGAACCGGGAAGGATGGGGCCGCCAGGTACTTCGTATTAATGGGAGAGGCCGGCGAGGGGCCGGGCTAGGACGGGCACACAAAAGCCACTCTGCCGGGAGGGCCCTGCCCACCCTCCACCTTCCATTAGCCGGTTGCGAGAAGCCGCAGCTGCCCAGAACCAGCTCTCTCCCTGGGGGAGGGAAGGAGTAGGGTGGGGCAGGATGGGCTGTGAAGATAAGTGGGATGATAAGTGGGAGGTCCGGAGTGAAAGGCTCCGACTTGGGATGGGCCCCACCAAACCGGAATAAGCTGGGGGAATGGGGAGGAGGGTGCCTAGCCGGCCCCGCCCTCCTCCCCACCTTAGTGGTTCCAGGACCGGACTACAACTCCCAAGCTGCACAGCGTTAGCCCTCTTCACCCCGCCCCTCCTCTCCATCCCCCATTCCCCCTCCCCCCCCATTTCCTCGGGCTTAGACCTGCTGCAGCCAGGAACCCGGGGAGCCAAGCTGGGCTGACGGCCCAGGGAGATGGCACTGCAGCGGAGCCAGACCCCGCCGAGAAGCCCGGACCTCTAAGGGACACCCCACTAAGGCCTCGAGACCTTACAGACCCGACCAACCTCCCCTGCTCGCAAGCATCCTTCAGCAGTCAGCTGCATCTCCAGTCTCTTCCCAATCCCTCCCACCCGACCCTCCCCACTTCTCTACCCCAACCCCATTCCCCCAGACTCTCTTCTGTACCCTGTTCCCTGTCCCTGCTGACACTCCTCTAGCATCCTAGCGTTTCCTCCCTATCCTCCCTGGGGGAACCTGGCCCCTCCCTGCACCCCTCCCCCACCCCCGTACCTAGGGCGATGAAATGAACCGGTGCCCCCCCTTCCTCCGAGCTGCCCCTGGGCACTGTGCCCACCCCCTGCCTGCTGTGGGGAGAGAGCCTCCTGCTGCCCCCACGTGACCTTTGTCCCTGGGGGACAAGCAGATTCCCCCCACCCCACCCCAGTGGCTTCAAGTGTCCTGTGACATTCCTCCAGCTGCAACATTTGGGCCATGTACCTTGGGACCCAGGCAGGGGGTGGGTTCCGTGGCTAAGAGGTGGGAGTGGGGGGGGGAGGGCAAGAGGAGAGAAGAAGGGAGTGGCCCTGGGGTTTAATTGAGATGCCCTCAGGTGCCAGGGGGCACTGCAACAGAGGCAGGCTCCACGGGGGGTGGGCACAATGCCCTCACCTAGTGATTCAAGCCATTCACTGACTAGCCGACCGAGTACCAGAGGCCTCACCCATCTCCGGCTCCACAGGCCTTGGCTCCAAGCTCTGCTCACACTGGGGCTGGCCCAGGTGATACTAGGTGTCCTGGTGGTCACCTTCAGCATGGTGGCTTCTTCAGTCACCTCCACAGAAAACATAAAGAGGTCCTACCCATCTTGGGCTGGCTTCTCGGTGAGTACCGGCCAATAAGGAGCCGTCCTTTGTTGTTTTTCCCCCACCGTCCCCTCCCCCAGCCTGGAATTCCAATCCCAAATATCTTCCCCTCTAGTTACCTTTTCCTATTTCATGGCACTGCCTGACACCCGGAGGAGGGGGCACTCTCCTACCCTATTGACCTATAACTCTCCACGCCTGAGATCCCTCTGTCTCCATCCCTGGCTGGGTCAGCACTGAGGAAGGGGGGAGGAGAAGGGGTTGGAAATGTCCCCCTCATATCAGGTTGTGCCTGAGCCTCTGCCCACTCTGTCTCCAGCTGGCATTCTCAGGGGTAGTTGGCATCGTATCATGGAAGCGACCATTCACTCTAGTGGTAGGTACAAGGGGAGCAGAGCCCACTCAAACCAACTTATACTTAGGACTCTGTGATGCCCAATGGGGGGATGTCCACTCATGTCCTCTAAGAGAGGAAATAACCTCCACAGTGCCTGGTGGGTAGGCTGTACCTTTTGGTCCTCATCAAGAATGGAGAATCATTTCCTAGCTCAGGGGTATCCACTGGGAGGTAAACCCCTGGGAACACCTGTGGTACCAGCCCCTGCTCTCAGCCCACTACCCTTCTTGCCCCCTAGATCTCCTTCTTCTCCCTGCTTTCCGTGCTCTGTGTCATGCTCAGCCTGGCTGGCTCCGTCCTTTCCTGTAAGAATGCTCAGTTGGCACGAGATTTCCAAGAGTGCTCAATGGTAAGATGAGGAGAAGAGGAAAGACCAAGAACGTCCAGGGGGCTGGATACCTGGTTTTGCCCCTACCTCACACTTCTCCAATTTTGCCCCCCCAAACCAGGAAGGAAAGGTCTGTGTCTGCTGCCCCTCTTTTCACTTGCCCAGACCCTGCAGGGACTCCGGACAGGAGCTGAAAATATCCTTTAGCACAAATTGTGCTGATGCTCTAGGGGCTCTCAAGGTGAGCTTCCCTTCTGGGAAGAGAACGTCTCCCTGCCCCTTCCCCGTACCATTCTCTTAGGCCCCGTGCCCACCTGTCTCCTCTATTCTCAAATGCCCATCTACAGGGATACCGATCCTTCTCCTCAGACACACCACTCCCATGCGCAGAGTACTAGGGGTGAGCTGGGCCGAGATGCTGTTTGATCTGCCCACTCCTGCATGCCCACCCTGCCCTTCCAGTGCACCCGGCTCACCTTCCTCCATCATTTCTTCAGAACCTCCTGTTCAGTGTCTGTGGCCTCACTGTCTGTGCTGCCATTGTCTGTGCCCTCTCTGCTATTGTTTGCTGCATCCAGATATTCTCTCTCGACCTTGTACATACGGTGAGATGATGGGGACGGGGCAAAGGAGGAAGTTTGTGGAGGGGGAGGGCTCCAGGGCCAGGAGAAGATGGCAGGAGGCCAGGAGTGTATGCTTGGTGTTGGTGTTAGAGGAAGGTATGGAAGTTCAGGTTAGGAAGAACAGGTAGGCTGAGGCTCTGGGTGCTGGAAGATATGGCCACGAGGGTTGAAATTTGGCTCTGGGGTGGTGTTTGCCTGAAGGAAGCATGTTCTGGAGAGTTGGGGAGCCAAGTGGGGAGAGACTCTGGGGTGTGGAGCTAACAGTAACAACAATAAAAATGCTTTATAAAGTACTCCAATGTTGGCAGATTGCTTTACATACATTACCTCACTTTTATCTAAGCAGATCTAAGCAGGTTCCAGAGGGTGGGGACAGCAGTAGAGAGCTGGGAAGGGGGTGGCCAGAGGAAGGAGGGGCGAAGAGGAAGGAGGGATCAGGGACGGGAGATCCTTCTTGACCAAACTCTCTTTCCCCCTCCCAGCTGGCCCCTGAGCACTCAGCTTCAGGTACTCTAGGGCCCCTGGGCTGCGTGTCTCCCCCAGCTCCTCTGCTCCACACCATGCTGGACCTGGAAGAGTTTGTGCCCCCAGTGCCCCCACCTCCGTATTATCCCCCAGAGTATACCTGCAGCTCAGAGACTGATGCTCAGAGGTGGGCCAGGGGCTGGGGCCAAGAATCACTTGTTAGGGGCAACAGAGGGAGGGAGGAAATTGGGGAAGGAGGGTTCTAGGCTGACATTCTCCTTCATTTTCTCAGCATCACCTACAATGGATCTATGGACAGCCCAGTGCCCCTGTATCCCACCGATTGCCCCCCATCCTATGAGGCTGTCATGGGACTTCGAGGAGATAGCCAGGTGAAGTGTGAATGGGGTTTAGAAAGAGCTAAGGGTGGAGAGCAGGGCAGGGCTGAGGCTCAGGGCCAGGAAGTAATAATGCCAATAAATTTGCCGTGGTACTTTGTAGTTCACCAAAAGTTCTCACGTATTTCTTTCATTTAAACCTCACAGCAGCTTCAGAAAGCAGGGCAGGAGTTACCCTTCCCAATCTGGGCAAACTGAAGCTCAGGAAGGCCGTTGCCCCAAATTATGCCTCTAGTTAGGGGAGGAACTGGGATTAGCCTCCAAATCTCTTTCCACTTCATGGTGAATAGTTGGTGGATGAATGAAAGGAGGAGCTAGCCCCTGATCCCTGTCCTTCCCCACAGGCCACACTATTTGATCCACAGCTTCACGATAGTTCCTGTATCTGTGATCGGGTGGCTTCCATTGTGGATGGTGAGAGAATGGGTTGGGGTGTCTCAAGAGAGGCAGTATCTCCCCAGATTGATGGGTTTGACGATATTTCCCAAGGGGTGGGTGGGGGGTGCAAAGCCCAAGTCAGTGACCATAGTGTCCAGAATCAGAATTTTAACTGCCAGGCATGAAGTCAGGGCTAAAGAAGGAGCCTAACCTAGGAGTCATGGGACCAAAGGAAAGAAAACATAGGGATTGATGGATCTGAGAGTATTCCTTCTGATTCAAAGGTGTCAAAACACAAAAGACCTCGGGTAGTAGGCAGACCCCTGCCCAGTGTGGCAGAAGCAGATTAAAATGTAATTGGGAGATGCTCTTTAAAATAAAATATAATGTGGATGTTACATTTTTAAAATCATCAACATGAAGCCCACAGGGATTCTTATGTATGGTTTAGAAGCCCCTATTTCTATTTGAGCTTAACATCACTGTTCTGGAGTGTGAAGGGGGGGATGAAAATGGAATTCCTTGGGATGGGGCTATTTGACGGTGATTATGGTAGACAGGGGGAAATCCTGAGGCTGGGACTAGGGCTGAGTGGGACCTGTGCCTGGTGCCCACAGTGTCCATGGACAGTGGGTCCCTAGTGCTGTCAGCCATTGGAGACCTCCCCGGCGGTTCTAGCCCATCTGAGGACTCTTGCCTGCTGGAGCTGCAGGGCTCTGTACGTTCCGTGGACTATGTCCTCTTCCGATCCATCCAGCGTAGCCGGGCTGGCTATTGCCTCAGCCTGGATTGTGGGCTCCGGGGCCCCTTCGAAGATAGCCCTCTGCCCCCAAGACCACCCCGAGCTGCCCGATCCTACTCCTGCTCTGCCCCAGAAGCCCCACCGACACTGGGTGCCCCCACTGCTGCCCGCAGTTGCCACCGGCTAGAAGGCTGGCCACCCTGGGCTGGGCCGTGTTTCCCAGAAATCCGTCGACGGGGGCCTCGGGGAGGTGGTCGAGGAGAGGCACCTCCAGCCCGGCCACCTGTCCGCCGATTCAGTGACAGCTCAGGCTCTCTCACCCCCCCTGGGCACCGGCCTCCTCAGCCGGCTCCTGCCTTGCTGCTTCGATCTCATAGTGACCCAGGCATCGCCACCTCCAGTGAGACTGGTAAGGCACCTGATGGGTAGGAATTGGGGCAGATTGGAGTGGGAAGGGGGAAGGTTGAGGCCACAGCGTTAGGAGGCGGGGTTGGTGTCCAGCACAGGAGGGAGTGGGTGGACAGCCAAGGAAAGTAAGATTAGCATCTGGGGAGGGGTCTAGTGTCTGTAAGTAAGTGGAGGAAGTTTGAGGAGCACTTTATAGGGGAGGGGCAGGCCAAAGGTGAGCTTGGAAAGGAAGCAGTGCTGTGAATGGTGGGGCTGAGGACTATTCAAGTTAGTGGGTCAGGACAGCGGAGTGAATGGGGCTGGCAGCTGGTGAGGGCAGAATTCCCTCAGTATCTACTTCTCCACTTCTCTCCCTGTCTAGCTGATTTCAGGGACCTTTATACCAAAGTGCTTGAGGAGGAAGCAGCTTCTCTCTCCTCTGCAGACACAGGTCAAGACACAAGTTGGGCTCTGGGTGGGCATGGTGGGGAGAGTGGGCTCATCACTCGTTGGGTGACCACTGTCCATCCTTTGTCCTTCTTGCTTTGCAGGGCTCTGCTCTGAAGCCTGCCTCTTCCGCCTTGCCCCCTGCCCTTCCCCCAAGTTGTTACGTGCCCGCTCAGCTGAGAAGCGGCGTCCAGTGCCCACCTGGCGAAAGGTGCCTCTGCCTTCTGGGCCTGCACCTGCCCACTCATTGGGGGATTTGAAGGGCAGTTGGCCTGGACGTGGCATAGTAACTCGTTTCCTCCAGATATCCAGGAGGGTACAGGAGTCCAGTGGGCATGGTGTCCATGGTCATAAGCAGGTATGAATCGATGGGAGTTCATCCAGCAAAAAAAAAAATAGCTCTCTGTGGCAGCTAGGTGGCACAGTGAGTAGAGAGCCAGGTCTGGAGTTGGGAGGCCTCTGGTTCAAATAAGGCCTCAAGACAGTTCCTAGCTATGAGACCCTGGGCAAGTCACTTGCCCTTCTGTCCTTGAATAGATACTAGGGTATACAGAGGGCTGTTTTGTTTGTTTGTTTGTTTGTTTGTTTTAATCCTTACTTTCTGTCCTAGAGTTGATATTAAGACAGAAAGTAGAGGTTTTTAAAAAAATAGCCTTCTGTATGCCCGTCCCTGCACTGTATATACACACACCCCCAAATTCTGTCCTGACAATCTAGGGACTATGGCTATGTTTTATCTGTCTTCCTGGCTTTGCATCCTGGAACTCTCTCAGACAGGCCCTGAGACCTTCTAATCAATAAATCACTCAACATTTATTTAGCACCTACTGTGTACCAGGCACCATGCTAAATGCTCCTGCTGCTTCCTCTCCATCCCCCCCCCCATTGTCCCCTGAGACACTGACATATGGTTCTGAGTATACCAGAGACAGAGCTGTGTCTAGCCTTGTTCTGACATGCCTCAGCCTTAAGTTTGCTCCTCCAAAAGAACACAGACCTGACCTCCTAGTCCAGCACCGCTGCTATAGTCTGATTCCACCCTCCATTCCCCCCTTTTAGGTACAACGAAGCCCTTGGGGCCGGCCTGGACGTGAAAGCCTCCACCTTCGAAGCTGTGGGGACCTCAGTTCTGGCTCATCTCTTCGCCGCCTTCTGTCTGGCCGTAGGCTAGAAAGAGCTACCCGCCCTCATAGTGTCAATGGGGGCAGCCAAGAAAGCAGGCTCTGAGCCTTGACGTCACCACCCTTACTTGGCTCCGAACTAGGTTCTGTGCCACCCTCACAGCCCGTTAGGCCCAGGTGAATCCAGGGCCACAAGCTTCTGGATGGCATTGGACCAGCTTCCATCACCGCCTCCTTGCAACAGTTGGCAAGAAAAATCTGCTGAATACCCCTTGACCAGAAACCCTCTCCTTCCTGGCTCTGGGTGGGGTGGGGGAACATTCCTTGCTGCTCATCCTTTCCTTTCCTCTCCACCCAGGAGAGCTTTGCTCATGCATTGCATGGGGCTACAGGGCCGTTGGGGGGAGGTTGCCTGGGGCTGTGCCCGCTTACAGCTGATACACAATGGGTGTGTGTTGGTTGGAGGAAGAACCAATAAATTCCTCTCCTCCCCCAAGACTGGTATTGAGCACTCTGACTCTTTCTCACAGACTCTAATAGAAGTGGGTATTGGGAACAAAGGCAAGGTCCCCCTTTTTTGATTCAAAGTCATCATAATTTTAGGACAAACAAGCATCTAAGGGAAGGGAAACATGGGACCTGCCACAAACTCAGCTTGGGAGAAGAGACTTAAAGAGGATGTAGTCTTCTGGAGGTGGAATAATAACAGCAATGATAGCACTTTTATAGCACCTTCTTTGTTGTTCTTTTGAGTCCTGTTTGACTCTTCATGATTCCATTGGAGTTTTCTTGGCCACGTGGTTTGCATTTCCTTCTCCAATTCATTTGACAGATGAAGAAACTGAGGCAAACAGGGTTAAGTGGCTTGCCCAGGGTCACATACCTAGTAAGTGCCCGAGACCAGATTTGAACTTAGGAAGTTCCCAATTTCAGCACTATCCACTGTACTACCTAGCTGCCCTGCTTGATTGGCCTAAAGTATTTCCTCATAGTGGGGAGGAAGGCAGGTAGATATGGAAGTGGTGCAGAGCAACGAAGGAAGAAATGGCCCTCCCTCCCCCAAATCTCTTCCTTTCTTTCCTTTCTTCTTTCTGCCTAAATTCCTCAGGGTCTGTGGCTCCTTCTCCATCTAGCCTGGACCCCAGGCTAACTTAGTGTCTCAGACTCCTCATAGCTTTCATCCATAACACTCTGGCCCAATTTTGGGCCCTTCTCTAGCAATGGTTAAGTCGTTTGTTCAGGGGCGCATGGTAAAAGTCCGAAGTGGATTTGATCATGTTTCCTGACTCCCTCTCAGGTGCTCCAGCTGCTTCAACAGCTTCAACGCTACCTGCCTTTGTCTTTCAAGCTGGAGCATTCTTGACACATATTTTATCCTGAAAGACAAATACTATTGTTCTCATTATACAGTTGGGGAGTAGTAGTAGTAGAGGCTGGATTTGAACTTCTGTCTTCCTTCCTGGCTCTTAGCCCGATGCACACTCTCCACTGGACCCCCTGGCAACCCGGTCTTGGAAGGATGGCTGAAGTGCCTGAAAAGGTACTCTCAGAGGCAGGGGCCCGGGGGAGGCACAACTCTGCGCCTGGGGCTGTCTTCTCTGTGGCATCGTAAATAATTCAAGATCTTAACAGCCCAGTTGCTTCTCCCTAGAGAACAGGAAGGACTGGGGAGGGGGGAAACTGAGGCTCAACAGGCTACAATCTGGGAACTGGGCATGTTCAAACCCAACGGATGGGGAAGATCCGCGGTAGAGATTTAGTTATAAAAGTCAGCGCTCGCCTCAACTGGGCGCCAGTGATTTTGCCATTTCCCCTACGGAGGAACAGACAATGGGGCTAGTGGAAAGATATGGCTTTAGCGAGGGGCCTGTGTTCCAAACCAGGCTCTGTCCATTAGTATGGTGATACTTAGAGCAAATCTCGCACACAGCCTCAGTTTCCCCACCGGTCAAATGAAGCTAAAACTAAATGAGATGCTCTTCCAGCATCTTTCAGCGCTCACGGGGGAATGGGAGGAAAGGAAGAGACCAAGGCTACGTTACACAGTCTCTGGGACTTGAATTCTTTCCTCGGGTGTGAGCATTGGAATACGCCTGCGCCCCCGCCGGCCAACCCGGCTGAAGCTGGCCAGCAAGGTCTGTCTATCATCCGAGAGGACCAATGACGAAGCCAAAGAGCCTGCTCTCCCAGGGCCTGGCCCCGCCCCTCCTTCAGGGCGTCCTGTCCAAGCCACTTTTCCGCGTCTTTGTTTCTGGGGCAGGTCGGTCCATCAGCGGCTCGGGGCGGACCTCTAGTGGGCCCGCCCGGCTGCCGTCCCTTCCTAGGCTCTCTTGTACGGTAAAGGAGTTTTTTTTCCTTCTCCCTCCTGGTGGGGCTGCTGCTTTGCTATATTCGGGCTTTGGCGCCGTCAGCGTGCAGTTTGATTTAGAGACTCCCCCCCGCTTTTGAGCAACCGGAGTTTTAAGAGCTGCTTTGGAAGGCAACGTGGCGTAGGTAAAAGGACGCTGGAGTAGGAGGCAGGGGCACCTCGGTTTCCTCCCCGGCTTGTCTTGGGCAATTCACTTGCCACCTCTCTGTTTCTGGGAGCTATAAATGATTGCCCAGTTGCCACAGTCTGTTCCACGTCTGACATTCTGGCATCCCGCCTTGTAGTGGGAGGCGAAGAGGACGGAAGCGTGGAGCAGATTTCTTTGGGGAATCCCACAGGAATCCCTTTGCCTCTCAGCCCCGATCGCCCCGTTCTGCAGCCAGGCTCTCCAGAGACTTCTGACTAATGCCCACTTTCAGATACGCCGCGTCCACCCTTCCCAATTCACGGAGGCTGAAGCCATCACAGAGCAGAGGAACTGAGTTTGGGCTTGTTTTTCACTTCTTAGCACAGCTGCCAATAAATAGCTGGGCCTCCCACATTTGCACTTTCAGTCAACACTTGAGCAGCACCCTGCACTACTTGAGATTTGAAAGGACTAAGAACCACAGAACATGAAGAGACCCCCACCCCCGGCCCCAACCATTTCCCACTTGAGTAAACTAAACCCAGGAGTTCATAACTTGCCTAAGATTATAGCCAATTACCGACAGAGCCAGGACTAGAACCCAGCCTGCTCCTTCGAAGAAATGGTTCTTTTAGGAGTGAGCCATTTCTCTAAGGCTCTAGGTCAACTCAGGCTTGTGGGTAAAGGAAGTTTCTTCCTGGTACATTTCCTAGAGAAAGAACTTTGATTCATTTCCTACACGTAATGCCAGCCACTGGGGACGCAGATGCAAGCAGGACAGTCCTTGCCCTGAAAGGGCTTACATTCTGATGAGATGAGGCAACAGATAAAGTGGGGTTCTAGGTTCTAAGCAGGAAAAGGGGAAGGCTAACCTATCAAAACCAGGGATTCTAGGGGGCAGCTGGGTAGCTCAGTGGATTGAGAGCCAGGCTTAGAAATGGGAGATCCTGGGTTCAAATGTGGCCTCAGACACCTCCTAGCTGTGTGACCCTGGGCAAGTCATTTAACTGCCATTGCCTAGCCCTTACCACTCTTCCTCCTTGGAACCAATACATAGGATTGACTCTAATGCAGAAGGTAAGAGTTTTAAAAATTATTATTATTATTAAAATTTAAAAAACAGAGGTTCTAGACCCAGAGTTCCAGGCTGGGGATGAGATTGATGACCAGGATGCAGGAAGCTTGTTGTAGGTAGGAAGTGAATAAATATTTTGTTCCTGTTCTTGCAATCAAGTTGGGTAGAACTAAATACTCCATGTCATCCTGAAGCTGGAAGTTGGAGAACAAGGCTGCTTATGAACAAGCACAAAGAAATTAGGAAATAACTAAGTTTGAGTGATCAGAGTGAGGTGATACATCAGGGAAGCCTTTCAAGGAGAGGTGGTACTCCCCCAATTAACTTGCTTTTCTGCATACTTGTAGTGACTGACACATGTAGGTAGCATTTGGACAGCTTCCTTGTTTTATTTTTTCCTTTTCATTTTTATATCCTGACTCCCCAACTCAACTAAGCTCCTTCAGGGCACAGGGATGACATCTGATGCTTAGAGATGTTTCCTAAGACACATAATACAAATAGAAGAGGCAGGAGGATAGAAAGAGCCAGCTAGGTCTCTAGAGCACTTGTCTTGGAGTCAGGAAGACCTGAGTTCAAATTTGACCTCCAACACTGACTAGCTGTGACATTGGGCAAGTCACTTAACCCTGTTGGCCTCAGTTTTCTCATCTGTCAAAAGAGCTGCAGAAGGAAATGGCAAAACACTCTGATAGGCCCTGGGACCAAAGTCCCCCTTTCCCCCAATCTCTGCTGAAACCAATAGCACCCCTTCCCCTGCACCTGTTAGAACTCCAGATCAAAGCACATAGTTCCACTTCATAGGACATGTTACTTCCCATGCTGTGCAACCTGACAAATCCATGATAGACTGATGTTCTAAACTTATACTATCTGTACCATACTAAGGTATAGTACAAGCCTGGGAACCAAAAGCCTCCACCCCCAAAGCCAACCCCCTCAGGACCATCCAATGAACTGGACCCAAGTAACCCCAACTTGATCAATAGAGCCAACACAGATTACCTCATTCCAGACCACCACTTTATAAAAGATTTCCCCCTTCTCCACCCAGGTGGAGACCCCCTAGCCATCCACAGGTTTCAGGCTCCCCCTTCACTCCTGCCTCCCCTCCCCACTATTCCATAGCCACCTTTACTGGCATTGGGCCTCCCTGCTACTTCTTCCCTTGCCACTTCTACACCCCTTCCCCACCTTTCCTTTCCCACAATAAAGCCTTACTATACCACCACTTCACTCTTGCCTCATTTGCTTCAGGTTGAGCCTGTCAGTGGGACTCACACACTCCAGTATCTATGCCAAAAAACCAACCCAAATGGAGTCACAAAAGAGTCTGACGGACTACAGACAACAATAACAAAAAAAAAAAATTCACAGAGTTGTTGTAAGGTTTAAACAATGAAACATTTGTGTCATCTAAATGCTAGATTATCATCATCATTCTAGAAAGAGAAAATATATACTGAAGAGTTTAGGAAACCTGGGTACCTAAACTTTGCTGCCAGCCTTTGTCCTTCTGATTTTTGTTTTTTTTCTCTGTAATGGGGAGGGGGAATGGAAAACTGAGAATTGGGAAGGATTAAGACCCTTCAATAAAGGCTTGCTTATCAAACTTGCAAATGAGACAAAACAAGGAAAGATAATTAATGTGTTGGATGACCGAATCCAAACATTTAAAGAGAAGTTAGAAAATGATTCTGAATTCTAAAAGGAGATCACTTAATAAGGATAAATATAAAGTTCTAAACCTGGATTTTAAAAATCAATTTCAGAAAGGCAAACTGGGGGATTTGTAGCTAGAGAGCAGTCTGTTCAAAGATCTGGGAGTTTTACTGGACTATAAACTCAATATGAGGCAATCAGGTGATTTTGTTGGTCAGTTACATTCAGTACTGTCTGACTCTTCCTGACCCTATCTGGAGTTTTCTTGGTAAAGATATTGGAGTGGCTTGCCATTTCCTTCTCTAGTTCATTTTACAGATGAGGAAACTCAGGCCCACAATGTTAAGCGACTTGCCTATGGTCACTCAACTAGTGTCTGAGGCTGAATTTGAACTCAAGTCTTCCTGACTCCAGGCCCAGAGCTCTATCCATTGCACCATCTAGCTGCCCTGATCATGTGATATGGCAGATAAAAAAGTGAATATAATTTTAGAATGAATTTAAGAGGAATGACCCAGTCCAGGCTTAGCACCTCACTAGAAGTCTTCCAGTAAAGGCTAGATGACCATGTTATTAGGGACATCTCTGAGTTGACTCTAGATGGCTTTAGATGTCCTTTCCAGCCCTAAGATTCCATAACTATATAACCCAGTGATTCCCAAACTTTTTTGGCCTACCACCCCCTTTCCAGAAAAAATATTACTTAGTGCCCCTGGAAATTAATTTTTTTAAGTTCTAAATACATATTTATTATTATAATATACTATATAAAATATACTATAATGTAAGATACTGTATATCTTTTTTTTTAATATTCATTTTTAACATGGTTACATGATTCATGCTCCCACTTTCCCCATCGCCCCCCGCACTCCCCCCACCCATGGCCGTTGCACATTTCCACTAGTTTT
>NC_058133.1:167837639-167847438 GCF_016433145.1 Gracilinanus agilis
TTTTCTTATCTGGATCGAATGTCGCGGGTGTTCTATGGATCCTTTCAATGTCTATATTGCCCTCTTGTTGTAGGACTTCAGGGCAATTTTGCTGAATAATTTCTGTTAGTATGGAGTCCAGGTTTCTATTAATTTCTGGTTTTTCTGGAAGACCAATTATTCTCAAATTGTCTCTTCTAGACCGGTTTTCTTGGTCTGTCACTCTCTCATTGAGATATTTCATGTTTCCTTCTATTTTTTTCAGACTTTTGACTTTGTTTTATTTGTACTTGTTGTCTTGAGAGATCATTAGCTTCTAATTGCTCAATTCTAGCCTTTAGGGATTGGTTTTCGGCTATAATCTTTCGGTTTTCGGCTATGATCTTTTGGTTTTCGGCTATAATCTTCTGGTTTTTGGCTATAATCTTCTGGTTTTTGGCTATAATCTTCTGGTTTTCGGCTATAATCTTCTGGTATTCCTTTTCAATCTGGTCATTTCTGGTGTTCAATTTGCTTATCAGTTCATTTGGTTTCTGAGCCTCACTTTCCAATTGCAAGATTCTACCTTTTAAACTGTTATTTTCTTGCCAGATCTCTTCCATTTTCCTCAAAATCTCAGTTTTGAACTCTTCCATAGCTTGTGAGGAGTTTCCCTTATTTGAGGAGGGTCCAGATGCTTGTTTGTTCTCCTCCTCTGTTTGCTCGGTTGTGTGGATTTTCTCTGTGTAAAAGTTGTCGAGTGTTAAAGACTTCTTTTTCTTGTTGTTTATCTTTCTCTTCTGAACTTCCTGAGACTGGGTAGCCATTGTTAGCCCAGCAGCTTCTCAGCTTTATCCTCGCGCTCAGGGTCTGTCCATGGTCTTTTGGCTCCTGAGGTCTGAGTTCTGGTTTTTTCCAAGGTCAAGCCCCCTGGTGGACCCCCTTGCTTGATCCTCTGCAGGAGGTTTCTTTACAAGTCTCAGGGCGCTGCTTCCACAGTCGTATATCCCCGTCTGCACTGGTTCCCCACTCAGGGTTTCAGAGCTTTAGCTCGTGGCTGTGTCTGCCTCCACCCACGCCTCCGCCGCCGCTGCGCTCAGGGTTTGTGTGCATTCTTTGGCTTTTTGGGGTCCCAAATCTTGCTGCTCTCAGGAACAGGCCCTGGAGCTGCCAATGACTTGATGGTTGCCCCTAACTTGCTCTATTTCTTTTTAGCTGGCTTCGGTGCTATAGGTGGTGTGTGTGGAGGGGGTGGCGGTGGGGTGGTTGCTCAGCCCGCGATTTAGTGAGAGCTGTTTCACCCCTTTATAGCATGGAAATGCCCCGATTCCACGTACCTTCCACGCTGCACCCTATCGTGGGGTTCCTCCGTTCGTCTGGACTTGTTTTTATGTCCCCTTGAGGAGTCTTGTGTGTTTCGGTCAGGAGAGGTTAAGAGCTGCTTCTTACTCTGCCGCCTTCTTAACCTGGAACTCGAAATTAATTTTTTTTTAAATTTTAATAGCAATTAATAGGAAAGATAAATGCATCTGTGCCTATCACCGCTCCCCTGGATCTCTGCAGCACCCACTAGGGGGCGGTGGTGCCCACTTTGGGAATCTCTGATATAGCAGAATCATAGAATTTGAGAGGTAAAAGAGATCTTCTTGGCCATCTACCCCAACTCATCAACTACAACTGGATTTCCCAGTAGAACATACCTGACAGCCTCTGCTTGAAGAGGCTTCTAAAAGGATGAATCCACCACTTCTCAAGGAAATCAAGTCCACTTTTGGACAATTCAACTTGTTACCCAGCTTCCCCACACAAAGCCTTCTTTGTAAGTTCTACCCACTACTAGTTCTTCACTCCAGGATGAAACAGAACAGCCTAATTGCTCCTCCATATGTCTACCCGTTAAATATTTAAACATAGCTTTCATGTTTCTCCTGTGCCTTCTTTCTCCAAACCCAATCCTTCAACCAATCCTCATGTCATGAGCTCAAGGCCATAGTTACCTTCCTCTAAATACTCAATACTCTAGATCGGGGTTGGCAACCTTTTTGGCCGTGAGAGCCATAAACGCCACATTTTTTAAAATGTAATTTCATGAGAGCCGTACAGTGCTCACAGTGCGTGCTCCTGTAACAGCGCCTGAAAAAAAATTGACTTTATGGCTCCTGCAGAAAGAGCCATATCTGGCCCTCAAAAGAGCCAGATGTGGCTCGAGAGCCATACGTTGCTGACCCCTGCTCTAGATGAAGTCTGATGAGAGTAGAATATTACATTATGACCTCATGCAAATCACTTCACTATTATAGGTTTCCACCACTGTAAAATGAAGAGGTTGGACTACATGACCAACAGTGCTGACCCTATGACTTGTTCAAATGGTGAAATGCTAACAGCACAGTGAATCATCAACCAAAGTCTCCTGATACCAGCCTGGTACTCTTTTTTTGTAGAAACTACCTTCAAATATAATTTTAAGGTTTATAAGGAATTTTCCTCATAAGAAATCTATGGGGCAGATAATGTTAATTATTATTATTTTAAAATTTTGTTTTATTTTATTATCAGTTCCAAATTCTCTCCCTCCACTCATTGAGAAGACAAGAAAAATAGAACCTATTATGAATATGTATAGTTATGCAAAGTGAATTTCCATATTAGCCATTTTTAAAGCAATAAAAATAAACAGAAGAAATATGCTTGAGCAGATTGTCATTTATAGATGAAGAAACTCAGACACAGAGAAGGAATGTGATGTTCAGAGCCACAAAGCTGGCAATTGTCACAATTTAAAGATGAAATCATCACTTCTAAATCCAAGACCAATGGCCTCTTTCCATTACACTATGATGGCACCCCCATATTATGGAGAGAGTTCTCTCTCTCCAAGGGCATCATCTTTAAGAACAAGAATGGTGAGCAGAACCAGGAGAACATTGCACAGAGTAATAGCAATATCATTCAATGATCAGCTATGAACGACTTGGCTATTCTAAGTAATACAATGATCCAAAACAATTCTGAAAGATTTATGATGAAAAATGCTATTTATTTCCAGAGAAAGAACTGGGGGAGTCTCAATGCAGGCTAAAGCACCCTACTTTTAGCTTTTTAATTTTTTTCATGAACTTTTTCTTTTTGATTTGTGTTTTCTTTCACAACACAACTAATAGGGAAATATGTTTTGTATATAACCAATTTCAAGATGCTCATCGTCTCAGATTGGGGAGGGGAGGAAAGGAGAGAAGAATTAGGAACTAAAAGAAATTTTTAATGAGTTTTGGAAATTGTTTTTGTTATTAATCGGGGAAATATATATACTGATAAACTCTGAGTGAAGTCTGAAATTTGTTTTTACTTTCTTTTACTTGGTTTGTGTATATGTATGTGTTTTCTTTTGCAACAGGGCTAATATGAAAATTATTTTGCATGACTTCACATGTAAAATTGAATTTATATTGCTTGCCTTCTCAAAGGGTAGAGGAGAGACAGAGGGAGGAAGAGAACTTGGAACTCAACATTTTAAAAAATGAATGTCAAAAAATTTTACATGTAATTGGGAAATATTTACTGAATCTAATACATATATAGTAATTCTTTTATATATATATATAAATTATATATGTGTGTATATAAAAGTATGAATGAATGAATGAATGAATGAATGAATGAATGAATGAATGAGAGAACTCATCCCCAACTACAACAGCTACTTTTTGGGAGATACACATCTAGAGAAGTTGTCATGAATCCAACACCCCATTCATATTACCAGATTTATTGAGCAAAAAGGCCACAATGCTAACGGTGGATTTTGTCATCACATGTGGGAAATAATGGCAAGGTAACACGGTGGATAAAGGACCAGACCTGGAGTCAGGAAGACTCAACGGGTTCAAATCTGCCAAAGAAGGAACTGACAGAGTGAATAAAGACTGAAACATACCATTCTTCACTTAATTTCCTCCATGAATTTTTCTCTAGTGTAAATAATATGTCTTCTTTTACAACATGATAAGCATGGAAATATGTATGGGATGATAACCCATGTACAACCTATATCATGTTATCTGCCATCTTGGGAGGGGGAGGGGCGGGAGGGAGGGAGAGAATATGGATTGCAAAATATCAGAAAACAAGATTGAATCTAATTGTATGTAATCTGGAAAAAATTTTTCTAAAGGAAGTGAGAACTATATGAGGTATAAGCAGCTCTGAGGGCTTTTAGGAGGTGGAGGTCAGTTCTTCAAAGGTTAACAAACACCAAGGAGCATTTATTAAGCATCTACAATAATAAAAGGCACTGAAGCTAGAGACAGGAGGTCCTAGGTTCAAATCTGACCTCAGACACTTCCCAGTTGTGTGACCTTGGGCAAGTCACTTGACCCCCATTGCCTACCCTTACCACTCTTCTGCCTTGGAGCCAATACACACTATTGACTTCAAGATGGAAGATAAGGGTTTTTAAAAAAAGGCACTGAAGTACTGTGCCAGGCACACTGAAATGGCAGAGCATTTAAAAGTGGACAGAAGGGGGCAGCTGGATGACCAGGTAAATGAAGTAATTTAGGGAACAGAAAAGAAATTTATGATGAGTAAGAAGGAATGGGAGCTTGGCTGTCAACTTTGAACATTCTGCATTGGAATGCAACTTGGGGAGGAGTGAAACTGTCAGTGCTCGTGTGAGAGGGGTTTGGAGCAGAAGTCCAGCCAGCAGTGACTCCATGAGCCTGGGATCTTTGGGATTGGAGAAGCTTGAAAACAACATCTCTCAAGCAACCCTTGGTAGTGGATAGTGTCTGTTTCTGGTGGACAGTTTGCAGGCATTTTTCCCTACCTGGTATCTCTTGGATTATTGGCTGTGCAAGGAGTTGGTTCCTGTTATCCTGAAGCCATCAAAGAAGCAACTGGACCAACTGTGAGAATCCAAACACCCAACTCTCTCCCTCTAGTCTTCAATCAAGTCTGTCAGCCTGACTGAAGTTGAGTTGACAGAGAAACTCTCTCTTAGGACTCCATTTCTTATCAGTTAGCTAATCCTAGTTATAGAAATACCTCTCCCACTCTCCTTATCCTTTTTATACATTAAACTATTTTGTTTTATTTCCTGTTTGTTTCCTCTCACTCAAAGAACCCATAGTGTGTGAGTAGTTAATCTTTGTGTTATTCCCTGGTTTGTGACAGAGACCAGTAATTCCAACTGTCATTCCTTTAGTGAAAGGGTTATCAGATTTACTCAGGCTCTATCTATACCCTATCCTTCTTTGTGAGTTTAATCTTTGAGTGGCAGTTGTCCAAAACACCTACTGGTTTCTCATAGATTAACTTATATTTATATATTCTTTTAAAAGTTGGCTACCCCATATGGTGGGTTAAGAGGAGAACAGGAAGTTACCTCTGGGACACTCAGGCAGCACTGGAAGTGCTGGAGCTCTGAACATTCTAACCCAATCAGTAAAGACTACTATACTACTGGGCTCATTGAGAAACACTTATAAGGCTCTCACAAGGTTCCTGAACATTTAAAACTTTTCCCTGAAGGGTTTTAACTTGTTTTCAGGGTTTTTCTTTGCTGTTTGTTGTTTTTTCTTCCCTGCTTTTTTGTTTTGTGATTGTTATTGTTAAAATCTTGTTGTAAACCCATAGTATAAGCCAATCCACTGTGACTTATTACTATTATAATAATACTATTAGTGTAACTCCATTAGTAGTAACAATTATTATAAAGGAAATTGTGGATCTGTGTGTTTATTATATGAGGAGGATGGTTTATTTTATTCCTTACCTGGTGTTTTGTGGTATACCGAAGTATATTGAATTGTTGTTGGGTTTTAAAGCAATAAGACCGGTATGGGAAATAACTTTACTGGATGTGGTGGCACATACACCAGTGCTACTCTTATGTTATTACATACTGTACAGAATGAGATGGTTACTGAAGTGTATGGTGTATACTGTTAAGGTATTACTTAATTGATGGTGTAAGGATTCAGAAATAAAGTCGATGATGAGGCTGTTACAGATAAAAATTGACAATATGGAGATGTATATAAAACAAAATAGATTTCTGGACACTGGCTATGGTTGTGCACAGTATTCAGGTGACACAAAGATAGATGATGATATTAAGGTTTCTGAGGATACTAGGGCAGAGAAAGAACTAAAAGCCCAGAGTAACAGTGATACCCCAATTAATCATTTTCTGCTACGAGATCTTCCGATAGTAAGAGACGATGGTATTTTCCACATAAAACAGCATACCCGTTTCAGAGCTGAGGATGTTGAGGCTATCAAGCGAAAAGTGCCCAAATACTATGATGACCCTGGGAAATTTGTAAAAATCTTGTGGTCATTTATTAAGACCTATGACCTGGATTTTGCAGATTTTTGGTTTATCCTAGGAGAGTTGATGTCCAAGCATGACCACCAAAAGTTCATTGAGGAGTACACAGTATTGACTCCAAGATGGAAAGTAAGGGTTTAAAAAAAAGAAAAGAAAAGAAAAGAACTCAAGATGCCCAAATCCATGGTCTAAGTTTGAGAAGGTCAGGCAAACAAGTCAGGAGACACCTGCTACCTTTCTCGACCGAATTATTGTAGCTGTGGAAGTTTATTTAGGCTTGAGAATAGATGATACCACCATAGAACATGTCAAACACCTTTTTGTTAAGAATGCTGTTTCCCAAGTAAGGAAATTTTTCAGTGAAAATTGTCCTGATTGGGAACTCTTTAGCCTGAATGAACTTAAACAAAAGGCTACCTATGTTTTTGCCCAGGAGAAAGATAAGATAAATGATGAGAAGGATGCAATAATAGATAGTCTCAAGAAACAACTTAGGCAGGCTAACAGTAAGGCCAGTGAAAAGGAGATCAATGAAATTAAGGCAGTGGCTACATTGAGAGCGTCTGAGAGGAAAAGTAATAATAACAACTACAGAAGTACTGCCAGTGTAAATACTAGATACCAAGGGCCTAGGAGGTGTTACTAATGCAATAAAGTTGGATATCTTGTGAAGGAATGCAGGTTTAGAGGGCAATTTAATAGCTAGAGATTTAATAATACAATGGGTAGCTGCCCAAAACATCTACTGGTTTCTCATAGATTAACTTATATTTATATATTCTTTTAAAAATAGATAGCCAGGTCTGGAGACAGGAATTCCTGGGGCTAATCTGTTCTCAAACACTTCCTAGCTGTGTGACCCTGGGCAAATCATTTAACCCCCAATTGCTTAGCCCTTTCTGCTCTTTGAGGTAGGGGTTTAAAAAAAAGTGGGCAGGAGCATGTTGAAAGATAATGAGGTAGATTTGGTAGACTTTACCTTCCTGAGCTTCAGTTTCCTTATCTATAAATGTGGGCAGCTGGACTAGCTAACCCATGGTCAAATATCCTATGATTCCTAAAGGCAGAAATAAAGGGTAAAGTTCAAGTTCCTTGAAAGTAGGGACTTTGTCCTTTTTGTCTGTTCTCTTCCCCCCAGCCTCAAGCACAGAGAATTGCAGACAGCAGGTCCTTAATGTGAAATGTCAGGGGTTAAGAAGTTTCTAATGGCTTTTGTGATGTTTAAAATTGCTTTAGAACATCAAGAGCATGGAGTGGGGATGTATGCCTTAAAGTGGCTTTGCATGGTTCCAGCCCCAAAAGGTCAATGTGTCCTGAATAGTGCTCATGCATTTTTTCTCTCTTATTGAAATTACATCCTAATACATCCCAAAAGACTGACAGTCTATTTCTTGCAATGGGTAGAAGTTACCCATGTTGCCCAATTATCCCCTTTCCCCTTTTCTTGAAACACTGTATAAAAGCCTGTACCCTCCTCCAGTCTCTTGAGGAGGTGGGGTCCTTGGGTCTATCCAATGCCCCAGATTTTTGTTTTTCTCAATGTTTCTCTCAATGGAAATAAACATCTTTGCTACCAAACTGTATGCCTGACTGATTTATTA
Source organism: Gracilinanus agilis (assembly GCF_016433145.1). Classification (NCBI taxonomy): domain Eukaryota; kingdom Metazoa; phylum Chordata; class Mammalia; order Didelphimorphia; family Didelphidae; genus Gracilinanus; species Gracilinanus agilis. The sequence continues at coordinate 167,845,533 of NC_058133.1, forward strand.
GAGCAAGTAAATGTTGCTTGTTTGGTTTAAAGATTTTAATGTTTATTTGCATTAAATCAAATCATTTGGGGCCCAAGCTTCTCCCCACAATAAACTAGGCTGGTCCTCCAAGGGCACAGCCTGGTGCTGGGCCAATGCCCAAAGTCCTTCCAGCTTAGCATAACATCAGAAGCCTGTTCCCTTGAGTTCTGGTTTATCCCTGAAAACCCAAAGTCATCTCCACACCAGGATGAGGCATCAGAGGAAAATAACATGAACAAATAATTACTTCATTGTGAAACAAAACCCTGTAAAATTTAATATAATTTATAATAATAATGAATCATTTAATTCATTAGAGGCTAGGGATTGGAAATAGGATTTCCTTGGCATAGGGAACTTATAGATAAGGAGCATAAATACATATATAGATTGCAGTATATCTGCAATTTATAGTTTTAGAAAGAGACCTAGATTTATTTGTTTGTTTTCCTCAGTTGGGAGTAGTATGGGAGGATAAAAAAGATTGAAAAGGGCAGCAAAAAGAAAAGAAAGTAATTGAGACACTTTAAGTGTTCAAAAGAGAACAGAAGAAAGGGCCAAAAAATACCACCTTCAAGCAGGACAATTTTGACATCTCCAGGCTGAATTTCTTATATGCTTTAAAAGAAAAGCAAGTTGTATGTATTTGAGATGAACAATTTTATGTCCAAACCACTTTTTCTGTTCTGCTGTATATAAGGAAATGACATGGGGCAGCCAGGTAGCACAGTAGATAAAGCATCAGGCCTGGTGTCATGAGGTCCTGGGTTCAAATTTAACTTTGGGTACTTTCTAGCTGTATGACCCTGGACAAGTCACTTTTGCCTAGTCCTGGCTATTTTTCTGTCTTAGCATTGATACTAAGACAGAAGGTAAGGGTTTGAAGACAAAATAAGGAAATGACTATTTTATTTCATATTTGTTCAGTACAAAATAAAAGTTAATAATTATTTTGAAAAGAAAGTTGCCCAGAGGACTGAGTGCTTTTGTGATTTGCCCAGAAACACACAATCAGCATGTTATCAGAGGCAAAATTTGACTGCAGATCTCTTATGATTGGGAACAAAATGTCTATGAAATGCTGATGCGATGCCGTACCAGGTTCTGAAGTCTGGGAAGAAATAAAGACATGGGGAGCCAGGTGGCTTCCTTCAAATGTAGATTCTGGAGGGAACTGGGCAATCATAGGGAGGAGCCACAGGGCTAAGACAGAGGGTGCTTCCACTGTATGAAGTCCAGGACTAGAATGAGCTTCCTAGAAACACAGGTTTCTGGGGCATAGTAGAGAAAGTCTGGGAGGGTCAGGACTGCAACCCAGAAAGGATATCCAGTGCTAGCTGCATGAGGGCTATCAGCCCATCAACAAGCTTTTATTAAGCACCTGCTATATGCCAGGTAAGGCAGCTACGTCGCTGCCAGTAGAGAGAAAGCTAGGCTTGGAGTCAGGAAGACCTGAATTCAAATCTGCCTTGGATTCTCACTAGCTGTGTGACTCTGGGCAAGTCACTTAACTTTTTGCATTAATCCACTAGAGAAGGATATGGTAAACCATTCTAGTATCTTTACCAAGAAAACCCCAGAGAGAGTTCTGGTGTGCTATGGCCCATGGGGTCATGAAGAGTTGGACACCGTGCAACAACAACATATGCCAGGGACTGTACTAATTACTAGAATGAGAGAAAGGCCATATCTAAGTGATATTCTAGCCAAGTTTTAACTAACATGGAGTCAATAAGGTTTTGCTGAGGGCAGCTGGGTAGCTCAGTGGATTAAGAGAAAGGCCTAGAGATGGGAGGTCCTAGGTTCAAATCTGGCCTCAGACACTTCCCAGCTGTGTGACCCTGGGCAAGTCACTTGGCCCCCCCTTTCCCCTCCCCCCCCCCCC
>NC_058133.1:167847501-167856202 GCF_016433145.1 Gracilinanus agilis
CCCCCCCCCGTTGCCCACCCTTACCACTCTTCTGCCTTGGAGCCAATACACAGAAGTTAAGAGTTTAAAAAAAAAACACTAGAAAACATAAGAATAAATGGCCTTTCCTTAAAATGATAAGTAGTATCTATCTAAAACCATCAGCAAGTATCATCTGCAATAGGAATCAGTTTAGAAGCCTTCCCAATAAGATCAGGAGTGAAGCAAGGATGCCCATTATCACCTCTATTATTTATATTGTACTAGAAATGCTAGCATAGCAATAAGAAAAAGAAAAAGAAGGAATTAAAGAAGGCAATGAGGAAACTAAACTATCACTCCTTGTGGATGATGGTATAGTTAGAGAATCCTGGAGAATCAACTAAAAAACTAGTTGAAATAATAACTTTGGCAAAGTTGCAAGATACAAAATAAATCCACATAAATCGTCAGCATTTCTATAGAATACCAACACAGAGATAGAATGGTGGATCAATGGAATAGATCAGATACACAATATAAATGACTACAGAGTGTTTGATAAACCCAAAGATCCCAGTTTTGGGGATAAGAGATCACTATTTGACAAAAACTGCTGGGAAAACTGGAAAACAGTATGGTAGAAACTAGTTAAATAGGCCAGTATTGCCTTGGATATTGCTTTGGAAAAACAATTACTTGAAACAAGCAATCCTTGTGTTTATAGAAAGTTCTCTGATGTTGGGGAATGACTGAACAAGTTGTGGTATGTGGTAGTAATGAACACTAAGGCGCCATAAGAAATGATGAGCTGGATGAGTTTAAAAAAACCTGGAAAGACTTATCTGAATTGATGCAAAGTTAAGTAAGTGAGCAGAACCAGCAGAACACTATATAAGGAAGCAGAAATACTGTATGATGATTAACTGTGAAGGACTAAACTATTATCAGCAAAACAAGGTTCCAAGATAACCCCAAGGGATTCATGATAAAAAATGCTATCTACAGTCAAAGAAGGAACTGTTGGAATCTTACTGCAGATCAAAGCATGCCATCGTTCACTTTATTTCCTTCATGAGTTTTTTATTGTATGTGTGTCTTCTGTCATGGCACGGGGAATATGGAAATATGCATTGTATGAAAGCACTGGTATAACCTATATCAGGCTATTCATTGCCTCAGGGAAGTGGGGGATTGCAAAGAGAAGGAAGAAGAGAATATGAATTGCAAAAAGTCAGAAAACAATTGTCAAAAATTGTTTGTATATGTAATTGAAAAAAATGTTTTAAGTTTTTTAGAAGTCCCTAATGTTACAAAGAGAGATGGTAACCCTCATGTGGCCCATCATCTAGCATACTGGTTTAAATTACTGTTAAATTTTCCATATGGTTTTCCATATGGGAAGGTAAAACATAACATCTAGACAGGAGACTGTCTTTTACTCCAGGGCATACTTTTGTACAACATAACAAATAGTGGGCACTCAATATATATTTACTAATTTCATAGCAAATAGGCATTCTATTTTCCCATTTCTAAGATTATCAGTGGCATGTGACCCCAGCCAAAGAATTAAACTTGTTTTTCTGAAAGGAAATAGGACTTAAAGGTGGAAATTGCTAAATAAAATTGTCTTTACGTTCAGGTAGCTTACTTACTTTTCTTAGTGCTGGAGATATTATGGAAGGAATTCATACTTGAGGTATGAAGTTAAACTGGATGATCACTGACGTTCCTTCCCACTCTGAAATCCTGAGTCTATGACTTCTCTTCACATTACTTCATCTGTAAAAATGACAAAGTTGGACTAGTTGGATGATATATAAGGTCATTAGTGGGTTAGACTAGATAGCTTTCTGAGATTCCCTTCCCATCCCAGCTTATGATTTAATGCTGACAAGTCATGACTTCCTTCCCCATCACCCCTTCCCCCACAGACAGGACAATGGAGTTGCACAACTCTAAATCTATGACACTACCATCCTTTCTGATCTAGCTTTTTATGACTGTGACTTCAAGTGTTGAACCCGTTGCCATCTAGTGAGGGGGCAGTGGCTGTGGGTTCAGAAAGAAAATATCTATTTTCATTTTAACTTGAGTCCAAGAAAATTAAGATATTCGGACTTCTGCAAGAAATCAAGTAGGATACTAGGATTTAGGGTTGGAAGGGTCCTTAGATATCAATCTAATATATCACCTCATTTTATAGATGATAAAACAGTAAAGTTAAGAAATTTGCCAGAGATCTCATAGATAGTAAGTAGTAAGACAGGAATTCTAACCCAGGCCTCTGGTTTCAATTTAGAAGGCTTTTTACTTCTTGTATACACAAATATGCCTCAGGCTCATACTAGTTGTGTGATCTTGGGAAACCTTTTTTAACTCTTACTGTCTCAGTTTTCTCAGCTATAAAATGAAGAAGCATGTGTCCTATTTCAGAATTATTGTTTTTAATTTGATATGCCAGCCAGGGTTCCCTTTGGTAGTTCAAGGAGAGCCACCTCCATTTGTTATGCACATCACTGCATAGATTTTCCCCTTAAACTTGATCTTCCTTATAGCTTCATGATTTCTGTTTATACACAATCAATGAACAACAACAACAATTTACTAAATATCTATTATGTGCGGGTCAGTGGGTTAGGTGCTAGGCATACAGATATAAAAGTGAAATATTCCCTGTCCTTTAGAAGCTTACATTCACCCAGAAGGACAGCATTTTCACAAGTAAATACAGGATATACTTACAAAACAAAACAAAACACAAATATCCAGGGGGAAGCTGGGTGGCTCAATGACTAGAAAGCCAGAACTAGATCTGGCTTCAGATACTTCCTAGCTGAGTGACCCTGGGCAAGTCACTTAAGTCCCAATGTCTAGCCCTTATCACTCTTCTGCCTTGGAACCAATACACAGTACTGATTCTAAGATGGAAGGTGAGAGTTAAAAAAAAAATTACCCAGTGATAGGTAGAGTATTAATAACTAGGGGAATTAGAAAAAAAAACACCTTTTTTAGTCTCAATCACTTTTTTCATCCCTTATTCTATTGCCCCTTGCCTTTTTCTGCCCCATGCCTTCCTATATTCAGCACTAACATTCTAGAGACCCTTATCTCTAACTGCCTGAACTATTCATTTCAATAACCTCCTAACAGGTCTAACTTCTTAATGCTCTCTCCCCCTTGCTCACATCTGTCTTTCAAATTTACCATAGCATCAGTATGTAAATTAGTTTGCCAGATGGATGTATTTGGTCATGTTATTGCTCCTCTTAAAAATCTTTAGTAGCTCCCAGCTGCCTACCAAGTAAAGTTTAAACTCTTACCTAGGCATTTAAGGCCTTCCACAATATAGCACCATCCTTTCCTCTTAGCCTTATATAATATTATTTTTCTGCACATATGCTGGCTGCCCTTCCGTCAAGTAGGAGTATTCACAGCCTCCCAAATAGGCCTGATGCTTTCCTTATGCCCTTGCATTTTTTCTCATGCTTTGCTCATCTCCACTCTGCTCCTTGAAGTCCTCACCCTGTAAACCTTAAATGTCATCTTATGGGGAAGCCCTATCAGATCTTCCTCACTTCCCCTAACTTAATTACAGGGGAGTGCTAGAGCCCTTGAGCTAGTCAAACTGTGGGCATTTATATCTTGGAAATCAACGAATTTCTGACTTTGTTGATTGTTCAGACTTAAGAAAATGGAGAAAAAGTTAACGATGGACGTCCCACTTATAGACCTCATATAACCATTTTCCTTGCTACACTTGCTATGTATCTCTTGCCGGTAACCTGTTATCTCTTTCCACGTATCAGTGTCATGAGGTGGACTGATACATGGGTAGAGAACATATCTAATAAAGATTGGTAAATATAAGCAAACAAAGCATTTAAACGCAAACAGAAAACCATATGTTGTCGGAAGGAATTTAAAAGAGTTGGATTGAGCATCTGTGTGTGGGGACAATCCACAATACCCTAAACGGAGGATGGAGGCACATTGCCCTTCTCTCACTCTTTCCCCAACATTTGTCCGTAAACCGAAGGCCATTAAGTTGATCTCATTAACTAGCCTAACGGGGGCTTTTGGTTAAAGGCAGCGAAAGGGGGCAAGAGACCTGGGAAGTACTCCCAGGTCTTGCTCCTGGGCACATTCTGAGGGCTTGAACAACCCCACACTCCACTCTGGGTCACGTTTTCCGATGCTGTACACCGTGGGGTCCAGGACCGCTTCGATCTCAGTCTAGACTTAGAGTGTATGCCTCGTCCCCTCCCCCCACCTTTACACACACATCTGGTGTCAGAGGGCGCCTAGGACTTTGGTCTGGTAATCCTCCGTTCCAGCAAGCGCAAGCCACCCTTACAAAGATGGCCGGAGGCGCTTCAGCAACCGTCACGTGACAGCGCTAGACGTCACATGACCTCCACCCAATGTGTTAGAGGATGCAGTGTCCCCAGCAAGACTAGGCGAAGCTGGGATCTCTGTGGCAGCTGGCGCACTCTCCATCCCGGGAGCCGGAAAGCTCCGCCATCCTTCTGAGCGCCCTTCCAAGATGGGACCCCTGAAGCGCTGGAAAGAGGTGAGCCCAGTCTAGTCCTCCAGACTCCCCACCTCCCGGCGTTGCGGCTAGAGGCTCCAGTCTCCAGGTCAGGGACCGGGACGCCCGGGAGATGAAAGGAACTGGAGGTGTCTATCCTGCGTGTACACCTGGAAACCCAGATTCTGGGAGGAGAGAGGGGTGAAGAAGATAGGACATGGGAAGGAGAAGGCTTGAAATCAAACACCTGATAGATACGGGATGGGTATGAACTCTGCCCAGCTTCCCCTCCTCCCTCTCCTGTAGCCTTCCTTTTAATCCTCTTCCTCATTCCTTATCCTCAAACCCTCATCTCCATCCTAGATGGTTTCCTGGGGAACTAGGGCAAGAAGCCAGTGGTTGGAGAGGATGGTTATATTAAAAAAAAAAACCCAGCTTTTTGGCAGGGATAGGTAAAATCCCCTAGGTTAGAGAAAGGTAAGAGATGCATACTGTTATTATCACCCCCAAAGTCAGGCCCATTCCAAGTCATCCTTATTTTAATCTCAGGAACATCCTAGAGATTTGGCCAAAGTAAACAACATTGCCGCAAGTATCTTGGGACTGCTTTTGCTTCAGCTGATTTCCTCCACATCAAGTGAGTGACATTCAGAATAAGGAGGTGGAAGCTCACATAACTTATAAAGGTGGTGGTATTGGGAACAGAAACCTCCTTAGTACTTCCCTGGGACAATGCTGGTTACATAGTAGGTGCCAGAAATGTTTAATAAACTTGGGTGGAAGGAGAGTCACAGACAGGAGAAAATTCCACTCCTCTTCTGCCCCCTTTCCCATTTGTTTTCCTTGTGTTTCCCATCTCCCTGTGCCCTAGGTGCCCGTCCCTGTGTTCCCCAAAGCTTTGGCTATAGCTCTGTTGTCTGTGTCTGCAATGCTACCTACTGTGATTCAATTGATCCTGTAACACTTCCTGCTTCAAGTACCTTTAGCCGATATGAAAGTACTCAAAGTGGCCGGAGGTTTGAATTGAGCGTTGGGAACATCCAGAGCAACTGGACAGGCAAAGGTAATCATTCTTCTTGCCTAAGCAGAACTAGGACCCTTCACAGAACCAAGAAATTCAAGGCCTTTGGGTCCAAAAATATCCAGAAGCTACCATTGGGTCAGGACCTTTAGCAAGTACTTCTCCTATTCTCCAGGATTGCTGCTATCCCTGCACCCAGAACAACAGTTTCAGAAGATAAAAGGCTTTGGAGGTGCCATGACTGATGCTACTGGCCTCAACGTTCTAGCTCTCTCACCTCCTGCCCAAGACTTACTTCTTAAATCATACTTTTCTCCAGAAGGTGAGATATTTTGAGTATGGGAAAAGGATTCTATGGAATACATATAAATATAGATATCCTCTTTTGATGTAGGACATTCCTTTACCCTTTCTCAGTGTCCAAGTTCTCCTACATTTCTATATTCTCCCTCTTTCACCCTATAAATACCTGTGTCCTTAGGCCTACTTTTCTCTTGGGTATAAGTTCCACAATTGATCTAAATGCATCACTTTTCCAGACTAGACTCCTGAAGTTCAAGTTTTGGAGGTCTCCTTCCCACCCCTAACCTGGCCATCTGAGCCACTGCTCTTTTCCAGGTATTGAATATAACATTATCCGAGTGCCCATGGGCAGCTGTGACTTCTCTGTCCGTGTCTATACCTATGCTGATCAACCTGAGGACTTCCAGTTGAACAATTTCACCCTCCCAGAAGAGGACACCAAGCTCAAGGTGGGCATAGTTGGCATTTTGCTTTCAAAAGGGTAAAGGAGCATGAGGCTGAGGAAGTTATTGGAAGTTACATGGTTCCCACCCTGAGCCACCCTAGATAGTTATGGAAGGACCAGGGCGGGGACCAAAAACTGGGCCTGATACACTGGTTAAGCCAGTCACTGCCAATTTCTTCATCTGTGTTCCTTACTACTTACCTATTCTTTCAGATTCCCCTTATTCACCGGGCTTTCGCCCTGTCCCAACGCCCTATATCGCTCTTTGCCAGCCCTTGGACATCACCTACTTGGCTTAAGACCAATGGGGCAGTGAATGGGAAAGGGTCACTCAGGGGACAAGCAGGAGACAAGTACCACCAGACCTGGGCCAACTACTTTATCAGGTAAGAAGAGATTGGGCAAGGGTTGGGGGATGGAGAAGTTAGTCAGTGGATACTTTGATATTTGCCCTTTAATAATTTCTGGACCTCTTATACTTAGCTTTTTTGAGCCTCTCCAAATGTACCATGGATTTTCTCAATCCCCAGTATAGGGGTAGCCATTTTCCTTGTTCTGCATCTCTCTTTAGGTTTCTGGATGCTTATGCAGAACATAAGTTAAAATTTTGGGCAGTGACAGCAGAGAATGAACCATCAGCAGGATTGATAACTGGGTATCCCTTCCAATGCCTGGGCTTCACTCCAGAACTTCAGCGAGATTTCATTGCCCGTGACCTAGGCCCTACTATTGCTCAAAGTGCTCACCGTGACATCAAACTACTAATATTGGATGACCAACGCCTTCTACTGCCCCATTGGGCACAGGTGGTAAGGCCTTAGCCACCCAAATCATATGGATCCCTTTTACTTCAAAACCTGTCTCCATACCTTGATTCCCTCGATTTGAGGCTACTCAGATATCTAGAGCCCAGAAACTTAGGACACTTTTTCCCTGGGTGCCTAGGTCTTCTTGATCTTGCTGGACCTTCCTAAGATTCTATCATTCTGACTCTTTCTACCTCTCAATTCTACATATTCCTATTTTTCTCCTTCTGTTCCTCATTACATTCTTGGACCTCTACCCTTAAGGGGTTCTGGCTTTGTATTCCCACTCCTTTAAAACCCCTTCTTCTTCCCTTTTTAGGTTCTGAAGGACCCTAATGCAGCTCAGTATGTCTCCGGGGTAGCTGTACACTGGTACCTGGACTTCCTGGCCCCAGCTAATGCTACACTGGGGGAAACACACCGGTTGTTCCCTGATACAATGCTCTTTGCTTCTGAGGCCTGTGTGGGTTCCAAGTTTTGGGAACAGAGTGTGCGGCTAGGTTCCTGGAGCCGAGGGACAAAATACAGTCATAGCATCATCACTGTAAGCTTCACCTGTGTCTAGTCAATCTCAGAATTTCTCCCTTCTCAAATCCTAACAAGCTCATACCCAATACCTAACCTTGGTTAGTGAGGAGACCCTGAGACAGAACTTTTTCTTTCTTCCTGCATCCTCCATGGTAATGCCTAGGACACATAGGTTCCCCATCTCAACTGGTTTCATTCTCTACCCCTTCAGTTACATTCATCTCTACTTTCTCATCATTGCTTGGATTTTCCCCAAATACCCTTAACCTGCATCTTTCTCCATAGATCCCCAGACTTCTAACCCAGGGCTGACCCAGCTATTTTATCTCCTCCTATATGTCACTCATTGCTTTCTCAGATGCCCTAGGGCTGAGCCTATATTTCTTTGTCCCCATCCTACCCCCTGCATAGAATCTTATCCACCATGTGGCAGGCTGGACAGACTGGAACCTCGCCCTGAATCTTGAAGGGGGTCCCAACTGGGTACGCAACTTTGTTGATAGCCCCATCATTGTAGATATAAACAAGGACAAGTTTTACAAGCAGCCGATGTTCTACCATCTCGGACACTTCAGGTAAGCCAACAAAGTGCAAATTCTGCCTGCTATCTGAGAGAGAGAGAGAGAGAGAGAGAGAGAGAGAGAGAGAGAGAGAGAGGGGACAAATCTGAAGTAGAGGGTTATATGAAGCAAAATTCAGTCAAGGAAGGGAATGCCATGTGTGTGGCCCTGGAATGGATGTTTTCCAATAGAATATTTGGGGTACCAGGCCAATATTTGATTAGGCCAATGGTTATTCTTGTTTTCTGAGTCAGAAGAGAGAATCAGAGTTCCACTTCTGGTCACTAAGATGGTGGGGTCAGAAGGGACAGGTTCATGCAGTTACAAGGAACTTGAGAGATCTCTAGTCTACCCTTTAGAATTAGGTGACTTGCCCATGGGCACACAGCTGGGTAAATATCTGAGGCAAATTTGAACCTGGCTCTTGTTGACTCCCAAGTCCAACAGTCTGTCCTCTGTGCTGTGCTTCCTTGGACATAGAGAAGGAAGTTGGAGATTTCCTCTCAGAGAGCAGCCAGGAGCTCTGGCCAGATGTATGAGGGCTGG
>NC_058133.1:167869651-167883343 GCF_016433145.1 Gracilinanus agilis
CCTCCGGGCCGAGGTCCTGGTCGGGACTGGAGGGGGATATCTCGTGGCCGCTAGAGGGGCGGGGCCGCGGGGGTGCTCTAGGTCTGGCCCTAGGACTAAGCCCCAGCTTTCTTTTGGGTAGGGGGAGGGGCTTCTCTGGCCTTGGGTGTCCCACACCCCCGGGGAGGGCTGCCTCCGACGCGGGGGGCGGGGGGGTCCCCCGAGCTGCATGCTTTCCGTCGCGCGTTATGTTTGGAGCAGCCAGCGCTGACAGTCTCCATGGAAACAAAACAGGGGCGGTGGCCTGGCCCCGAGGCCGGGCGGGGTGAGGGACAGAAGGTGGGGAGGGCTCATAGACTGTAGCCTTGGAAACAGAAGCTTCTCCCCCCTCCACCTCCACTCCCGTCCCAAACCTCCACCCCGTTTTCTTGTCCCCATCTTCCTCACCTCCCAAACTCAAATATTTCCCAGTTAACTCTACTCCTGAGCCTGATGTCTTCCTCCTTGAAGCTCCCCTTTCTTTTTGGCTTATTTGTCCCCCTCCCAATCCCCCAACCGCTTTCTTCCGTACCCACCCCTCTGACCCTTCCAGGCTCCAGCTTGTCCAGGCACTAAGGAAGAGGGGGAAACATTGGGATTGTCATTGCCCATCTGTCTCCGTTTTCCATCCTGACGTGGTAGGTTAATAATCCTCAGCTTCTGAGCATCGCTGTGGCAGCCTAGTCACTGCCATTCCCTTGGCATACTCCCATGCCAGGAGTGGAATAATGCCCACTGTTTCTCTCACACTGCCCCCCCCCCATAGCCAGCTACTCCAGCCTTCCAAAAGGAACGAATGTCTGAGGGGCGTATCAATATCCCTCCCTGTGATAGTCCTGGGGTGAGTGAGAAATATATGTGAAGGAGGAAAAGTGAAAATTGGGAGAAAGTGCCAAGGCGTTGGCAGAAGAGGTGAGCAAGAACTTTGTTGCTGGAAGGCCTCTGGTTTTCTTCCCTCAGTGCTCCTGGAGTTATAGAGCTGGGGATGCCTCAAGGTTGATTGGCAGTTCTTTGTTCCTGCCCCCCTCCCTCGCCCCGCTGGCTCCCCCCTGCTCCGTTCCTCCGCCCCCCCTTCCCTCCCCTCCCTTCCCTCCGCCTTGCCTTTCCCCTCCCAGCTCCTGGGGTTGTGAGCCGGCTCATCGGCATGGAGACGCAGGAACTTCGGGGGCCCCTGGCTCTTCTACTCCTTTGCTCCTTTGCCTCTGCTAGTCAGGACCTTCAGGGTAAGCCTGTCCCTTATGGCCTTTTACCCCTTCCCAGCCCATCTCCCCACCCCTAGCATGCTCCTAGCCCCAATAGCTGGGAATGTGTGAGTAGCGAGGATATGAAGCAAGCAAAAGAGATGGAGGGAGACAAGAGAACTACCTAGAACAGAGAATGAGCTGATGGGTAGAAGAAGGGCATCAGCTGAGGGATATATGGGCATTGTCTGGGGTCAGGTATGATAGCAGGAGCAGATTCCTGTAGGGTGACGTTTTAGAATCTACAAGTACCTTCAGGGAATGAGGAGGATATTTGGGAGGTAGATTCTGAGTGGTGCAGACCCAGATTAGCCCTAATGTCCATCTACTGCACCACTCTGTCCCTGTGGTCCTGGTTGCTCCTGAGTAAGGGGAGGGTAGAGGTCCCACTCTCTGGGAGGTCTGATGGTAGGATGGGCTCAGTGCCCGTGGGTGTGGGAGGTGTGTGTGTGTGTGTGTGTGTGACAACAGACACAGATTCTTTCCTGAGTTTGAGTAGAAACCACAGATCAGCCACAGAACATAACAGCCAGAGGAGCTGTGGTCCTGGATCTCTCCAGTGGGAGGGGGAAGCTGACCAGATATCTTGATGGAGAGATTTCAGGGAGCAGCCATTCTTCACCTCAAACATCTTTATTGAACTCCAGAGTGTAGGACAGGAGGAGATAAAAATGTAGGATGCCCTGAAAGCCAGCTTTGGGGAGCGAATATAACTTGGCACAGAGGGCACCAGGTGCCCACTTTTCCTTGGTCTAGAGATAGTGGCTCCTTGGTGCCATCTAGTGGTAAAAAGATTACCTCAGTTCTAGGTTTGGTATTCCAATCTAGGACTAGAACCCCTAAACAGATAATGGCAATGCCTTTTAAGAGGATACCAATGCCTGGCTGCCAGCAGCACTTGGGGGCCCAGAGGGATACTGAGGATTCTTAAAGATAGAACTTGTAGGGGCAGCTGGGTAACTCAGTGGATTGAGAGCCAGTCTTAGAGACAGGAAATCCTAGGTTCAAATCTGGCCTTATATACTTCCTAGCTGTGTGACCCTGAGCAAGTCACTTAACCCCCATTGCCTATCCCTTACCACTTTTCTGCCTTAGAATCAATACATAGGAAGGTAAGGGTTAAAAAAAAAAAAAGAATTTGTACCTCTGTACTTGGAACCAGTCTCTAATTCTGGTGCATTCTACTCTGGCAGTGATTGACCTACTGACTATGGGCGAGTCTCGGCAGATGGTGGCCATGGCAGAGAAAATCCGGACAGCCCTACTGACAGCTGGGGATGTTTACCTCCTGTCTACCTTCAGACTGCCTCCGAAACAGGGTGGTGTTCTCTTTGGCCTCTACTCTCGTCGTGACAACACTCGTTGGTTGGAAGCCTCCATTGTGGGCAAGATCAATAAAGGTAACCTATGGGCACCCATCTTTGCCACACTAGGGTAACCAGTGGTGGACATATTTGATCCACATTGAGTATTTTATCCACAACCTCTGTACTTTTTCTTTATGACCTACTGGGGACGTGTTGTCAGACTGACCAGGCATCAGTCTGGAGTACCTTCTTGACAAGTTCCCAGCACCATCCAGGGGCATCTCATATGTCTCAAGAGAGAGTATTTAGATAACAGGATGACCACTGGGGATTGAGAGGGGATAGACATCTTTTTCTGGAGGACTTACATGTCCTAGTGTTCAATTGATAGTGTCTGAGGGAGGTATATCATGATCCTTGGGGGAAGGTAGAGCTCAGTGGGCATAGAACTTCATTTTTACCTTCCCACTTGAAACAGAAGTCTGATAGTCAAAGGAAAGGGAGGTGAATAGGAAGGAATTTCTAATCTTCAAATGATGGCAGCTCTAAAAGGTAATCTGATGCTCAAGTAATCTTTCACCACTGTTCCCTCACGTAGTGGACAACAATAACACATACTGACACCCCCCCCCTTTCCTGGATAGTGTTGGTTCGATACCAGAGGGAGGATGGGAAGGTACATGCAGTGAATCTACAGCAAGTGGGCCTAGCTGATGGACGTACCCACACTGTTCTATTGCGCCTCCGTGGCCCTTCCCGACCTAGTCCTGCCCTGCAGCTCTATGTGGACTGTAAGCTAGGTGATCAACATGCTGGGCTTCCTGCATTGGCCCCTATCCCTCCTGCTGAAGTTGATGGACTAGAGGTTCGAACTGGCCAGAAGGTTTATCTGAGATTGCAAGTGAGTAGAAAAAGTTTTGGTGTGGGAAGAGGGCAACAAAATGAAGATCAGTAACTAGAATCTTGCTCTCTTCCTGTTCTACTAGGGCTTCATAGAATCCATGAAAATGATTCTGGGGGGATCAATGGCCCGAGTTGGGGCACTGAGTGAATGTCCATTCCAGGGGGATGAGGAGACCATTCATAATGCAGGTGATACATTGACTTTGGATCTTTGATCCTCTTTGATCCTCATGATCCTTGACTCTCCTGGACTCTGGATCTCTTGACTGTCTATTCCCTTGACTCACTACACCACACCCTTAATATTTAGGCCACCCCCCTTTCCTTTCCCCTCTGTTTCTGACTCTGTAATCTCTTTATTTCTGATTTTATAACCTCCAAAAGGGGATGGGACACAAGGCAAATTATCCTCTGTGCTTATTATCCAACATTTTTATTCAGTCCGTATCAGGTTATAATGTATACCAAAGGAAGCTTTTTATTTTAAAATAAAGGTCGGTATTAAACTTGATATGGGAAATGTTTGAAAGCCAGTTGAGAGATAGGGAAACGAAATGTTTTGATGATAGTTTTAGTGTACGTAATCATAAATGTATCTCTCCCTTTTTTTTTAAACCTCAACTTAGTTAACTATTTGCTTTCTTTAATAACCATCCAACTGCCTAGTCTCTGGCAGTAGTGTAGAGCCCCACAAATTATAGGGACCAAGGCAATTATACCAACCAAATGTTATATACTAGGTCCATTGTTCTGTCCTTTCTGACCCTTGTGGTCATGATCACTATCAAGTACTCTTAATTTTGTTTCCACCTACCCAATTTCTAAGCCCTCCCTGAATTTTCGGTATTTCTATATTCCCTTCTTCCCAATCCATTCTCCATTGCTTCCTCCACCTTTCTGGATGTGCTATCCCACAATGGGCCTGATCTTTTAATATGTCTTCTCTCTTCTAGTGACTGGAGTACTTCACTCTATTCTAGGTGAGCAAGTTTACAGTGTGAGCCATTGGGGCTGCCCAAGATTGAATCAAATTCAGATATGGGGGTAGAAGGGTTTCAGTGGTTGAACCCATTTGGGATTGATGGAATAAGAACTACTAAGGGAATAATGAATATCCGAGTTATATCCTTCGGTGAAGAGCATGTTCCCATGCTTCACTGACTAATAAGGTATATACCTGGTGCTTTACAGTTCTGAGACTTTCAATATCATCACATTTCTCTACAGGTGAACAGACCAAGGCACTAGTCACTCAACTCACTCTTTTCAATCAGATCCTAGTGGAGCTTCGAGAAGACATTCGGGACCAGGTTAGAGGCTGGGACAAGGTAGAAGATTAGCATTAAGAAGAGAGATGTGCCAATGTTGACCATTCTTCTCACCCTCTGTTTTTCTAGGTTAAGGAGATGTCCTTGATCAGAAACACCATCATGGAGTGTCAGGTGTGCGGTGAGTGGGAGGGCCTGGGGAGGGCTCTAGGTATGGCTACTGTGGCTCCTCCAGGTCCCCTACCTCTATTCTCCGTGGGCTTGGTCCCAGTCTTGCTACCTATCTCTCACAACTCTCTGTCCATTGGTCCCTTTTGCCTCCTCCAATCCCCTCACCATCCACCATCCCATGGTGCCTTTCTTGGTGGCTCCTGATGATGTCCACCCCACCTCCCCAGGCTTCCACGAGCAACGTTCCCACTGTAGCCCAAGCCCCTGCTTCCGTGGTGTGGATTGCATGGAGGTCTACGAGTACCCAGGCTACCGGTGTGGGCCTTGCCCCCCCGGTCTTCAGGGCAATGGCACCCACTGTACTGACATAAATGAGGTGAGAGGGAGGTTAAGGAAGATGGTGAAGGGAAAAACAGAAAAAGACAAGATCAAAGGCCTAAGAAAAAAGGGAAGGGACATAGAGGAGGTGGAGGATGAGGCAATAAAGGAGGGTGCTGAAGGGAGTGGGAAAGATGTTGGTAGGATACAAAGGGAATAGCTAGGAGGGATAAGAAACCAGAAGAGGGCAGGGACACAAACAATATGGGAATGACATAGGTGAGGAAGGAATAGAGTGATAAAGATCAGAGAAATGAGGGAAAAGTTTGGGTGGAATAAGAAGTGGGAGGAGGCTGCTTATGGAGTTCAGGGGCTAAATAGATAGGACTAGAGGAACAAGGAGGGTTAGATGTATGAGGAGGCAGAGGAAAGGTGAAGAATGTGAAATATTGGGTCTAAAGAGGTCCAGGGACTTTGGGGAACTTATCTAAGGTTGGGATGGTTCTAGTTTCCCCAAGGAGATGCTGAACCA
Source organism: Gracilinanus agilis (assembly GCF_016433145.1). Classification (NCBI taxonomy): domain Eukaryota; kingdom Metazoa; phylum Chordata; class Mammalia; order Didelphimorphia; family Didelphidae; genus Gracilinanus; species Gracilinanus agilis. The sequence goes on from NC_058133.1 coordinate 167,875,410, forward strand.
GGCCTCTTCTCCTGTCTCTTCCTTCAGTGTGCACATGCAGATCCCTGCTTTCCAGGCTCCAAATGCATCAACACCGTGCCAGGCTTTCATTGTGAGGCCTGTCCTCAAGGATACAAGGGGACCCAGGTGTCTGGTGTGGGCATTGACTATGCCCGTGCCAGCAGACAGGTTAGGGGGGTGCTGAGCTCATAAGCTCAACACTATGGGAGCTTATCTAAGGGTTACAGCACAGACCTCCTGAAAAGACCTAATTGGCTCATTTGCATGATGGGCAAACTATCAGAGCATCTAATGTCCCTCGAATGTCCCTCAGCCTTTGCCTCCCAATGCTTTGCCCATTGCTGGAGATGATGAGAGCACCTGCTGGTTCGGTCTCACAGCCATTCTGACCTTTTGGTTCCTCCAGGTCTGCAATGATGTGGATGAATGTAATGATGGCAACAATGGTGGCTGTGACCCCAATTCTATCTGCACAAATACCATGGTGAGTTGGTGAGAAGCAACTACACCAGGTAACAGAAAGGGTGATAGACTTGTAGTCAGGAGAGACCTGGCTTCAAATCCTATGTCTGATACTAAGTTTTATGAATGTGGACAAGTTGCCTGACCTCTTTGAGCCGCAGTTTATCTATATGCAAAATGGAAATACCACATGTAGAACCTATTATCATGTGCTTCTTTTGAAGATCAACTAGGTGTCACAGTAGATGGAGCACTAGATTTGGAGTCAAGAATATCTGAATACGAATCCACCCTCAGATATTTGCTGTGTGACCCCTGGGCAAATTATTTAAACTCTTATTTACTCTCAGTGCCTTATCTGTAAAATGAGGATAATAATAGCACTGGCTTCCCAGGGTGGTTATAAGGATAAGATGAAGTAATATTTGTAAAGCACCTGACACATAGTAGGCACTATATAAATGTTAGTTTTTAGTATTATTATTAGTGATATGTAGAAGTGCTCTTTAGTAAAAAGATGAAGAGACAACAGAAAGAGAGAACTATTACTGGGGACAAAGTCTGCCTACTTCCTAGGAGTTTCTAAAATGCCATCTATTTTTGTTAACTTTAGAACTAATAGGGCAGCTGGGTAGTTCAGTGCACAGAACCCCAGATTTGGAGTAGGGAAGACTTGGATTCAAATCTGGCCTCATATATGTCTTAGCCATGTGACCCTGGGCAAGCCACTTCACCCCATAGACTACTCCTTACCCTTTCTTTTTTTTTTCAAACCCTTACCTTCTGTCTTAAAGCCAATACTGCGTATTGGCTCCAAGGCAGAAGAGTGGTAAGGGTAGACAATGGGGGTCAAGTGACTTGCCCAGGGTCACACAGCTAGGAAGTATCCGGGGTCAGATTTGAACCTAGGATCTCCCATCTCTAGGCCTGGCTCTCAATCCACTGAGCTACCCAGCTGCCCCCCCCCCTAAAAAACAACAACCACCCTCTTATCTCATCTTAGAATTGATACTAAGTATCAGTTCCATGGCATAAGAATGGTAAAGGTTTATTTGAATTCAAGTCCTCCTTATTTCAAACCTGGCTCTCTTATCTACTGAACCATCTAGCTGTCCTTATTACCCTTCCTAGAGTTGTCACTGTAATGATTTAGAAAAAATAAAAAGAACCAAGAGAGGCAATGGGAAGTCCCTTATTTCATTTTCCTGCTACTACCAGATTGGCATAATATCCTTTTATCCCACCTTAGTGAATTAATACCATATTCCCCTGCTATCCACATTCAGGGCAGTGAATGCTCAATTACTTGCCACCTGATGCTTCCTCTAATCCTCTCCTCTTAGGGTTCCTTCAAGTGTGGTCCATGCCGTTCAGGTTTCCTGGGTAACCAGAGCCAGGGCTGTCTTCCGGCCCGGGCCTGTCAAAGTCCAGCACACAACCCCTGTCATGTCCATGCTCACTATCTATTTGAGCGAAATGGTGCTGTGTCTTGTTCGGTAAGCTGGAGGGAGGGAGAAAGAATAGTGAGATTGGGGGAGATGGGGGCAGGGAGAAGAATTGGAGGCTGGAAAGGCAGGAGGATGTAGATATAGGAAGTTTAGTCCTAGGAGGGAAAAGGATCTGGCCATGAGGTGGGAGAGAGGGGTAGAGGTGAGTCAGGAAAGATCTGGATTCCGGTGTCTAGTTCTGAGACACCAGGAAAGTCACTCCTCTGAGACTGTTTCCTATTTTGGAAAATGAGGACATAATATGTAGTTACTGTTCTTTGTAAACTTCAAATATAAATTCTTATTTCTGGAAATCTTTGTCTGAAACCCTATTCTTCATCCCATCCAAGTGCAACATAGGATGGGCAGGGAATGGGAATGTCTGTGGCCCAGACACTGACATTGATGGCTACCCAGACCAGGCCCTGCCTTGCATGGATAACAACAAACACTGTAAACAGGTGGGTTTGGTGAGCATGGGAAGGTGGGGTTGGGGTCCAATTTCCAGTCTCATCCTTATCACCTGCCATGTGTCCTTAGACAAGTCACCGAACCTCCCACAGGCCTGTTTTCTCATTGGGAAAATAGAGATCATAATGGCTGCCCTGTCCAAGTTACATGAAAATGGATGAAAGTTCTGTGTGAACTCAAGACTCTGTGTAAGGTCATTATTCTCCTCCTTCTTCTTCAGGACAATTGCCTCTTGACACCTAATTCTGGGCAGGAAGATGCCGACAATGATGGAGTGGGAGACCAGTGTGATGATGATGCTGATGGTGATGGAATCAAGAACGTTGAGGTTCCTTTGGGGTCCTTATCTCTTGAGGCCCATTTCCTTGGCCTCTAGTCCCTCCAGTCTTTTCAACTACCCTTTCCTTTGTTACATCTGCCCCCTCCTTTCTGCTCTGTTCCTCCATAGATACCCCATTTCCTTTTCTCCTATTTCAGTAATACTGTTCTTGATATCTCTCATCTTTGAGTTGAGAAACCTGGGTTTGTCCAGTTATACTTGTGAGGCTTTGAACGAGTAATTTCCCTTTGGACCTTAGTTCATCTGGGTAATGAAGAAACTGAATATAATGATCTTGTGATTTGCTGTGAAGGACTGGAAAAAGGACATAATTCAAATTTGATGAGGCTGGGACAGGAGACCAAGGCACAAAGGCTTCCCTAGTCTCTTTGGAAGAGGGTGCTGAGGGTTAGGTTTGTGGGTGGTGGCTCAAAGCAAGAAGCAATGGACCTAGTAAGCCCCCTTCCTGTTCTACCTGTCCCCCCAGGATAACTGCCGGCTGTTTCCCAACAAAGACCAGCAGAACTCAGACACAGATTCATTTGGTGATGCCTGTGACAATTGTCCCAACGTAGCTAACAATGACCAGAAGGACACAGACAGCAACGGGGAAGGGGATGCTTGTGACAACGACGTGGATGGGGATGGTGCGGAGGAGAATCAGAGAGAAAAGGGAGTGGGGAGTGTCACTTTGCCTAAGAATGATAGGAAGGGGCAGGGGAAGAGAGGGAAGAACTCAGGAAGGAGGCCTGGGATGACTGCTCATATGGAAGTAATTTGGAGAGACTAAGGTCCATTAGATATCTAAGAATGACAGGAATGGAAATGCTTGTCACCACAGTGTAGACTGGTACAATGCAAGGCAGGCTGAGAAGTGTTTTGAAAGGAAATTAATTAATGTTGAATAGGGCAGATCTGGACTCTAATATGGCCTCAGACATTTCCAAGCTGTGTGACCCTGGGCAACTCAGGACCCCCACTGCCTAGACCTTTAATACTCTTCTGCCCTGGAACGACTACACAGTATTAATTCTAAGACAGAAGGAAAGGGTTTAAGGAAAAATCAGGGACAGTGATGATTTTGGGGAAAGGAACTTAAGGGAGTAGGAGTAGGAGGACACCTCGGACACAGGAGATAGGAAAATGTGTAGTAAAAATGGAAATTAGCCTTGGATAGCCCTTCTTACTTGAGGGACAGGTATGTGTCTACTTTTCATGCCATGTTACTTTCCAAGGAGGGATCTATAGCACGGAGGCATTTGTTTGTATCAGGGGAGGAAGTGTGTTCGGTCTTGAAATGACTTTGTATTTCTTTTGATTCTCCACCAGGAATCCCTAATGGGCTGGACAATTGCCCCAAGGTCCCTAACCCTTTGCAGACAGATCGAGATGAGGATGGGGTAGGGGATGCTTGTGATAGCTGCCCAGAAATGAGTAATCCCACCCAGGTACAGGGGAAAGGGAGAGGGAGAGGATGTGGGGCATGTGGACAGGGCAGAGGCTTGGGCTAGAACAGTGAACTTCTTGCCTGGAAGAAACAAGAAAGGGGGCCAGTACTCAGTGGGGTTAGCCAGGACAAGAAGTGAGAACAGGACCCTATCTCTCAGACAGATGCAGACAGTGACCTGGTAGGGGACGTCTGTGACACGAACGAAGACAGGTAGGGTCTTGGCCAACAGATAGGTCTTCTGGGGGATTCTACCTTCCTCAGGGTCTTTTCAGATTTTCTCATTCTGTAGTTTTAAACCTTTCCTACCACTGCCAAGCTAAGAATAATTCCTAGAATCTGTTCATCTCTTCTGCTTCAGTTGCTGCCCTTAAAATCAGCTGCTTCCCATAGGGTTTTGTCGTCTTAATTTCTGACTGCAGTGGGAGGGATGGAAAATCAGGGAAGGCCTGGGCTGAGAGAAATCCAAAGCCAAGTGGTGGAGAGCATATAGGGATGTGGTTCTCTGTGGGGGCCTTAATCAGGTGCCATTTCTCTAATGGGCAGTGATGGTGATGGGCACCAGGATACTAAGGACAACTGCCCCCAGCTACCCAACAGCTCCCAGCTCGATTCAGACAATGATGGACAGGGTGATGAATGTGATGGAGATGATGACAATGATGGGATCCCAGATTATGTACCCCCTGGCCCTGACAACTGCCGACTGGTGCCTAACCCCAACCAGAAGGACTCAGATGGTGAGGGCTTAGCTAAGAATAGCTTCTATTACAGGTTTGTTCTCCTAGGACAGTACTAGTCTTTTTGTGCTGAAGAACGGGGAGGGTGAAAAGTACAGGGAATTTGGAGGAACATATGCCTAACCTGGATCCAAGCCAGGGCAGGATTTGAGGGCATGATGATTTGACTCAGAGAGTAGGAAATATTATGATCTAAATCATATGTGCCTAGGCAATGGAGTGGGAGACGTGTGTGAGGATGACTTTGACAACGATGCAGTAGCCGATCCCCTTGATGTGTGTCCTGAGAGTGCTGAAGTGACGCTTACTGACTTCCGGGCTTATCAGACTGTGGTCCTGGATCCTGAAGGGGATGCTCAGATTGACCCAAATTGGGTTGTGCTCAACCAGGTAAATATCTCTGGTATGATTCCTCAGGCTTCTTGAGCCTGGAAGGGAAGTGGGCATTGGGGTCAAATGCCTTGTTTCTACTTTCCCACAGGGTATGGAGATTGTTCAGACTATGAACAGTGACCCTGGCTTGGCTGTTGGTAGGTAATGGCCATCCTCTTCCACCACCTGGGAGTAGAGAAGCATGAAGTTGGGAAGGGGGGCGGGGGAGGTAGGTACAGGAAATGGGAAAGAAACGAAGGATACCTGGATAAGAGAAAGAAGGGAAGTGACATGTCAGGTAATGTAGCAAGTGGCACATTTCTAGGCCCAACTGCATGGTGGCCCCATGTCACCTTTTTCTGCCATTCCTGCTAGTTTATGGGGGTAACTGACCATTAATGATAAAGTGCCTCTCCTGATCCTCTTCTCTTCTCCTCCCACCCTAATGCAGGGTATACTGCCTTCAATGGTGTAGACTTCGAGGGTACCTTCCATGTGAACACGGTGACGGACGATGACTATGCTGGTTTTCTCTTCAGCTACCAAGATAGTGGCCGCTTCTATGTCGTCATGTGGAAGCAGACAGAGCAGACCTACTGGCAGGCCACACCCTTCCGTGCTGTAGCCCAGCCTGGCCTGCAGCTCAAGGTTCTCCAGCCTATCCTTTCAAACCTAGGGAGCCAGGCAGTCCAGGCCTCTGTGCACTTGGCCCATGGCCTCTGCCTCCTACCCCTTTCCTATCCTCTGATTTGGGAGCCTATCCCAGAAACTCTTGGTCCTGGAGTTCCTTAATTCCTCCTTATGAATTTCTTTAACATAATTAATACCCTAATTACCCAAGTAATTTTCCTTGCCCTTCAAATGTCTGACACCTGTTGTCCTTCCCTCTATTCCTTATCTCAGGCAGTAAAGTCAGTATCTGGTCCAGGTGAGCACCTCCGAAATGCTCTGTGGCACACGGGCCATACACCAGAGCAAGTTCGTCTACTGTGGACAGATCCACGAAATGTGGGGTGGCGGGACAAGACTTCTTACCGATGGCAGCTGCTTCACAGACCTCAAGTTGGATACATCCGGTGAGGAAAGAGGACACAGAGCTCCTCCTCTGGGAGCCCTGCATAATCATCGACCAGACAGCCCTTTTTTTCTTTGCCTTCCCCTAAGTTAAGCTGGGCATAGGCTGGCAACTTGTCATGGCTCCTCAGCCAGTTGGCCCTGCCTGCTGTAGGCAAACTGGAATTATAATTTTAGACCTGAAAAGGGTTTTAGTTATAGTCTAAGTTCAACATACTCATTTCAAAGATAGCAAAATCAAGGCTAGTTAGCTAAACTCCAGCTCTACTAAGTTTCAGTCCAGTGCTAAATGTTAGCATCCCTATTCCTCACCCAGAACTGTTGCTGCTTTTAGTGCTGTCTGCAGGACTAAGGCCTCTCTAATTGACATTTCCTCAGCCCACCAAGTCAGTAAACCCTACACCCTGTTAGGAAATTTAGTCTGTAGCCAAATCCACACAAGGCTCAGTTCTGACAGCACTTGTTACCACTACAAATACCTAGACTCAGAAGGTAGGGAAGGAAAAGAATCAGGGATGAGACTGCTGACCTCAGGAAACTCTGGAAGGCAGAACAGCAAGCTGATGAGACTTGGCCAAACACAAACATTACTCACCATAGCCAAGTAGCTAGCTGTGTGTGTACTTCCTATCCCTCTTCAAACTCCTTCTCTCTGCTCCCCCCCCCCCAGTCTTTTCCCCTTTAAGGTGCCTGGGCCCCATGAGAGGCCAGAGCAGGGGAAAGAGAAAGAGAGAAAGATTGAGAGAGAGAGAGAGAGAGAGAGAGAGAGAGAGAGAGAGAGAGAGAGAGAGAGAGAGAGAGTGTGTGTGTGTGTTAGACTGGAGCCTGGGAAGCGGGTGACTTCACCCCCCTGCCTATTGTGCCCATCTCCATGGCAACTCAATCCCAGCTTGGAATGCGACTGGGGCTTTGAGATGCAAAGGGGGCTGGACAATGAGCTGGGGGCCCCAGGCCTGAGAACAACCCCCCTCTTCCTCCTCTTCCCCTCCTCCACTTCTCTCTCAGGCCTGATGAGATCATGAGGGACTGGCAGGGGAATGAGTGAGAACTTTGGCATGGTAACAATTCAGTGGTCAGTAGGCACCCCAAAACTCATGAATTTCCTTCCCTTGGGCAGGGTAAAGCTCTATGAGGGTCCCCAGCTGGTGGCAGATTCCGGAGTGATCATAGATACATCTATGAGGGGGGGTCGCCTGGGTGTCTTCTGCTTCTCCCAAGAAAACATCATCTGGTCTAATCTCCAGTATCGGTGCAACGGTAAGGCCTCAGGAGCTGGGAAAGGGGGAGTGGGATTCAAGATTTTCCCACCTGCCCTTGTGACTCTGAAGGCATACATTGAGTACTTCTCAATATGATGTTACCTAGATCTGGAACTAAAAGGGGGCAAAGAACAAGAATGGGATCCTGGAATTGGGAAGGGGTGATTCTCAGCTTCTTTCCATCTTAACTTGGGCAGTTCTTGGTAGGGTGTCTTTCAGTTTTAGGGTCATCCCTGAATGGAGAGAGATGGGTCAGTGGTCTCTCTGATTCCTCTCTCTACCCTACTTTCATCCCCTCCAGAC
>NC_058133.1:167885549-167916007 GCF_016433145.1 Gracilinanus agilis
GAGAGAGAGAGAGAGAGAGAGAGAGAGAGAGAGAGAGAGAGAGAGAGAGAGAGAGAGAGTGTGTGTGTGTGTGTTAGACTGGAGCCTGGGAAGCGGGTGACTTCACCCCCCTGCCTATTGTGCCCATCTCCATGGCAACTCAATCCCAGCTTGGAATGCGACTGGGGCTTTGAGATGCAAAGGGGGCTGGACAATGAGCTGGGGGCCCCAGGCCTGAGAACAACCCCCCTCTTCCTCCTCTTCCCCTCCTCCACTTCTCTCTCAGGCCTGATGAGATCATGAGGGACTGGCAGGGGAATGAGTGAGAACTTTGGCATGGTAACAATTCAGTGGTCAGTAGGCACCCCAAAACTCATGAATTTCCTTCCCTTGGGCAGGGTAAAGCTCTATGAGGGTCCCCAGCTGGTGGCAGATTCTGGAGTGATCATAGATACATCTATGAGGGGGGGTCGCCTGGGTGTCTTCTGCTTCTCCCAAGAAAACATCATCTGGTCTAATCTCCAGTATCGGTGCAACGGTAAGGCCTCAGGAGCTGGGAAAGGGGGAGTGGGATTCAAGATTTTCCCACCTGCCCTTGTGACTCTGAAGGCATACATTGAGTACTTCTCAATATGATGTTACCTAGATCTGGAACTAAAAGGGGGCAAAGAACAAGAATGGGATCCTGGAATTGGGAAGGGGTGATTCTCAGCTTCTTTCCATCTTAACTTGGGCAGTTCTTGGTAGGGTGTCTTTCAGTTTTAGGGTCATCCCTGAATGGAGAGAGATGGGTCAGTGGTCTCTCTGATTCCTCTCTCTACCCTACTTTCATCCCCTCCAGACACAGTGCCAGAGGATTTTGAGCCATTCAGGAGGCAGTTGCTTCAGGGACGGGTGTGAGGGTCACTCCAGGAGCATCCAGTCAAGACCCTCTGGTTCCAGATTGGAGGTTCAGGGAATGTCTTTCCAAACTCTCAACTAAGCATGAGATCTCTTGACCCGGTCCTTCCACTCCAGATGGGTTAGGGATCCAACTGCTCAGTGGGTGAGAAGTTTGGAGATGTCTCTTGAGTTGTGGACTCCCCCCCTCCCTCAAGGAAAAATATTTCTATAAAGTTAATGTTGTTTTCTACCCAGTCCGGTGCAGTTGCTTCTTTGGGAAGGAGAAGAAAGGGTGAATAGCCCAGTAGAAAGGAGAGAGGGAAAGAAGCTGGTAAACGGGTATGTGGGGATAGAGCTAAGACTAGAAAGACTGGAATTTGGGCAGAGGACAAGGAAGGGGCAGGACGGGAACTAAACGAGCTGGATCGTAGGGTGCAGTGGGGAGGATGGAAACTGATGGAACTCACTGCGGGCGTCGCCCGTCCAGGCGAGGTCTCCTCAGTTCAGCGGTCAGGGGCCAGGCTGCCCTGCTCGGGGTGAGGGGGAGGCCGGGGGGCGGGGGGGGCCGGAGGCCGGGACGAGTGCAATATTGGCGGGGAAAGAACAACACTGCACCACGTCCCGTCCCTCCCGCCCGCCCGGGGCCCGGGGTCCCCGCTCCCCCGGAGCTGGGCCATGCTGGGACGAGCAGGAGCCAGACATTCAGCAGAGAGAGCAGCAGCGAAGAGATGTCCAGTTTGGACAGCCCGGTCGAAGGGTAACTAGTGAGCGTGCGAAGGTCGCGAGGAAGAGCCGGAACCCGGACACCGAGCATTGAGGGCAGCGGCTCTCCCACGCCCGGGCGCTCCGCGCGCCTCCCCTTTAAATACCCGGACTGCGCGGCGCGGAGCCGTATCCATGGTGACGCGTGTCCCAGCAACCGGGCTGAATGGCTGTCGCTGGGCAACGCCGGAGGTTGGGGCCGAGGTCGGGGCCGCCCACCTAGAGTCCTAGCTCCCGGGATTGGGGGCGGGGAAGAATGGAACGGGAGGGGGAGGGGCAGCTCCAGCTTCCTTTTGCTCCCGCTCGGCCTTTAGCTCACTCGCTCCAGCTCGCGCTCCTCCCGCCGAGAAGATAGACCCCCACCCCCATCCCAGATCTCTTCGCCCTGAGGGTCCCCGCCCTCGACAAATCTCGCGACGTTACCACCCTGGCGGAAACGGATTTAACCTTTCCCTTGGTTTCCCCACCCGCTTTGGGACTCTCTGATTCTAGGTGCTGAGCTTCCTCCTGCTCTGCACTCGCCCTTCCACGTGCCCCCAGTCCCCCATTGTCCTCTTCCCCCTTCTTACCCTGCCCCCACCACCACCCACCCTTCCACAGCCCTTTCCCATGGAGAAGGAGCCTCCAGGAAGGGTAGTTAGAGGAGAGGGAGATAAAGGGAAGAATTTGTCCTAAACAAAATAAAGGACATACAAAAATAATGTATAAGCTCTTTCTGAGGGGGAAAGAGATAAGAACTGGAGGGGCTAACCATCAATTAAGGCACGGCTCAGCAAGTTATGGTATAGGAATATGATGGAATACTATGTTACAAGAAATGATAATGGGCATCGTATGGTGCTTACTATGTGCCAGGTACTATTTTTTTTTTTTTGCCAGGTACTATGTTAAACAATACAGTTATATCTTAGTTGGTCCTCACAACCCTAATAAGAAACGGAGGGGGATGGTTTGTGAGAATCCTGGCAAAACTTATATGAACTAATATGGGGTAAAGTGAATGGAACCAGAACAGTTGCTATGATGACAATCTGATAAAGACAACTTATAGAATTAGGAACTCCAATCATCATAATATTGTTTAATCCTTTTACTAGTGTCTGAATCTCCATTACCCCATTTGGTATTTTCTTCTTTTTTTTTAAACCCTTGTACTTCAGTGTATTGTCTCATAGGTGGAAGATTGGTAAGGGTGGGCAATGGGGGTCAAGTGACCTGCCCAGGGTCACACAGCTGGGAAGTGGCTGAGGCCGGTTTTGAACCTAGGACCTCCTGTCTCTAGGCCTGACTTTCACTCCACTGAGCTACCCAGCTGCCCCCCCCCCCCCATTTGGTATTTTCTTGGCAAAGATACTGGAGTGGTTTGCCATTTATCTCATTTGACAGATGAGGAACTGAGGAAAACGGGGTTAAGTGACTTGCCCAGGATCACACAGCTATTATGATGTCTCAAACTGATTCCAGTTGCCTAGCCCTTACTAATATTCTGCCTTGGAATCTATCAATAGAAGATAAGGTTTTAGGGGGGGAGGAATTCTTCCTGGTGAGACTGGACACAATCCATTTTGTCACAACTAATCACAATTCCAAAGAGCTCATGACAAGAAATGCTACCTATTTTCTTGACTATACCTGATTGTGATGATTTTTTTCTTTTCTCATTTCGGGGAGAGGAAGTGGACTAGGAAAGTAGAAACGATGGATTTTTGCTTATTGAAAAAATTATTTAAAAAAACAACACCTTGAATGTAGAGTCCTGGAATCTTTAGTTCAATTCCTAGCTTTGCTACTCAACAACCTTTGTAATCTTGGGCAAGTTATGTGTCCCATCTGGGTCCCAGTTTCTGTTCAAAGAGGATACTTTCCTCACAAAATCTAAATTTATTACTAAATCTACATTCTAGTATCATTATCTACTGCTCTCCTTCCTCTTCCCCCAAGTCATATTAAAAAATCAACAAATTATACTTTATTTTAAAATGTTTTTCCCTCCAATTACATGTAGATACAATTTTTATCACTGTTTTCTGACATTTTGCAATCCATGTTCTCTCCTTCCCTCATTCCTCTTGCCCCTCCCAGAGATGGCAAGTAATATGATATAAGTTATACATGTGCTATCATGTAATACTTTCCATGTTCATCATGTGAAAGACACAAAAACCCCATGAAGGGAAATAAAGTGAAAAATGGTATGCTTCAATTTGCATTGAGATTCAGTCAGTCAATCAGCCCCTTCTACAGTGGTGGATAGCCTTTTTTTTTTGTCATGAGTCCCTTGGACCCAAATCATTCTTTTCAAGTTTAGCATGTAGTTCCCAGTCTACCCTCATGATTTTATATGAGTAGACCAATGTATGTGTTGAAGACCCTAACTTCTCCAATGTTTCAGGCTGCTTAAGTCCCATTACCATTTGATTAACCTTGCAATCATGAGCATGTATGTGCTTCACTACTGTATTTAGGAACCTAATTTCTAGTAACTGGTCATTTTTTTCCATCTCTTCCTCTGCTTTATTCCTCCTAAAACTAACTGTTCCTTCTCATAGTGTCCTCCCACCTTTAAGTACTTTCTAAGGCCATCTCACCTTCTCCAGCCTTACTTTCCTCTTCTCAGTTTTTGAACCTCTAATTATTTAGTTCAACCCTGTATTATTCTCTACTCTTGAATTTTTTAGTTTCTTGACCTTTTGCTACTCATTCCTTGCCAAATGAAAATGCCAGATTATTCCTACCATCAACCTCTTTTTCTCCTACTTGCACATCTCTTCAAATAGCTGGAGGAAGACATGCCACCATGCTTACTGGATCCTCTACAAATTTGGGTTATCTAATCTCAATTGGACCCTTGCTGCAGCAAATTCATCAGTTCTTTTACTCTTCCCTATTGGATTTCTATCTCAAAATTCTCCTTCGTGCCCCTTACATTCCAATTTGACCCTCTTACTATGCCTCACATGACAATGCATTTTCCATGACCTTTGCTCTGAATGTCCTTTAAGTCTGTAACTGTCTCCCCACAACCTCCATGTCTTACAAATCCTTTGTTTTCCAAAAGATTCAGCTCATGAAGTCTTTCTTTTTTTAACCCTTAATCTTTAAACCTTCTGTTTTAGACTCAGTACTGTGTATTGGTTAAGGCAGAAAAACAGTAAGGGCTAGGCAACTGGAGTTGCCCAGGATTACATAGCTAGGAAATATCTGAGGCCAAATCTAAACACAGGATCTCCCATCTCTAGATCTAGTTCTCAATCCACTGAACCACTTGGCTGCCCCAGTTCATGAAGTCTTTTCTGATCCCCACCTCCAGGTGCTAGTGCCTTTCTACCACAAAATAAAACAAAACATTTGAAACACCTCCAAATCCTTTCTATTTTGTATTTTCATATAGCTAAATATATATAGACTATCTCCTCCATCAAATGTAAACCCCTTGACGTTAGGTACTGTTTCATTTTTGCCACTGTTGACCCCAGGGCATAACACAGTCCAGGTGCCTGGCATAAGGTAGGCTCCCAATAAAATACTTGTTGATTCATTGGTTGGTTGATTGAAAGGGTTGGATTAAGTGACTTCTAAGATCCCTTCCCATTCCAAAACTATGATCCTACAATCCCTGCTCAAAAAGACCCAGGAGCTCTCTCTATTGTCTCTGGAAAAATTACAGACATCTCAGTTTGACTGCCTCAGTTTGACAGTCTTGATATTGCCTACCATTCTCTTTTTTTCTTTTAAGTCTTTACTTTCTTTGTAGTAACTGTAAGATAGCAGGGCAAGAGGCAGACAAATGGGGTTAAGTGATTTGCTCAGTGCCACATGGCTAAAATGTATCTGAGGCCAGGTTTGAATTGTGAAGATTAAAATTAATGTGCAAAATACTAAATATATTTATGAATATTTTGTTAATAATAAACTAACAAAAGAGACTAACTAGAAGGTACTAACCAGCTCGCTCCCAGGAACAAAAAAAAAAAAAAAAAAAAAAGAGGGAGGAGTTACAGCCAACCATAACACAATAAGGTGACCACACAAATGGGGAGGTGCAGGAGAAATTAAAGGAAATTTTGGGAAAACTAAGGGACTTATGGGGGATGAAGTCCAAGATTTAAAATTTTCATTTATACATAATATAGATCCTCCTAACCCCAGGCCTAGTGCTCTATCCTTGAGCTATCTAGCTGCCCCCTACATACCATTCTTAGCTTATATATGCCTTCCTTCAATGTCCTCTAGCTTGCTTGCTTTTCCTCCTCTATAACATTCCATCCCTATTCTCTGTACCACTGTCTACATGGTCTACATATGGAATGCACTCTCTTATCACCTCCTTAGAATTCCCTGTTCCCTTCAAGTATCAGCATAGTGTCACATGCTTGGTGGGATTAAACCATTGAGTGTGCTGGAACAAGCTCAAAACTGGTCAGTTTTCTAGGAAATAGGCCAATGCTACAAATCAAGGCTTGGGTTATTGTTTCATCAATTATCTAGACTTTAAAAAAGAGTAATGGAGAAATGTTATAATGCAAATTAAACTTCAAATATGTGTCCTGTTGGTTGTTAAAAATTTGCCAGCTTATTACTAGATGAAACTTATTACTAAACCCTGGGTATACCTTATTAAAAGAAACAAGGAGATGCAGCTAGGTAGCCCAGGGAATAGAGTGCCAGGAATGGACATTCTCTAGCTGTATGACCTTGGGCAAGTCATTTAACCCCCATTGCCTAACCCTTACCTCTCTTCTGCTTTGATAACAAAACACAGTATTGATACTAAGACAGGAAGTCAGGATTTCTGTTTCTTTGTTTTTTAAAGAAAGAAACAGGGAAGAGTAGCTAGATAGCATGGCTGATCGAATACCAGATGTGGAGTTGGGAGGATCTGGGTTCAAAAATGACCTCAGACACTCTCTAGCTCTATAATCCTGGGCAAGTCATTTAATTCCATTTGCCTAGCCCTTGCCTTCTGTCTTAGAATTGTTACTAAGAAAATAAAGATTTAGAAAAAAGAAATAGAGTTGGTCCACACCTAGAAAGTGAAGCAATGATTACCAAGCCTGTAAGGCTTCAACTAGAGCAAGTCAGGCTAAGAATAGCTTCATTTCCTTTTTGACAATTATTTAACCAGAAAATAAAGTGAACATTTTAGATATAATTTATCTAACTTTTGGGAAAATTCTTGACAAAAGTTCTCATGGCATTCTTGTAAAGGTGGAGAGATGAAGACTAGACTATAATACAATCAATGAAAAACTAACTGATTGAAAGATCAGCCTACAAGAGGAGTTGGTGCTGGTGCAAAGTTAGCATGACAGAAGGTCTCTAATGGAATATCACAGGGAACTGTACTTGGACTTAAAGTGTTTAATATTTTTTATCAATAACTTAAAGGTATAGATGAAATGTTTGTTATAGTTGTAGGTGACACAGGGTACTGGTTGACAGACTACAAGTTCTTAATAGCCTAGTTGTTGTTCAGTTACTTTAGTGATGTCCAAAACTCCTTAGGGATTTTCTTGGCAAAGATACTGGAATGTTTTACCATTTCCTTCTCTAGCTCGTTTTATAGATGAGGAAACTGAAGCCAACAGGGTTAAGTGACTTGCCCAGGGTCACACCATGAGTAAGGGTCTGAGGTTGGATTTGAACTCAAGAAGATGAGTCTTACTGACTCCAGGCATAACACTCTATCTACTGTGTCCCCTAGCTATCTTTGATAGGCTAGAACTGTGTTGGTGAAACTATGGCACCAGTGCTGGAAGGGGTTGCTCCCCTCACCTTCTCCACAAATGCTTGGAGACATTTCTCACATCACCCACTCCTTTGCCCAGCAGCCCAATGGAAGCACTTCCTCCCTCCCCTGTCTGGGGTAAGCCCAGAGTTCATGTGTAGCATGAGAGTTGTAGTTTGGGCACTCGGTCTCTAAAAGGTTCACCATCACTGGGCTAGAGCATTGGACTGAGAAGAAATTCAGTAGAGATAAATGTTAAGTCTTGCACTTGGACAGAAAAAAATCATCTCTTTAAGTATAAGAACTAGGAGATATAGTTAGGCAGCAGGGGTTCTGAAAAAGATATGGAAGTTTCAATCTATTTCAAGCTACACATATATCAAAGTGGTGATGAAGCAATTTAAAATACTAATGTGATTTGGGACTACATTAAGAGGGTCAATTGGAATGCTGAAGGCCTTATCATATGAACATTTGTTAAAGGAACTCCTCCAGCAAAGAGGAGGAAGGGAATTAAGCTGCCATTCAGTCATTTTTCTGTTGTGTCTGACTCTTCCTGACCCTATTTGGGATTTTCTTGGCAAAAATACTGGAATAGTTAGCATTTACTTCTCCAGCTCATTTGACAGATAAGGAAACCTTTTGACAGATAAGGAAACGAAAACCAACAGGCTTAATTGACTTGCCCAGGGTCACAGAGCTAGTAAGTGTCTGAGGTCATTTTGAATTCACAAGACAAATTGTTCCTGACTTCAGACCAGACACTCTAGCCACTGTGCCACCTAGCTTCTCTAAGGGAATAAGGGGATATATATAAATATAATGAGATAGATGGATAGATAGATAAGACAGGTAGATAAGATCAATAGATAGATAGACATAGATAATAGATAAACAGATGGACAGATAGATCATAGACAGGTAGATTAAATAGAGAAATGGCTAGATAGATGATAGATAATAGATAGATAAGATAGATAATAGGTAGACAAATGTATGAATCATAGCTAGGTAGATGAGACAAACAGATGGACAGATAGACAGACAGATAGGTAGATAGATAGACAGAGAGAGGATAGATTAGATTAGATTATACAGATGATGGATAATAGATAATAGATAGATAGATAATAAATAGACAGATGAACAGATAGATAGATAACAGATAAATAGAGACTGATAGGCAGACAGACAGACAAACAGACAGACAGATGGATAGACAGATAAGATAGATGATAGATGACAGATAGAGATAATAGATAGACAGATAGTTAGATTGATAAATGAGACAGACAGATGAACAGAGATAGACAGAGAGAAGGATAGATAGATTAAATTAGATTAGACAGATGATGGTTAATAGATAATAGATAGGCAGATGGACAGATAGATAGGTAACAGATAGATAGACTGACAGACAGAGATAGATATAAGGACAGACAAATATATAGATAAGATAGATGATAGATGACAGATAATAAATAGACAGACAGATGGATAGATAATAGATATATAGGTAGATTGAAGAGACAGACAGACAGATGGACATGTAGACAGAGAGGTAGATAGATAGATTAGATTAGATAAGATAGATGATGGATCATAGTTAATAGATAGATGGACAGATAGATAGGTGGATAGAGACAGACAGATAGATAGACAGGTAGACAGATAATAGGTAGATAGATAATAGATAGATAGACAGACAGACAGAAAGATAGACAATCAAGATAGACTGATAGATATGCAGACAGACAGACAGATAGATTGATAGATTAGACAGATAGAAGAGACAAATACAGACAGACAGATAGATAGATAAATGATGGATAGTAGATGATAGATAATAGATAGACAAAAGGACAGATAGACAAATAATAGATAGGTAGATAGATATAGAGATAGATGAACAGATAGATTGATAGATTAGACAGAAGAGACAGACAGATAGAGACAGACACACAGATAGACAGAAAGACAGATAGATAGATTAGATAGATAAAAGAGACAGACAGACAGACAGGCAGGCAGGTGGGCAGATAGACCAACAGGCAGATGGATAGATAGATAGATAGATAGATAGATAGATAGATAGATAGATAGATAGATAGATAGCATCTCCTATGTACCAGGTACTGTGCTGAGAAGAGTATCTTATTTGATTCTCACAACCCTCCCTAAGTCTTCTCTTCTTAGAACCAGGTAGAATGCAATAGAGAGTACTGGACTGCTGTCAAGAAAACCTGAGTTCAAATCTAGCCTCAGATGCGTAATAGCTGTATGACTTTGGGAAAGTGACTTAACCTCTGCCTCAAGTTCCTCAACTCTAAAATGGGGATCATAATAGTACCTACCCCAGGCAACTAGGTGGCACAGTGGATAAAGAACTGGTCCTGGAGTTAGGAAGACTTGAGTTCAAATTCTGCCTCAAACAATGACCGTGTGACCTTAGGTAAGTCACTTGAGCCTTTTGGCTTCAGTTTCTTCATCTGTCAAATGAGCTAGAGAAGGAAAAGCAAAGCACTCCAGTGCTTTTACCAAGAAAACTCCAAATGGAATCATAGAGTCAGACAAATCTGAAAAAATGACTGAACAAAAGAAAATTATCAACATATACATTTCCATACACAAAGGAAAACAGAAAATGGAGATTTTAAATGAAACTGAATTTATTGTATGCAACTTAGTCCTTTTAATAATAAAGCAGTTAGATGGCACACTGGATAGAGAGTCAAATCTGGAGTTTGGAGGACCTGGATTCAAATCTGACCTGAGACACTTCCAAGCCATGTAAACCTAGGTAAATCACTTAACCCCTTTTGCCTAGCTCTTGCCCTTCTGTCTTAGCATTGTTACTGTCTGGCTTCAGATACTGTCTAGTTTTGTGACCCTGGGCAAGTCACTTAACTCCAACTGCCTTGATAAGCAGTTTAGAATTGATTCTAAAAGAGAAGGCAAAGGTATAAAAAAAGAATTGTTACTAAGACAAAAAGTAAGGATTAAAATAATAATAATATACAGGGTGTCCCAAAAAAGCTAGCTTTAGGTTTAAACCTGCAGGAAGACTTTTGGAATACTCTTTACATTAAAGAAAGTTGGAGTACCAATATTATTCCCATTGAGTCCTCCTCTGATTCCCTAGTTCAGTAATGACAAACCTTTTAGAGATGAAGTGCCGGTTCCTCCTCCCCCCCAACCCCAGACAGGGGGGTGAAGTGAGGAATGTCCTCAGGCACATGGAGAATGGGAAGGGAACAGCTACACTGGAGTCCCTCTGGCTTTCTAGCAAAGAACTCTGGAGGAGGACTGTAAGCATGCCCACAGAGAGGGCTCTGCATGCCCTTTTGGCACATGTTCCATGGGTTCACCATCACTACCCTAGTGCATTTTTAAAAATAATTTTTTAAACCCTAATATCTTTTATATATATGTATATATATACATATACCTATATCCTTCTATATTAATTTTATTTGTTTCAGGGCTAGGCAATGGGGGTTAAGTGACTTGCCCAGGGTCACACAGCTAGGAAGTGTCTGAGGCCATAGTGCATTTTTTTTAACCCTTACTTTTTAAGACAGAAGGGCAAGGGTTAGACAAATAGGGTTAAGTGACTCACCCAGGGTCACACAGCTAGGAAATATCTGAGGCCAGATTTGAACCCAGGTCCTCTTAACTCCAGGCCTGGCTTTCTGTCCATTCTGCCACCTCTCTCTCCCAGTACATTTAAAAAATATTTCATTGAAGATGTATGTGGGTTTATTTTGTATCCTACAGCTTTGCTTAAGTTATTGTTTCTATTTTTTTTTTTGAATCATCAACATTGGAGGGGATGTGGGAAAATTGGGACACTAATATACTGTTGGTAGAACTGTGAACTGATACAACCATTCTGGAGAACAATGTGGAACCATGCTCAAAGGGCCATAAAACTATGTATACTCTAATGCCACTACTGTGTATCCCAATGAAATCAGAGATGAGAGAAAACCTATTTGTACAAGTGTATTTTTAGCAGATCTCTTTGTAGTAGCAAAGAATTGGTGTCCTACTAGGGAATGACTGAACAAGGTGTAGTATATGTAATGGAAAGTATTATATGTATATAATGAATTGTATATGTATATATGTGTATATAATGTATATATATATGTAAATGTATATAGTGGAATGGAATATTGTAATGGAATACTATTGCGCCATAAGAAGTGAGGAACAAAATAAGTTTTAAAAAAATCTGGAAAGTGTTATATGAACTGATGCAAAGTGAAGTGAGCAGAACCAGGAGGACAGTGTATATAGTAATAGGAATATTGTACGATGACCAATTGTTTTTTATTTTAAATTCATTTAATTAATTACATTAGAATTTTTTCCATGGTTACATGATTCATATTCTTTCCCTCTCCTCCTCCCTCCCCCTTCCCATAGCCAATGAGCAATTCAATTGGGTTTTACACGGGTCATTGATCAAGACCTATTTCCATATTATTACTATTTGCAATAGAGTGATCTTTTAGAGTCTAGATCCCCAATCATATCTCCATCGAACCATATGATCAAGCAGTAGTTTTTCTTCTGTGTTTCTGCTCCCACAATTCTTTCTCTGGATGTGGATAGCATTCCTTCTCATAAGTCCCTCAGAATTGTCCTGTTACAATGATCAGTTGTGAAGGACTAAACCATTATTAGCAAAACAAGATTCCAAAGATAACCACAAGGGACTCATGATAAAAAATGCTACCCAAAGTCAAAGAAAGAATTGTTGGAATCTAATTGTAAATCAAAGCACACCATCTTTTACAACTAGTAAGTGTCTGAGGTGAGACTTGAACTCAGCTCTTCCTGATTGCAAGAAGGATGTCTACCCACTTTTCAAAGTGGACCTTTTCAAACTTATTTTCCTTTATGATGTTGTGGTATAAATAGTTGTCTTGGTTCTGCTCACTTCATAGGATCATAGATTTAGAGCTATAAGGGGCTTTAAATAAAGATCATTCAGTGCAATAGTCTCATTTTAATAGATGAAAAAAACTGAGGGCACAAATAGGTTAAGTGATATGCTCAGGGTATATGCCTGACTAAAAGTGTCTAAGANCACCCACTAGCCACCAGAGCACCATGTCTACACCCACTAGCCACCAGAGCACCATGTCTACACCCACTAGCCACCAGAGCACCATGTCTACACCCACTAGCCACCAGAGCACCATGTCTACACCCACTAGCCACCAGAGCACCATGTCTACACCCACTAGCCACCAGAGCACCATATCTACACCCACTAGCCACCACAGCACCATATCTACTTCCACTGGTCACCACAGCACCACAGTTATACCCACTACTCACTACAACATCACAGTTATACCCACTAGTCACCAGAGCACCATATCTACAACCACTAGCCACCACAACACCATATCTACATCCACTGGTCACCACAGCACCATATCTGCTCCCACTAGCCACCATAGCAACATATCTACACCTACTACTCACCACAACACCACAGTTATACCCACTACTCACCACAACATCACAGTTGTACCCTCTAGCCACCACAGCACCGTATCTACGTCCACTGGTCACCACAGCACCATATCTATACCCACTAGCCACCACAGCACCATATCTATGCCCACTGATCACCATAGCACCATATCTACACCCACTGTTCACCACAACACCACAGTTATACCCTCTAGCCACCAAAGCACCATATCTACACCCACTGCTCACCACAACACCACAGTTATGCCCATTAGTCACCACAGCACCTTATCTACTCCCACCACTCACCACAACACCACAGTTATATCTACTAGCCACCATAGCACCAATTCTACAGCCACTACTCACCACACCACAGTATTACCCATTAGTCACCACAGCACCATATCTACTCCCACCACTCACCACACCACAGTTATATCTACTAGCCACCATAGCACCAATTCTACAGCCACCACTCACCACAACACAACAGTTAAACCCACTAGCCACCACAGCACCATATCTACACCCGCTACCCACAGCATTACAGTTACAACCTCTAAACATCACACGGCAACAACTGGTAACCCCAAGAGTATTTCTTCAACCATTCACCAAATAGCTACTTCTGGCCTCAACAATAATCACAGCTCCATCTCACAGTCCATTACGATCAGCCAAAGCACCTCTCACCATCCAGTTGTCGTCATTGCTGAGAACTCCATGTTCTTCCTCTCATTCCACATCCTCTCCAAGGATTTTAACTCTTCCCTGGAAAATCCCAGCTCTTTCTACTATCAAGAACTGAAGAATTCTCTTAATGATCTGGTAGGTACCACCCTCTCCCCTATAGGCTGGGAAATCAGACAGTTCACCTAACAAATGTCTTTTTATTCCTTTGGCATCCTGGCTCAACTTCTTCCTTCCTCTCTTTCCTCAGTTGCAGCAGATCTACAAAAACAAGGCATTTATCACTTTTTACCTGCTCCAATTCAGGTACCAGTCTGCAGACATGGGTGGTATAGAGGATGGGTGGGTCACCAGCTTG
This sequence comes from Gracilinanus agilis, assembly GCF_016433145.1. NCBI lineage: Eukaryota > Metazoa > Chordata > Mammalia > Didelphimorphia > Didelphidae > Gracilinanus > Gracilinanus agilis. The sequence continues at coordinate 167,899,445 of NC_058133.1, forward strand.
GATAAGGGAAAGAGCACCAATTCCAGGAAGAGGGAAAAGTATTCTGAACCAGGAACTGGAACCTATAGGACTCAGGTGCCAATCTCCTTGTGCCCAGAAAGGGCTCTGTGGTTACAGACTGTATCCTGGTCTTCCAAGCAGACAGCATCACAGCCAGTGAAGTACAGAACCTCTTTGCTGAAAATGTGGAAAAAGGGAGAAAATATAACCTGAACATTTCATCATCAGATATAATTGGTAAGGCAGGATGCTGCCTCCTCTCCCCCCACCCTAGGGTTACTGCCCAGGCATTCTCTGAGAAAGCATTCCTCCACCAAATAGTCTATACACTAGGACCAGCCTTACCCCCACAGAGCCAAGAATGCATATTTCCAGGTTCTCTTGCCCCACATGTTTGTGTCTCCTTGGATCTAAATACACAGTCTCCCAGGTACACATTCCCCTTCTGTGGGGAGGGGAGCAGGGATCTAAAAGAAAATTGGGACAGGGCATCCTTGTCCTGCTCCCCTGGAAGATTCTTTTATACTCCCACTCTCCCTTCTAGTTCGTGACTGGAATTCTAAAACTTCATCTACTGGATCTTCTGTGCCTGGCTATGGCATTGCTTTGCTGGTGATAGTCTGTATCCTGCTTGCTTTGGCAATTTTCCACCTTGCTGCCCTGGTAAGTGCTTTATCCAGCCCAGATATTTGGGTTCTCCCCAGATCCTGGTTCCTTAATTGTTACCCACTGTACCCCTTTTCCTTCATCTCCACCTCTCCCAGGGGCTATGTCAGTTCCGCCGGAAACATTGTGGACAGCTGGACATCTTCCCATCCCAAGACTCTTATCATCCCATGAATGAATACCCCCTTTATCATACCCATGGACGATATGTGCCCCCAGGCAACACCAAGCGCAGCCCCTATGAAGAGGTGAGGCTGGGCCCCAGGGCACTGGGGAGGCAAGTGTGGCTGGGACCTAAGAAAGGATAAAAGAGTCCCAGGAAAAATTCAGTGTGCAGTGGGCACAGAGGCACAGAGAAATGGGAAGGGCAGAGCCCAGACATCATAGCGTACTGATGTTTCTCAGAGTTGCCATAGAGAAATGGGCATTGTAGGACACAGGAGCTCAGAAACTGCTGAATATGGAGGGCCAGCAGGGTAGGGCTGAGGAGCCTGGGAGACCTGGGGAGGAGTAGGAATCAAGGAAGAAGGGAGTTCCTAGAGCCAGTGACCACCACTCCCCAGGTCCCCTTCATTCCTTCAGGAGGGTGCCAGGTACAATGGGTGTCCCTGGTGCCTTTACCAAGCATTTTCATGGCTCAATAGAGTTGGCACCAGTCTGGGCAACTGCCTGGTGCCCAGGGGACAGAGTGGGTGGAGAATACCTGGGATGGGGAGATACAAGTCCCCCAAGGACCAACGGGGATGAGTACTGTAAAAGGTGAATTGGAAAATGCTTTGGGGAGAGAAGCAATTTTTGGGGTGGGGATGGGGTGTTGTTTTTGCTGGGAAGGCAGTAAAACCAGGGAAGAATTAGATGGAACGGGGGCAATTCTCTGGCAAGACCCGGAGGCAGATTTTTCTCCCTTACCCCCCACCACTCCCTACCCCTTCCTTCTCCCTCCCTCCTCAGGGCTCAGGCCTCTGGGTAAATAATTACCACTCTTTACCTTAGGCTGAAATTTTTGGTGGGGGAAGGGAGAATCTTGACTCTTTCCCTGACCCCTCCTAGTTATGTGGCCCACTCCCTGCCTTCTAGCTCTCTGCTCGATCCCCTCTTTGGGAAGGAAGGAATTGAGGAAGCTAGAGATGAGAGAGTGGGGGTGGGAAGACCAAGGCTGGGATCCAGGGAGGGGGCCTAGCAGTGGGAAGGAGGAGGAGGGAAAGGTGCTGTTTACAGTCGCATGGGGCTGTTGGTGGGGCCCGGCAGGTGCTCCTTCTGTGTTAACCCTGTAGGGCAATGGGGAGGGGACCCTAGTGTTCTCATCCCAGCACTCCACCACCAAAGGGGCCCCAGGGGGTACGCTACCCTTCCTCAATACTCCTTCCCTGTACCACCCCCCAAACGAACATATTCCTCCCCTCTTCTGCCCCCCCCCTCAGATCTCTCCAGGAAATGGTGGTAACAGCCTCTTTTATGTAAACCCCAACTTAACACACATATATTCCTCCCCTCTTCTTCCCCCTCCTCCCCCCAGATCTCTCCAGGAAATGGTGGCAACAGCCTCTCTTATGTGAACCCGGTGGCCACTTCTGCTAACCTGTAAAGGGATGGTGCCAGCTATGTGCCGAGGGCCAAGCACTGCCTGCCGGGGGCACTTCCCCCATTTCTTGTTCTCTATCCCTCCTCCTCCTCCTGGAAGGGAAAGCCAGGAGTCGGGAGTGGGTAGTGTCTTGAGGGCCCCTTGTCTGAAGGCTCCTTGGACACAGTCCCGTCATCCATTTCCAGATGAAGTTGTCAGAGACTACCTGCTGCTGTCCCACCCATATGCCCCTTCCTGAGGGACAGTGACTTTTCCTGGCAGATGAGAGAACCAGGGTGGTTTGGGTGGGGAGGGGGAAGAATTTTCATTTGATGGAATAAAACTGGCGACCCCCACTAACACCCATCTTTGAACCTCTTCTTGTTCCTTCCTCGGCCCTAGTGCACCCTCAAACTCCCCTTAAGCCTCAAAGTCACCAGTGGGTTTGAGGGAAGAGTTGAGAACTGAGTGGGTGGGTTGTCTGTCGGGACCTTGGGCAAGCATTCAGATATCTCTGGAGAAGGGGCAAACTGAAAACCTGAAGGTTCCTTCCGTGTGCCTCCATTTTACAGATGACCAAAGTGAAGGTAAGAAAGCTGAAATGACTTCTCCTAGCTTCCAGTCCCAGCCTTGGGAGCCACTGAGAGTGGCTGAGGGCAGAGGGGAGTGTCTTGATGGGGAATTGGGGGCTCGTTTATTAGAGGGGAAACGTGTCTTTTGGGAGTGGGTAGGGGAAGGAGATACTGGACTGAGGTGGCTTCCTTGAAGGTCAGTGAGGAACTTGGAAGTGAAGGCTAATGAGACCAGAGAAAGGGAAGAAATGTTGAGGGCATCATGTGGGGAGTTGGGGGCTTTGGAGTAGGGGAAAAGGTGAGTGTATTGGCAAAGTACATGAGCCGAGATGGGTGGCACCTCAGTTTGCCCTAGATTAGCTGTTTGACCTTGGGCGTTACTGACCCCTTCCATTGTGCCTTAATTACCTCATCTGTAAAATAAGCAAGTTGCTATAGATAATCTCTTAAGGTCCATTTCAACTTTCCCATTCTGTATTCTCTGTTCCAAGGGGACCGATAGCCCTGGGGGAAGGGGGGTCCAGTCGGGTGAGTGCTGTAAAAGTTTGGTAGCAAGACCTAGGACTGCCAGATGGCGTGAAAGGCCTCTGTTTGTCAGAAATTTGCCTCTCACCCATTTCTGATGATTCCCAGAAGGAAGGAGGAAACGAAACTGAGAGGAAAGCTTAAAGTCAAGAGGGACAGTCTACCCCCACCCCTGCCCCTGACGTGTTTGGTCGTGCTGGCTCAACCCAGAAAGGGGTTTCTTCTCACATCCAGGCAGGTGGAGCCTTCTTCCCCCCTGGCACAGTGCCAGGGGGACAGCTCTATTCTTAGCTGGCTTGGTGTTAAGTAAATCCCAGAGCAGTGATAACAGTAACAGAGTCAACAGAGTTTTGATAAGAGGACCTGTGTGAGATCCGGGCACTGACACGGTGCCAGTTCCCTCTTCTTTCAAGGCTGCTCTGAAAGTCTCCTAATTAGCCATTCCTTGCCTTATTGGAGTGTTCCCACCCCACTTATGGGGGTGAAGATCCATTTTTTTCCCCACTCCAGCTTTCCCCCAGCCACTCTGGGAATGGTACAATGATTCCAGGGCATTAATGCCACCTTGGTTGATGGACCACCGCATTCCTGCCCCCCACCTCCTTAGCTACATCCCCCCCCCCCAAGTGTTGGGCAGATATGGCCCATTAGCCACTCCCTGGCCAGTCACTGATGCCTTGTGGCTGGGGTAGCAGGCTCAGCTGGCTTCCTAGCCCAGAGAAGCACCCATTTGGGATGATGGCACCCTCTGGTGGCTTTCTATTGCATATCTCTGTGTGGCTAAATGTAGGCTGGATGGGTTTGTACTCTGCATGTGTGTGAATGCTCCAGGTGTGATCTCTATTGTGAATGCACTGTATATGTGTGTAGTGAGCATGCAGGAGTGTAGGTGCCTGTGACACATCTTCAGTGGGCATGCTGTACTAGTGCCTATCCGAAGGGATGGTTGTATGGGTATCTGTGCTGTGTGTTTGTCCCTCCCCTAGGTTCTGGGAAGGCTCGGGGGTATTGTGGTTGGATCTCCTCTCTAGGGAACTCTACTAGAGTTTAGCCCCTTCCCTCGGGCACCAGACCTAGTGGTCACTCAACTTCCTGTGTTCTGAAATGAGTCATTATGGTCAACACTATGAACTATGGGAAGAGAGTCTTAAAAGGAATGGCTAGACCAGAGTTGTGTCTGGCATCACCCTTTATTGTTAGAAACTGTGAAAATAACAGCCCTTGGCATAGACCAGAGCATTGCCCACACACAGGGAGCAAAGGATGGGCACGAGAAATGTTGACTAGCCTAGCCTGCCATGGGGTACTGGGCCCTGCCCATTAGGGCCCCTGGGAAGACTTGGCACACTGGCATTAGGGAATGGGGAGGGCAGAACATGCAGAGGAAAGGAGAGGGAAGAGGACATGCAGCTGGGGAGACTGGGACACCCCAATAAAACAAGCATGACAGAAAGAGGCTCCAGCTCCTCTCTCCCAGGGGGCACCTACCTATAGCCCCCTGGGATAGAGTACCTGGGCCCTATCAGGCCAAAGAAGTTCTTACCCACTTCAAGTTTGTGGTGGGGAGGACAGTGGGGCAGAGAGGTTAGCAGGGAATCAGTGAGAAATTGGGGGGTAGTCCTCTTTGTTAAGTTTCCCCCAGACCCATACCCTTCACTCTAAGCCAAACTGAGAGAATCAGAGTACATCAGTAAGAAAGGGATATAGTAGGCACAGTGCCCTATCTTGGTGACTTGAGTAAGATGCCCAGGCAGGATGGGCAAGAAAATTTGAGTTTTTTCTTGGGATGTATAATCTGATGCCTAGGCCAGAAGATAATTAGAAAAAAGTAGAGGGGGGAAGCCCCAGTGCCTAGGAATGATAAGGGTCATACCCACCCAGGGAGAGCAAAGGAATCAAGATAAAGCCCTAGATGGAAGGGGTACAAGGGGCAGTGCCAGGGAAGAAGTGGCAGAAAGATAAGGTCAAGTGACAGGGATGAACTAAGAGGAGACATAGAAGAAAAGGGAAGGAGTTCAGGGAAAGGGATGCCCAACTCTGGCCTTGGCCAGAGCTTAGGGCTCATGGTGTGGCTTAGATCAGGAATCCAGGAGAAGAGGACCCACAGCACCCACCATGTCTGTGGGACTCAATCCAGCTTGGAGAAACCCCCAATCGTGACTTTCCTCTCAGGTTTGATGCCCACAGGCTCTTGCAGTTGGACTGCACCACCCCCAATAAAGCAAAAGGCTGGACACACAGGCCCTGAGCAGTCCAATGGGCACTCAAGAAGCCCACGGAAAGACACGGCATCAAGAAAGGAGACCCGACCCCGCTCATAGTCCAGGCAGATGCCCAGGCGGGGAGGCAGGGGAACCGTGCAGCCAGCCCCAGGGCCATCTCGCCCCGTCAGCCCTGCCCCCCCACTCCCACCGGCTCCCAGCAAGATCTTGCCCATGCCAATGGTCAGGAAGGCGAAGGGTGGAGATGCCTCCACAGTGGCATCTTCTGCTCCGCTGTCATGCCCACTGTCTGGATCATACCTGGAGGGAATCCAGAGCAAAGGTTGATGACAGCATCAGGGTTGGACCATCTTCCTCCCCTTTCCATTCCCACTGTCTCCTTTGTGACCTTCCTCTGTGCCCCCAAAGGCATTTATAACTGGAAGAGGCCTAAAAGCCATCTAGCCTGGCACCTTCATTTTCCAGGTGAGCTCATTTGTGCCAGGCTCTCCTGGAACTGGAGGTGAGATTTGATACTAGAGTTCCTTCCTTGCAGACAGATCCCATTCAGCCTTCTACTCTCCCTACCAAGTCCTGAGTTTCTTTCCACACTCTTGTGGTGCCATACTGCGCTTAGTCTCCTCCCCAGCCCTTCTGGGACCCTGTGCTCCCCTCCCCACTGTTCCCCTTTTGTGGTCTGACCTGGGGCTGACCACGTCCGGGGCGCCCTGGAAATTCTCCTGCAGTTTGCTTTCTAGCCCGACACCCACTTTGACCAGATAGGAGGCAGGATCCACTGCACAGGCCCAGTAGCTACGGCCTTGAGTCACGGCCACGTCTCCCAGCACGATGTCCACACTCAGGTGGCAGCCTGTCAACAGCCGCTCGGCCGCCAGGAGCAGGGGCACCCCTGGGATGCTGCGCACCGCCCGTTGGTCCTTGCTGATGGCCAGCCTCTCTCTGCTGGAACCCCAGCGCCCATCCAGGAAGAAGTGCAGAACTGGGGGAGAGTGGGCAAGATTGGAAGAAAAGGAGGATGGGGAAGCAGGAGAATAGCCCGGGGAGGGGGCTTGGGGAACTGTCAGTGCCCAGGTAGTCCAGGGTTTAGCAGGGCAGCAGTCCAGATTCAGGGGGAGCAGAAAGAAGAGAAGCGTCCTTGGGGAAGATGTCCCCTGGATGCCTCCTCATTTCAAGCCAGACTAGACTGCTGGAGGTGGAGGAGGGAAGGGGCCATAATGGAGGGTTCTACTGGACACAATGCCTGAGCTGGAGGATTTTGGTGAGATGCTCAAGCAGGGTCAGAAGGGAGAGGAAACCTGGAAGTTTAAGGTGCAGATGGATGAATTTCTAGAACAGACAGTGGGCCATGAGGGGAAATGGGAATGAGGAATGGGTATGAAGGTAGAAGCAGAGGATGGGCATGGGACCCCAGGAAGAATTTTATGGAAGAATTAAAAAAATATTCCCCCCAATCCCCAAGCCCCAGACCCCAACCTAACATCTGCTGGTCCCTAATGTTGGATACTCTTCCTGAGCCCAATAGTTGGTACCCTTCTCTGGCCCATTGCAGGTCTTTCTCCATCATGGACCCCCGTGTGCATCTCTTAGTTTCTCATTTATCTCTACCCCTCTCTCTCTCTCCTTTACACCAACCCCCCCCCTTTAGCTTTAAGCAACCCTCTGAGATCTACAAAGTCCTTTTATGACCCTTATTTAGTTTTAACCTCATAACAACATGGTAAAATAGATTAGGTGGGGTATGGTAAGATAGGAATGTATCCGGTTTATTAGTAGTCATGTGGGGTGAGGGGTCTGGATCTATGATTTCACTAGTATAAGAGGTCCCACCGACCCAGGTCACCCACTGTTCTACCCCATATATATATATAGTTTGAGAGTTATTCAGAACATTGATCAGGGACTTATCCAGGGTCACATGGCCAGTAGGGGTCAGAGATGAAACTGAGACCCAGCTCTACCTGACTGTGACGCTGACCCTCTCCACTGTTATTGCCCCCAATTTACAGCTGGGAGAACAGAGATTGAGATAGTTGATAGTTTCAGTGGCTTGCTCATGGGTTACTCAACTGAAACGGCAGATTTAGGACTGGAACTGGAGTAGTCTAGGATGCCTATTGCTCCTTGTAACAGCAACTTACACAAAGGGCTTTAACGTTGGCAAGATTCTTTCTTTCCTAATGACCCTGTACAATAGGCATGGTAGAACAGAGAGCATTGCCCTGATTTAATAGATGAGGAAACCGAGGCACAGAGGTTAAATTATTTGTCCACAGTTACATACATACATATATCTGCATGTCAGATACTTAATTATGTATTAATTAAAGATTAAAACCTAGGATTCTCCTGTCTCCAAGTCCAAAGCTCTTAAAAAAACAAACAAAAACCCCTTACCTTCTGTCTTGGTATCAATTCTAAGACAGAGGGGCTACAAGCAGGGTTAGGTGATTTGCCCAGGGTGACATAGCTAAGAAGTGTCCAAGGCCAAATTTGAACCCAGGTCCTCCAGACTCCAGGCCCAGCACTCTATCCATTGTGCCACCTCACTGCCCCTAACGTTCTTTCTACAGGACCAGGCTATCCAGTGTCCCTGATGACCACATGCCAAACCTCCCTCCTGTTTACCCTGCAGTCCCCAAGCACTTGCTCTCCTAGTGTCCATATCTGCCCCAATTCCCAGTCCTTGCCCACCAGCTCACCTGGTGCAGGGGGAGTGTGCAGGTGGACATCCTCACTGTATTCTCCATAGCCTGCCTTATTGCAGCCTCTGACCCGAAGCACATAGACAGAGCCTGGGTCAGGGTTCTCCAGCAGGGCGCTGGTCCCTCTCACCTCCTCTCGCCGCTGCCATCGGGTGGGTCCTGGAGGATTAGGGATATCTGTGCGCCGGAATTCCACAGTGTAGTGCCAAGCAGGTGGGGAATGGGGGGGCAGCCGCCAGCAGAGGAAAATCTGATCATAGGCAAAGGTGCGCTGGGTATCGATCACAGGAGCCTCGGGCACTGCAAGAAGAAACAGCAAGTCAGGACACAAGAGGGACAGGGATGGATGGGGCAAAGGGGAAGGAAAGGGCGGGCAGCGGGAGCCCGGAGGGTGAGTGGAAGTGAGGGGTTGGGAATGCCTGAAGAAGGAAACTGATAAATAGAAACACACTGGTACCCCAGCTGGGATAAGCAGGGAGCAGACACCTAGGAGATGGGAATAGAGAGGCACAAAATATAGGGAGGAAGGGGAAGAGGACAGGGAGAGCCAGACAAGCAAAAGGTGGAAGGTGACAGGGGAGCACAGGATGTCAGAAAATCCTGACTAGCCTGGGGCAGGATAATCGGGGGCAAGTCACTTTGTCCTTTATGGGCTTCAGCTTCCTCATTGGTAAAATGATGGGGGTCCTAGGAGCCTAGAACTGAGCCCAAGTTATGAGTGAGAGTGAGGCCAAGGAGAAAGGAGGAAGACAAGAAATAGGGGAAGAAAGGAGGAAGAAGGAAGGGGTGCAAAGGTCCCCAGAACACTGAGCTTTAGGGGAATAAGGATGGGAAGCCAAAAGATGCCTGAGGGGACAGGGCAGGGAACAGAAGCAGAGAAGGGAAATGGGCCTAAAGACTGGATGGCAGAAATCAGCAGGAAGGCCAAGAAGACAAAGGTGAGTCCAGGGAAGGGGAGAGGGCAGGAAGGAAGGCGAGGGGAAAGCAAGGAAAGTGGAAGGGATCAGAAGTCAAGAGAAACGATGGGAAAACCAGACAGGTGGCAGGATGGGGGGAGCTCTTGGAGGGGGGCAGGGCAGGTAGGATAGAGGGCCCAGCGGGGGACAGGGGCCCCCGGGGCAGGGGCCAGTGACTTGCCTGGGGTGCTCCGGAGCAGACTCCGCCGTGGCCACAGCCTATAAACAAAGAGAGGGAGAAGCAGCGCTGAGCGGAGCTCAATGGAGCCAGGGTCGGGGGCTGAGCAGGGGCTGGGCGCTCGGGAGGCTGAGGGGGGCAGGGAGGAAGCTCTCTGAGGTGGACACTGCCCCCCGGGCCCGCTGCCAGGAAAAGGGAGGAAAGGATGGGGGAGATGGGAGGGGACACAGGGTCTGGCCACCTCATTACCTCTTAGGAAGCTGAGTTCGGTCAGCAACTTCATCTCCCGGCCCACATCCAACTGACAATGGCGGAAGGAGGAGCTGGTAGCTGGACGAAAGTTCTGAAGGGCCTCTGTTGCCCGGGCGATCCTAGAGGAGTAGGTAGGTGATGGTGGTCAGTGGAGACATCACTGGTCTAGCGCTGCCCATCCTGCATCCTGGCACTGGGGAATGGCTCCCTGGGATCTCATATGTGGTTTTGGCTCTAGCACAGGTTGTGAGGACCCATCCCACCCCTCCAGCCTCAGTTCTGCTTTATAGCATTCCTCCGTGTGTCCAAATAAGCCCGGGAAGGTCAAAGCACCAACTCCACCCTTTGGCATTAACATGGGCATCCGCTGTGCCACTTGTCTCCAAATGAGCTTCACCCGCTATGGGCATTTCTTCCTTTGTTCTCCCTTTCCATGGCCTCCATGTGACTACCTTGTTCTCAGTCCCACCCTTTCTTGGGGAAGGGCTTTTCTAGTATGGTGCCCAGTGGGTACCTGTGGTGCAGCTGCTTGGCAGCCTGAACAAAACAAGGCTGGTCTGTCTCTTTGAGGACCTCTTGGGCATAGCCCACTAGTCCTGAGCCATCCAACAGGCTCCGGTGTTCCTGGAGCTGTGCCCCCAGCCGAGCTAGCCGGTCTTGCTGGCATTCATCAATGGCCTGCAGCAGAGTTGTCCGCTTCTCCTCCAGCACTGCACCCAGCCCCCGCACAAGCTGAGCCACTTCCTCCTTTGCTTGCTGACCACTCACCTGCCCAGGGGAAGAAAAAGGCACAAGGCTCATGATTTTCCATCTTTCTTCCACTGGCCCCTCTACTAGCTTTCTGGGTACCCAGCATCACCGCTAGTCCCTTAAGTATCTGAATTAATTCTATCTCTACTCTCAGAGGTAAAAGGGCAAGACCTGTGACTCCACTGTTGGACCCTCATCCCCTCATGCCAAGTACTTTGTGTGTCAACCTTGCTGGATGCCCACATCATTGCCCATTCCCCTGGGCATCCAAACCAAACTATTTGGCAAAAAGCATCAATGCTACAGCTATTCAATAGCTATGCCAACTTCCTGGGCATCTGTGCCAACCTTTTGGGCTGAATGTTAAGCTTTGGGGTATCAGTGCTACTTCCCTTTGTGGCTCTCCCTAAAGCCCCTTTCCCTATGTAGCTTTTTCAACTCATTGAAGTTCATGTCAACCTTTCCAGAAGCACTGACGTACCCAACAACCTTTGCTTACCTATCTATCACCTCAGACTTAATTCCAAGAAACTCTAAAGCTACTTTCTTTCAGAACTATCATAACTCTGACATTTTAGCCACTCCTACCCACCCTTGCCCTGGCACCATGCCTGCCCCTGTGCCCTCCCTCACCTCTGTGTGCCTCACTGTCTCCTCCAGCTCACAGATCTGGGTTTGTACAGTGTCCTGATTTCCCAAAATATATGTCAGGCTCTTTGTCAGTTTCTCCTGAGAAGGAAGAGAGAAGTGGGCATTATGCCCGGGCACAGGAGGAGTTTTTGCCCCGGTGGTGAGAAAGATCAGATTAGCGTAGTACAGAGTGATTATGCTGTGGGGCAGAGAGAGGGATAGAGGAGCAGGCTAAGGAATGAAGACAAGATAAAAGGACTACTCACCTTCAGAGCCTGATAGGCACTGAGCACAGGGGTAATCTTATGCCCACTGTGAGTGCGCCGAACCCGGCAAAGCTGGCACACTAACCGCTGGCATGTCTTGCAGTAGTGAGAGACCTCCTCTTTGTGGTCTGGACACATCAGACCCTACAGAGAGAATCAAGGCAATGGTATTAAGAGATCCTTCTTAAGCCTTCTGAATGCCCATGTTTTGGTGGCAGAGGCAGAATTAACATCTTGTTCTGGAGGAATGGAAAGGCTGCACCACCCAGCAAGATATAACAGCCTTAGAGTAGCCACACTACAGTGAGAGGCCTTTTTAGGTAAAAGGGGGCATCTAGAATAAGGAATATGTTCTGAGGCGTAAAGGGACATTATTTCAAATAAGGGGCATTCTGAATGGTACTAAACTGCTTGTCCAGACCCAAGTATGAAGGAGTATGTCACCAATGCTCTGTCAGTGGCAAAGAAGTCAAATCTCTCTCTGTGTGTTAAGGTACACATCTAGGCATAATGATAGGTGATTCTCATGGGTACTGAAAGATCTGGCTACCCACATATCCAGGGCTCCTGATAGCATGGAAGCACTATATTTGAGCTAAAATAATGCTATAGAACTTCCCTCTCCCCTAGCTCCTTAGGCCCCTGTAGAAGTACCCAGAGGACTGACTGGTGTGACCTACTCACCTTGGGTCGAAAAGTGAGGGTGGGCAGTGTGGGTTCATGCTGGGCCTTCTGAGTACCCCAGGGGTGGTAGAGCTTGAAGCACTCATTGCAGAAGGTAGCACGGCACTCGGTACAGCCCTTGGTGGCTTCCAGAGGTGGGGGCTTACAAAGCTGGCACAAGATGGCACCACCCACACTCACACTCTGACGGTACCGCTCCACAACCCGTTCTAGGGTTAAGTTACGGAAGAGGCCACCCAGGCCCCTCTCACCCAGCTCCACATCACCCTGGCATGCTGGGCACGGGAAGGTCACAATTTGGGGGTGCAAGGCTCCCCGTTTCCGGCCAGGGTATGTTCCAAAACCTGAAGGAGAGCATGAAGAGGGAGATGAAGAGAAGGGAAAGGGGGGAGGGGGTCAATTCCAGTCTTCAAGCCACAGCTGGGACACAAATAGATTCACTCCCTAAAGAAATGCTTTGCCATCAGCAGAAACAGAAATATCACTAAACAGGGAAACTCAAAGAATGCACCTTTCCCTTGCCCCTTTATATAGCTTTCTCCCATTTCCCAGGCACATAACCCTTAGCTTTTCTAGGTACCTTTACTCCCATACTTCTGACTGCCTGTGATTCCCACCAGATCCCCAGCCTCACCAACTATCTGAATTCATCATCCCCACCTGACTTGAGCAGCCTGTCCAGGCGGTCTGCTTTAGGGAGGGTCCTGCGGCCAAGTCGGGGACTTCGAGTAGCAGGGGTGGAGGCTGGTGAGGTGGGCTCAGAGCTGGGATCCCCAGTGTGGCTCCCATAACCCTGCTGGCCCAGCACTTCCCTGGCACAGGCCTGGCATACATTGTGGGCACAGGGCAGCACCAGCGGCTGCTTATACATCTCCTGGCAGACAGGGCAGAGCAATTCCCTCTCCATGTTCTTCATGCTTGTCTGGAGGGAGGAGGAGGAGGAAGAAAGGGAAGAAGGGCTGTCAGGGACCTGGAACATGGTATTTTTTGGTGTTTTGGGGTTTTCTCATTTGGACCCTTTCACTAAAGACCTGGATGATTGGATTTTGGCATGAAGTTGGAAAAGCTGGGTCAGGGCTTCTCCAAGAAAAAGGCAATAAAGAAAAGAGCTCAATCTTCTTGTCCAACCACCTACCTCTAGGCTCCCAAGCTCAGTTTCGGGCTAAAAACAGATCTGACATGTCTACCCACACTGTAATCCCCTTCCCCTCCTCTGCCTCAGTTTCCCTCCAGCAATGGATCGGCACTGGATAACATGGGGGCGGTGCCAGTGTTTTCCCGGATTCCTATCTCCTCTGCTCTCCAAGCTCTGCAGCAACCCGGCCGCATTTTCTCCGCCCTCCCTCCCCCCACTCACCTGGCCCGCCGCCCCCACTCCCCTCTCCAAAGCACGGACGCTTTGCTCAAGGACACAGTCTCTTAGACTGCATGGATGCTGGGCCCATTTCTCTCTAGCGTTCTGCCGGCAGCTTCTCCTTCTCCTGTCCCCATCCTCCCTGACCCTGCAGAGTTCTCAGACCTCCCTACCAATCGGTTTGCTAGCTTTGATCTCCCCTCTATGCGATTCACCTCCCATCGTCGCCATCCCACTATACCACTTTCTGCCCCGCCTCCCATACTCCTCGCCCCCCCCCTTCCAGCACAGCATCCCTAGCTGCCCCCCAAGGGAGCTGGGGGTAATGGGTGCCCCGCCCCCTCCCCTTCCCCACCGGAAGTAACCTCTCCCTTTTTCAGTAGTGGTGGGGGCCTTCCAGCTGTCCCCTCCCTCAAGTCCTCCTCCCCAACCTCACCTTGTTCCCTCTCCTAGCAGCCATCCCGGCCAGGGGCGCAGCTGACACAAAGGAGGGAGGGAAGGAGGTTGGGGGGGGGGGGAGAGAGCCGGGTTGGCACCGCCCCTGGGAGCGCCGGGCACGGGGTTGCCATGACAACCCAGGGCTCAGAGGCGCATGGGGGTGGGGGTAGGAGTTGGGGGGGGTGAGGGGTGAGGGGCATCGGGGGTTGACATGGGGTGGGGTCAGAGGAGAGGTGGAAAGGAAGCTTTACACCTGAAGAGGAATCACTCCTAAGTATCGTCTCTGATCGGTTTTACAAGTATACACTCCCTAGAGAGCATCACTGGTCCTCTCTGACATCTCTCCTGCCAAGTCCCCTCTGCATTGCTACCCGGAGCTCAAAAGAGCCAGGCAAGTCCCCTCCGGACCTTAAGCCGCCCCGTAACCCACCACCCCACATCTGGCGAGCTTCCCCACCTGCTGTTCACAGCTTTCCCAAGTCCCATTGCCTAGATTCTTTATCACGATCATGCTAACCCAAAGCCCCCTGTTAACAGCTTCCTTTTTCACCGCGTGCCCCCTCGGTACCTTCCTTCCCTATCCCCCTTCACACCTGCCTCCAACCTCCCACTCCAACATCTCTCTCCTCTTATCCTCGGAGCTGCAGCCCAGAATCGGCACCTCCAACAGACCCTCCCCTCCACCTGTTCTGTGGCTATTGCCGACTCCCTCCGGGCCGCTGACTCATGGCCCCTAGCCCCTGACCACTCCGCCCCAGCTCCCCACTTTCCCCCCTCCATCCCCAACTCACGCTGATGCGGACCAGCGCATCCATGATGGAAGTGAAGGTCTGCATATCCTCACCCTCAGCCATGGCTCTCTGGGTGCTCACTTCCCCCCACCCCCCAACTTCCCCCCCTTCCTCCAGTGCCTGATGTGTCCGATCCCAGCTTCGCCTATGAGCCCCCCTAGCTTAATGCAGGAGTCAGGGTGGGGTAGGGGAGTGGGGGAGGGAATATTGGCGGGGGGGGGGCCTTGGGGTGGGGCACCACTGCGCATGCTCCAGGGACCGGCTTCGAACAGCGCCAGTGGTTGGGGGTGGGGGGCGGCAAAGAGAGCGGAGAGGGTGAGGAAGGTGGTGTGCAGGGGGCGGGAGGGGTGGTGGTGAAAGGCTGGGACTTTCCCCCACGTGGTTCCCTGGGAGGGGGGGGTAACCTAGAAAGCTGAGGGGCAGAAATTTAGGGACACTGTTCCTATGCTTGTCATCCCGCTTCCCTGAGAGCACCTTTGCTTCTGTCAAATCTGTTTGTGGTGTATGTATGCAGCTGGACATCAACCTCCAAACGCCTGCCTCACAGGATTACGGACTAGAGGAAGGTGGACACCACTTAGGAAGTGGGGAGGATGGGAACACAGGGGTCTGGAGGGAAGAGCGACCTAAATCTTGTAGTTAGCTGTGCAACAAGCCCTAGGGAGGGGGAATCACGGGTAGGGGTGGACATAGTGGGCATGGAGGGGATATAGGATGAATGGACACATGCACATCTCGGGGGGACGTGGAGGGGATTTAGTAGCATTGTATCCAGCAGAGAAGAGTACGACGGACACTGAGGAGGTAGCCGATCGGACTGGGATGGATCCGAACAGGGCGGAGTTCGGAGGACGGGCGGGAGTGGCGGGACAGGGGCGGTGGCTGGGGCTCGCCGTCCTTGCATTTCTTCCTCCGCTCCGGCAGTTGGCGCTGCCCCCAACGCAAGAAGGAGTCGAAGGAAGGAGGCAATGAAGAGGAGGGGAAGATAAAAGGAGGCCGAGTCTTGACGCATGCGCAAAGCTCTCCGAGGCCGGTTCGGCTCCTTGCTTTGTCCGGGTCGGAGGTGCTGAGTGGACCCGCACGTGGAGCATCATGGGTAACGGGACCGGGCAGGATCTGGCGGAGATCCCCTAGGAGGGCTGGCTCAGGGATGGGGGAACTAGAGTGGGACGGACCGCTCCCGGGGCCGGGGCCGTCAGGGCGCTGACGTGGCTTGTCTGGCCAGTCTCAATGAGCAGGGCTTCGGCGGAACTTGAGAGCCGCGGGGGGCCTTGTGCACCGTTCAACTCCAGTTTACAGATGAGGAAACTGAGGCTCAGAGCGGGAGTGGTCCCTTCTCCCCCACCCCCCGTTCACACAGAGGCAGAGTTAGAATTCGAACCTAGACCCAGCGTTCTGTTTAGTGCCACCTTGTCATAAATGGATTGATTGAATGGGGCAATATCTTGGAAGTATAGGTGTTAGTGGGAGAACCGGCCATTCCTGAATATTATTCAGGGGTCTGGGCTAGTGACCGAGGAATGAGCCACAAGTTGTATTCATTGGAGAACTCTGGATGAGCTTAATTGGTTTCCTTAACTGTAAAATGGTGCCTACCTCACAGGATTGTTGTGAGATCCTGTAATTTGCAAATCTAAAAGCTGGGATTCTTCTTCACCTGGAAGCCCATGTTTTAAAAATACTTTGTAACAGCCATATTTTACTATAACTGGTTTCCTTTGTAATCCTGGGTATTTTATCTTATGCATTTAAAAATATTTTGAAAATGGATGGTCTATAGTCTTTACCCACCTGACAGAGAAAGGGTTAAGAACCCTTGCCATAAAGGGCTATGTAAATATGTGCCATAATCACTATTATTAAGACATTGGTAGGGGACCAGGCATTATGGGAAATCACCAAAGGACCTGGAATATTACTGAGATGACAAGGCACAATATTGGGGTGTTACTGGTGAATTATGGGAGGGTTGGTGAATCATGGATTAGAAGGATCAGATATATTAAGAGATTATTC
>NC_058133.1:167919019-167935217 GCF_016433145.1 Gracilinanus agilis
GGGGTGGGGCACCACTGCGCATGCTCCAGGGACCGGCTTCGAACAGCGCCAGTGGTTGGGGGTGGGGGGCGGCAAAGAGAGCGGAGAGGGTGAGGAAGGTGGTGTGCAGGGGGCGGGAGGGGTGGTGGTGAAAGGCTGGGACTTTCCCCCACGTGGTTCCCTGGGAGGGGGGGGTAACCTAGAAAGCTGAGGGGCAGAAATTTAGGGACACTGTTCCTATGCTTGTCATCCCGCTTCCCTGAGAGCACCTTTGCTTCTGTCAAATCTGTTTGTGGTGTATGTATGCAGCTGGACATCAACCTCCAAACGCCTGCCTCACAGGATTACGGACTAGAGGAAGGTGGACACCACTTAGGAAGTGGGGAGGATGGGAACACAGGGGTCTGGAGGGAAGAGCGACCTAAATCTTGTAGTTAGCTGTGCAACAAGCCCTAGGGAGGGGGAATCACGGGTAGGGGTGGACATAGTGGGCATGGAGGGGATATAGGATGAATGGACACATGCACATCTCGGGGGGACGTGGAGGGGATTTAGTAGCATTGTATCCAGCAGAGAAGAGTACGACGGACACTGAGGAGGTAGCCGATCGGACTGGGATGGATCCGAACAGGGCGGAGTTCGGAGGACGGGCGGGAGTGGCGGGACAGGGGCGGTGGCTGGGGCTCGCCGTCCTTGCATTTCTTCCTCCGCTCCGGCAGTTGGCGCTGCCCCCAACGCAAGAAGGAGTCGAAGGAAGGAGGCAATGAAGAGGAGGGGAAGATAAAAGGAGGCCGAGTCTTGACGCATGCGCAAAGCTCTCCGAGGCCGGTTCGGCTCCTTGCTTTGTCCGGGTCGGAGGTGCTGAGTGGACCCGCACGTGGAGCATCATGGGTAACGGGACCGGGCAGGATCTGGCGGAGATCCCCTAGGAGGGCTGGCTCAGGGATGGGGGAACTAGAGTGGGACGGACCGCTCCCGGGGCCGGGGCCGTCACGGCGCTGACGTGGCTTGTCTGGCCAGTCTCAATGAGCAGGGCTTCGGCGGAACTTGAGAGCCGCGGGGGGCCTTGTGCACCGTTCAACTCCAGTTTACAGATGAGGAAACTGAGGCTCAGAGCGGGAGTGGTCCCTTCTCCCCCACCCCCCGTTCACACAGAGGCAGAGTTAGAATTCGAACCTAGACCCAGCGTTCTGTTTAGTGCCACCTTGTCATAAATGGATTGATTGAATGGGGCAATATCTTGGAAGTATAGGTGTTAGTGGGAGAACCGGCCATTCCTGAATATTATTCAGGGGTCTGGGCTAGTGACCGAGGAATGAGCCACAAGTTGTATTCATTGGAGAACTCTGGATGAGCTTAATTGGTTTCCTTAACTGTAAAATGGTGCCTACCTCACAGGATTGTTGTGAGATCCTGTAATTTGCAAATCTAAAAGCTGGGATTCTTCTTCACCTGGAAGCCCATGTTTTAAAAATACTTTGTAACAGCCATATTTTACTATAACTGGTTTCCTTTGTAATCCTGGGTATTTTATCTTATGCATTTAAAAATATTTTGAAAATGGATGGTCTATAGTCTTTACCCACCTGACAGAGAAAGGGTTAAGAACCCTTGCCATAAAGGGCTATGTAAATATGTGCCATAATCACTATTATTAAGACATTGGTAGGGGACCAGGCATTATGGGAAATCACCAAAGGACCTGGAATATTACTGAGATGACAAGGCACAATATTGGGGTGTTACTGGTGAATTATGGGAGGGTTGGTGAATCATGGATTAGAAGGATCAGATATATTAAGAGATTATTCATGGGGAAGGGGAGGCAGGAAAGTCTGGGGAAGCATATTGTAAATTGTTCTTTCTTTCTCAATTTTTACTTTCAGTGGTGGGCACGGGCACTTCTTTGGCCCTCTCCTCGCTCCTGTCCCTGCTGCTGTTTGCAGGGATGCAGATGTATAGCCGGCAGCTTGCTTCCACGGAGTGGCTTACTATCCAAGGAGGTCTGCTGGGTTCAGCATTGTTTGTGTTCTCCCTTACCGTATCCTTCTGGAGGGTGAGAAATGGAAATTTCAGAAAAGAAGAGGCCTTTGCTTATTAGCAGCAGAAAGACTAGATAAATATAAAGAGGAGTAAGGCCTTATTAGCAGCAGAAAAATCAGATAGATGTATAGATAGGAGATAGATAAATAAAAATATATAGAGAAATACAGAGATAAATGGAGAAGAAGAGATAGATATAGATGGAAGTTGAGAGAGATAGATATAGCTATATAAAGAGAGATAAACATATAGGTAGATGGACAGAGAAAGAGGGATAACCTATATAACACCAGCAGGGCAGGGTTGTTGTAAGGATAGTGCTTGGTAACCTTCAAAATACTATAGAAATGTTTCATTTTTATCCTCCTTAACCCCTTCACCTCAGGCCTTCAACAATTTGGAGAACCTGGTCTTTGGTAAAGGGTTCCAGGCCAAGATCTTCCCTGAGAGTAAGTGAGAATCTGGAGGTGTCCAGGTGGGCACTGGTATATTGGAGCCCTCACCTTCTATGGAGCTGCACTGGTGTCCTGTGGGAGGTTGAGGGGGCATGGCAGAGGATGTGTAGGAGACCATCAGGGCGAGGGAATGATGTGTTAAGTAGGATCCAGCTTACAGATACATTTTGCTTTTACTCCACCAGACATTCTACTCCAGTACAAAAAAGTTATTAAGTACCTCTCATTTGTCAGGTACCCATGAGATGGGAGTTCCTGGGTTCAAATCTGGCCCCAGACACTTTCTAGCTGTGTGACCCTGGGCAAGTCACTTAACCCCCATTGCCTAGCCCTTACCACCCTTCTGCCTTGGAACCAATACATGGTATTGATTCTATGACAGAAGGTAAGGGTTTTTAAAAACAAAAAACCTTTTAGTCCAAAGTATTTTATCTGCCTCTGGGATGGAGGGAAGGAAGAAGAGAATCTGGATCACAAAATGTCAGAAAACAATTGTCAAAAATTGTTTCTACCTGTGATTAAAAAAAAAGAAAAATTGGGGCAGCTGGGTGGTTCAGTGGATTGAGAGCCAGGCCTAGAGATGGGAGGTCCTAGGTTCAAATCCAGGCTCAGACACTTCCCAGCTGTCTGGCTAAGTCACTTGACCCCCATTGCCCACCCTTACCACTCTTCCACCTAGGAGCCAATACACAGAAGTTAAGGGTTTAAAAAAAAAGAAAAAGAAAGAAAAATTAATTGGAAAAAAAAAACAACCAACCAACTCCAAAACCTTTAGTAGGTAAAACTGAAACCCATCATTTTCCCCCAAGCTGATCCTTTCTCCAAGTTTTAGTTGATCCTATTGCAGGCTGTCAAGATTCCATCCAAACCCCAGAGACTGAGTCCAGCTCCTCTCCCCATTATTTTTTTTTTTTATCCTGGGACTCCATTCTAGGAGCATAGGGCCACAACCAGTAGGCAATGGGTCACGCAGTCGCTCAGGGTCACCCAGCTGGTAAGTGTCTGAGCCTGGATTTGAACCTAGGACCTTTCGTCTCTAGGCCTGGCTCTCAATCCACTGAGCTAGCCCAGCTGCCCCTACTTTAGGTTGCAGTTTCTTTAGCAGATGTAGTTTTTTTACAGGGTGGGGTTGCTAGCCCCACGCCCAACCCTCCTCCTTTTTCATCCGGGCTAGGGACCGTCCCACCCTCCCCATTATACAGCTAAGGAAAAAAGCCCAGAGAGAAGTTATTGGCTTAGAGGGAGTTTGTGCTGAGCTGATCTTCCAGGAGAGGAGGTTAAGGCCCTGAGTGTGTAGCAGTTATGACAAGTGACATAGCTAGTGCTTGAAAATGTGCAGGTTTTTGTGTTTCTAATCTCATTTGAGCTACACAATAGTCCTTTGAGGTTTGGTACTGCTATGAGCAATATTCTCATTTTACCTATGAGGAAACAGGCTTTGAGAGAAGGGAAAGGGAAGGAAAAAGATAAGTATTTCCGTAGCACCTACTGTGTGTCAGGGATTGTGCTGACCTTGTTTTACAAATATCTCATTTGCCCCTAATACCAACCCTATGAGAAGAAGGTTATTATTATCCTCATTATTGTTATCTGTTGAGGAAGCCAAGACAAACAGAAGGCAAGCGACTTGATCATGATCACATAGCCAGTATCCAAAGTTAGACCTGAACCTAGGTCTTCCTGACTCCAAGTCCAGGGCCAGGTTCCTTCTGATATAATAATTAAGATTCATATATAAGAGCAGCTGGGGGCTCAGTGTACAAAGAGACAGGAGGTCTTGGGTTCAAATGTGGCCTCAAATACTTCCTAACTGTGTGACCTTGGGCAAGTCACTTAACCCCCATTGCCCTATTCCTCACTGTTCTTCTGCCTTGGAACCAATACATAGCATTGATCTAAGACAGAAGGTAATAGTTTAGAAAAAAACATAACAATGGATTATCCCATATCTGTTCCCTGGACATATGACCCTAAGTTCCTTCTGAGTGCCCCTCTGAATTTTGCCCCTCTTGTTGCCTTCTTCCCTTTCAGTTCTCATCTGCCTCCTATTGGCTCTCTTTGCCTCTGGCCTCATCCACCGAGTCTGTGTAACTACCTGGTAAGTATTGGGAATTGTGACAAGGGGCTTGGTGCTGCTGCTACAGTGTTAGTTACCTTCCCTTATTGCTTTACCCTCTTCTGCCTCTAATTTATTTCCATTTTTAAAGGATCCATGATCTCTTTGATATGGATATTTATTTCTTCCTGCCCTTAATTAGATTATCCCCATGAGTCCCAATGGCCAGAACATTTGTCATCCTACAATGAGTATGGTGAAATGAGCATCTCCCTTTAGTTGGGCCTCAAACAGCAGGCCTAAAGGCCATCACTAGGCCTGCCCTTAAAAGTCTTTCTACCTTGGTGGCACTGCTCATGTGATCTAGCCTTTGAGACCCGGGAGTCACTCCCACCCCAAAAAGAGGCATCAAAGAGGACTTCCAAAAGGACTACCTGTAACCGGTCACAGAAAATAGCCATCTCCCTCCTCCCACCTCCACTCTATACAAATCCTTCAGCTTTGTTGCTCCCCTCCTTCTGCAGTCTGGACTGCCATATTCCAGGGTAAATAGAGCAATTTAACATCCTTCTCTGACTCAATCACTGACCCTGATTCCTTTAGCTCTTGACGTGACCTCTTTTCCCTCCTTCATTGTGCAGCTTCATCTTCTCCATGGTTGGGCTTTACTACATCAACAAGATCTCCTCTGCTTTGTATCAGGCAACTGCACCAGTAATTGTCCCTGCCAAAGTCACAGGCAAAAGCAAGAAGAGGAATTGACCCCTCAGTGACCAATAAAACTAACTCCTTTGTAACCCAGTGTGTTCTACTCTGTTTTGGATGGTATTAACAGTGGTGTGCTTGTGTTTCATAACTGTCTGTCTGGGGAATGAAAGGGAACCATATGTACAATACACTTTAAAAAAAAAAATAACCCTTACCTTCTATCTTGGAATCAATACTGTGTAAAGGTTCCAAGGCAGAACAGTAAGGGCTAGGCAATGGGGATTTAAGTGACTTGCTCAGGGTAACACAGCTAGGGAGTGTCAAAAGTCAGATTTGAACCTGGAACCTCCTGCTTTTGTCCTTTCTTTAGCCCACCCAGGGACTTGTCAGTCTTCACTTCAGGTGGATGAGAACATTTTAAGTCTTGGAATAGAAGCTAGAACATAATAAAGTCTTCCTTAGCAGGAAAGGGGCCCTGGAACAGGGCAGTGAAAGGAATCTCGGTAAGATACTATTGACGTTTAAGACTCTTCCCATCCCACACAAATCAACTCCCCCTGACTCCTATTTTGTTCCTTCTTTCCCTTCTGGCTTAATTTTCTTCTACTTTGGGGCCTCTTTTTTTCTTTTTCTTTCTTTTTTTTTTTTTTTAAACCCTTACCTTCTGCCTTAGTATCTGTTCTAACACAGAAGAGCAGTAAGAGCTAGGCAATTGCAATTAACTAATTTACCTAGGGTGACAAAGCCAGGAAGTGTCAGAGGCCAGATTTGAATCCAGGTGCTCCTGCCTTTAGACCTGATACTCTATCTACTGTACTACCTGGCTATGCCATTTGAGCCATTTTTCCCCCTATGCCCTCCTTTGCTCCATCTCTACTTCTAAATCTTACTCACAATTTTTTAAGCAGCTTGAAAGCTCTTGCAGTCCTTGCCTTCCTTAAGAAACAATTTATCCTGCTGGAATGGAGTGGTAGGTTTGGAATGAGAAAAACCTACATTCAAACCACGTCTGATAGTAGCTATGACATCAGGGACAAGTCCCCTAAGTTCTCTGTGCCTTTGTTTCCTCTATAAAATGGCCATAATAACTGCAATACTTATCTCACTGTTGTAAGGTTCAAATTTATTTTCCCTCTTATCTTAAAAATCTGTATATTATTGCTGTTACTGTGTACAGTGATCTCCTGGTTCTGCTCACTTTACTTTGCGTTCCTTCATATTAGCCTTCCCAAGTTTTTCTGAACTCATTTTGTTCTTCGTTCCTTATGGCACGATAGTATTCCATCACAATCATATGCTACAACTTGCCCAACCATTCCCCATTGAGGGATATCCCTTCAGTTTCCAATTCTTTGTCACCACATAAAAAGGGCAGCTATAAATATTTTTGTACAAGTAGATCCTTTCCTCTATCTTCGATGTCTTTGAGATACAGACCTACTAGGGCTATTGCTGGGTCAAAGAGTAAAATTATTTAGATGTTTTGGGGGCATGGATGACACAATGGATGTAGCACCAGACCCGAAGTCAGGAAGACCTGAGTTCAAATCTGGCCTCATATATTTACTAACTGTGGAATTCTGCACAAGTCACTTAACTCTTTTGGCCTTTGTTCCTCATCTATAAAATGAGCTGGAGAAGGAAATGGCAAAACACCCTAGTATCTTTACCATGAAAACCGCAAATGGTGTCACTAAGTTAGATATGACTGAACAAATGAGGAAAAGGAAGATGAATATGAAGCTAGATCAGAGTTCCATTCCTGATTTAGCCTGTTGCTACCATGTAACTTTGGGCAAGTCACTTCTCTAGATTTCTCTTTCTCATCAGTAAAACAAAGGGGATGAGCTAAGTGATCCTTAAGATTTGGACAAGTTTATGGCTGAAGACTATAACTGACTGCAAAGAGTGTGGAATATTTTGCAATGTATGCTCATCTGTTTTGAAAGTTTTAGGGGGCTCTGTGAATTGAGAACCAGGTCCACAGATAGGAGATCCTGGGTTCAAATCTAGCCTCAGACACTTCCTAGCTGTGTGACCCTGGGCAAGACACTTAACCTCTATTGCCTTATGACGCTTGAAACAAATACATAGGATTAACCCTAAAGCAGAAGGAAAGGGTTTTTCTTTTATTTTTAAAAGAAAGTTTTCTTGAATGGATCCCTGCTTCATTCAAACCACTGCTTGTCCTCTCTCTATCAACATAGCTGCCTTGCTTGCCCTTGTCTCCATGTGCTTTGTCTCCCAATCAAGAAATGGGTTTCTCCCTGAAATGAGAAATGATTGCTTCTGAATCATTCTGCTCCTGCCCTATCCTCTCCCCCCATTCAGGTGCATTCAGGAGGTTTCTTGGGTTATGGAGTCAGATGGACCTGGAAAAGATGATAGCTAAGGAAATGTCCTATTTTACATTCAGAGGGGAGCATGTTCTATGGGGAAGGGTTGGGGGACAGTTTTTTTGATCATTTGGTCATTTTGATCATTAAAAAAAGAGTTTACGGATGTTTTTTTTTTTTTAACCCTTGTACTTCGGTGTATTGTCTCATAGGTGGAAGATTGGTAAGGGTGGGCAATGGGGGTCAAGTGACTTGCCCAGGGTCACACAGCTGGAAAGGTCTGAGGCCGGATTTGAACCTAAGACCTCCTGTCTCTAGGCCTGACTCTCACTCCACTGAGCTACCCAGCTGCCCCCTATGGGTGTTGTTTTTAAAAAAACTCTTACCTTCTTAGAAGCAATACTGAGTATTGGTTCCATTAGGCAATGGGGCTTAAATGACTTGCTCAGGGTCACACAGGTAGAAAGTATCTGAAGCCAGATTTGAACCCTTTCTCTGCGCCTGGCTTTCAATTCACTAAACCACCAAAAAGTAGCTCTATCTTTTTTTTTTTCCTTTTTAAACCCTTACCTTCTGTTTTAGAGTTGATTCTAAGGTAGAAGAGCAGCAAAGGCATAACCCCAAAAGTACCTGGGGTTAAGTGACTTGGCTAGGGTCACAAACTAGGAAGTATTTGAAACCAGATATGAACCCAAGTCCTCCCATCTCCAAGCCTGATGCTCTATTCAGGATGCCACTTGGGGATAACGTTTTTGATCATTAGATTTGGAATGAGATCATTTGGACTTTAATATTAGTTAGTTACTACCTGTATGACCTTAGGCAAGTTACTTAGCCTCTTTTTCTTTCACTCTCCTCATTAATAAATTGATGAAGTTAGACTAGGCAAACTCTAAAATCCCTTCCATCCTGGGATGTGCTGCAGCCAGCTCTTATCTGCTGGAGAGAGCTGATTGTTACATTTTCAGGGTGAGCTTTTTAAAACCCTTACCTCCTGGAAATCAGCAAACATTGCCGATTGGGGTTTGATTTATTATCTTGTTGGTTGTCTAAACTTAAAAAAGTGAAGGAAAATTTCCAGCATACCTTACATCTTGAAAATCTGTGGTCTTAAAATTGTAGTGGGTGAAGTTTCCTGCTGTTTCCAAGGTTTGCCTACAGAGGGTGCCTAGAACTCATGTTCATATTGAAGTTGACCCTGGAAGATCCTTCAACCACCAGGAGGCATCCCTGAGATCCTCAGGAGGGGCATAGCTGCTCCTAGCTATCCCCCTCCTACACCTTTCTAAAATCTAGGAGCTCCATCACTTACTTCCCCACAGTCCTCTCCTCAGCCAAAAGACTAGAAATTGGAGTTGGAAAATAAAATGTCTGGGAACACCAATTTGGAAGCAAGGAGGAGGGGAAGGGGCTTAGTGGAGACCCTCTTCCACACCCCCAGCCTAAGAGGAAGGAAAACTTGACCCCCTTTCCCAGTGGGGGAGGTCCTGCCTGGGTTGCCCAGGATATTCTGAGAGATGAATTTTGTAGTTATCCTAAGAGTAGATCAAAGTTCCCCTCCTCTCCAGCTGGGACTGTTGGGTGTGTTCCCTGACCCCCTAACCTTTACCTTTTGCTTAATATCTGTGGTGAGGAGACCCGGGGCTCCCTCCTTGACCAGGCAGGGAGACAACCCTCCCCTGGGGCATCACGCCTGCCCAGGGATAAGCTGGTACCGGGACGGAGTGAGTTGCTATCACCTCTTGTGTCTCAGGGGTGGCTGGGGTGAGAAGGGCCCTGGAGCAGGTGAAAGGGTGTCTGCTGAGGTCTGGGCACCTGCCATCTGGCTGCGTGGGCAGAGGGGGCGCTTGGTGGCCAGGGATAATGATCCCCTGCTAGGGGATGTGTGCCTTTACAAGGCGGGTCGGCGCCAGCATCTACCCTCCACCCGGCATTTCGTGTGCCCGGCTTCAGGGTGCCAGCTTCGGACCCACCAATTAACGCTGGAAGGGGGTACTCACAAGCAGCCCAATCACTATCATTACAGCCAGGGCATTTCTACAGCCTGGGGAAAGGTGAGAAGGGGCAGAGACCCGGCCGCACCGGTCTACTTTGTCCTCGCCCCCCCCAAGAAGCTGCGAGTGTGTGGCTGAGGGGGAAGGGAAGGAGAAGGGGCGGGGGGGGGGAGTTGTCCAGCGCCTCGGAGTATGGAGGGAAACCAGATGTTTCCTCCCTGCCTCCCTCACACGAGGCTCCGACACCACTGCAGCCACAGGAAACAGGAGTAAATAATAGTCCGGAGGGGCGGCGGGAGTGGAATGGGGGTGGGGAGGCGCGCGCGCCAGAGCAGTGAGAAGGACCTTTCACTTGGCCGGGGCTCCTGGCTGGGAAGGGAGTTTAAAGGACTTGATGGGATGCCCCATGAGGTCAGAGGCATTGTGCCCCTTGTCCGCAAGCCTGGGACCCGGCGCATGGGGGCTGGAACACCAGCAGGGAACATGGTGCCGCGGTGGCCCACGGCGCTCCTTAGGCTTATGGGTCAGGGGCCGGGCAGCCGGCCAAGCATCAGGGCAAAGGCAGGGCGTGCCAAAGGGTCAGGACCGGGGAAATAGTGGCTGCAGAGGGGAGAGGGAGCAGGGGGGCTCAGCGCCAGCCCTTGGCTCCAGCCCTTTCCGGCCCTTATTGTCCTTGGTGAGAACAGGAGAGCGTCCTGTTCCCACTGCCTGCCCACCCCAGCCCGGCTCCCCAGGGGTTCGGGAAGGATGTTGGGAAACAAGAGAGAGCCAGAGACACGGAGAGACAGAGACACAGAGAGACTCGGAGACAGAAACAAAGAGGGAAACATTGGTTCCAAAACAAGTATTGAGACCCGCTCTGGGCACTGCTCCGTGCTGGGGCCGGAGCCCCTCTCCTCTGGGAAAGTCGCAGCTTGGCCTGGGAGACCTTCTGTCTTAAAATCAGTACTAACTATTGGTTCCAAGGCAGAAGAATGATAAAGGCTGGGTATTGGGGATTAAGTGTTTTATCCAGGATCACAGGGCTAGGAAAAGTCTGAGGTCAGATTTGACTCTGGGTCATCCCATCTAAGGATCTGACTCTTTCCACAGAGCCACCTAGCTGACCCCCTCAAGGCTGATCTTTACCAGTCATGACTTTGGCCACATGGGTTAATCTCTGAATTTATTTCCTACTCCGGAAAATAAAAAATTTAGACTAAATGTTTTTGTTTTTTAGTCATTTTTCAGTTGTATCTGATTCTTTGTGACCCCATTTGGGGTTTTCTTGGCAAAGATTCTGGAGTGATTTGCCCATTTCCTTCTCCAAGTCTTTTGATAGATGAGGAAACTGAGGCAAACAGGGTTAAGTGACTTGTTCAGGATCACATAGCTACTAGGTGTCTGAGGCCAGATTTGAATTCAGAAAGAGGAGTCTTCCTGACTCTAGGCCCAGAACTTTATCCACTGCCCTAAATGATCTCTCTTAGTTTCCTTCCAACTCTAACACATAAGAAGACAGAGAGAAATAGTGGTGCAAGCAGGAACCAGACGACTTAGAATAATGGTTTTAAATGCACAAAATAAAAAACATAGCCCCTCTCCTCTGGGAAAGTCACAGCTTGGCCTGGGAGACCTTCTGTCTTGGCCTGGGAGACCTTCTGTCTAAAAGAAACCAATTATATTGAAATAAAATTGTATTTTTTTCTCCATCCAAGTTCCTTGAAATCCCCCCTACCTCCAAACCCTATCCTTGGATTTCTAGTTCATAACTCTTGCCCTAATTGTACAGTTAAGAAGGGACTGATATTCAAGAAGGACCTTAAAGGCTGGTCCTTGGTTCCTCCAGAGAAGAATTTCATTCTGCCTAGTGGAGAAATGAATGGGAAGAGATATGGTCCGGGAGTCACCCCAGGAATAGGTCTTATCCCTTTTTTCACCTTTCTCACAGTTCAGTTTCCTTTACAGAATCCCCCTCCTTGAAAGGATTGTTCCTTTCTGCAGACTTATGTAATGAAATCCATCCCTACTATGCCCAAATCAGTGACCTAGTTCTAAAGTGACTGGCTTTCTTGGAGCATATTGAGGTGGGAAGGGGGTCTTGGGAACCTGATTGGAACTGAACAAGCTTTGTACAAAAGACAAAGAACTGAAAATGAAGTGAGACCTATCACTTTCTAGCTGTGTGACCCTGGACAAGTCATTTAACTCTCTTTGCCTCAGTTTCCTCATCTGTATAATGAACTGTATAAGAAAATGGCAAACCACCCCAGTATCTTCGCCAAGAAAACCCTAAATAGGGTCATGAAGAGTAGAGACAACTAGATGGCATAGTGGATAAGGTATTGGACTTGGAATCAGGAAAACAAGTTTCTAGCTATGTGGGAAAGTCACTTAGCCCTGTTTGCCTCAATTTCTTCATCTGCAAAAATGAGATAGAGAAGGAAATGCAAACCATTCTAATATCTTTGCCCAAAAAATCCTAAATGAAAGACCCACATGAACTGATGCAGAGTGAAATGAGCAGAACCAAGAGAACTTTATACATAGTAACTGAAATATTGTGGGATGATCAAATGTGATAGACTTTGCTATTAACAGCAATACAAAGATCCAAGATTCTGTGGGACTTATGAAAAAGAATGCTGTCTACCTCTAGAGAAAGAACTTTGGAGTAGAAATGCAAATGAAAACATATGATTTACCACTTGTTTATTTGGGTATATATTTTGGGGTTTTGGTTTTATAGGATTAATCTTTTACAAAAATGAATAATATTGGAAATATTTTTTGAGTGATAATACATATATAATCCAGTGGAATTGCTTGTCAACTCTAGGATCTGGGAGAGAAGAAGGGAGGGAGAAAACATGAATCATGTAACTTTGGAAAACTTATGTGTAAATTTGTTATTGGAATAAAATAAAGATAAAATTTAAAATAAAAAAAAGGAAAGGAGGTGGGGGAAGAAAATTCCAAATGGGATCACGAAGAATCAGACATAACTGAGATGAATAATAGCACCACCACTTGGGAAATGGTTGAATAATTTATGGTTCATAAAGTCAATGGAATATTAGTGCATTGTAAGGAACGACAAAAGGGACAGATTCAGAGAATCTTGGGCAGATTTCTACAAACTGTTACAGAATAGAGTGGGCAGAACCAGGAGAACTACTGCTATAGTAACTCAAAAAGAAACAACTTTGAAAGACTTAAGAACTCAGATCAATGCAATGACCAATTATATCAGCAGAAGATGAATGACAAAACATGTCTCCTACCCTGTGGCATGAAGGTGATGGATCAGAGGTTCAGATTGAGACATATATAATTATTATCACTGCTTTATAGCTCTTTAAAGTTTGTCAAGCATTTTATATGATGTTATCTGATCTGATCATCACATCAACCCTGTGAGGAAGGTACCATTATTAACTCCATTTTAGAGGCAAGTCAAATTTACAAGCATTTATTAAGCACCCAATATGTGCCAGGAACTATACTAAGCCCTAGGGATATAAAGAAAGGCAAAAAATAATCCCTAACATCAAGGAGCCCAACTCTAATGAGAGGAGATAACATGGAAACAACTATGTACAAACAAGATAGTTACAGGAAAAATTGGAGATAATTTCAGAGGAAGGAAGAGAGCAAGCATACGTTAAGTACTTACTGCATGCCAGGCATTGTGCCAAGAACTTTACAAATATTATCTCATTTGAGCCTCACAAACAACCTTGTGAGGTTGGTGCTATATTATTCCCGTTTTACAGTTGGGGAAACTGAGACAGTCAACAATTAAGAAATTTGCCCCAAATCACAAGCCAGGTAAGTGTCCAAGGCTATATTTGAATTCAGGTCTTCCTGGCTCCCAATACTCTTATCTACTGTGTCATCCAACTACTAATAGTAAAGAAGACTAGGAAAGATTTTTAGCTGAGAATTGAAGAAAGTGAGATGGCAGAATTAAGGAAGGAGAGAATTCCAGTAATGAGGAATAGTCAGGGGAAAAAAATGAGGAAACTGAGGGTGAAAGTTTAAGTGATTTGTTGAGGGTTACACACCTAAGAAGTGTTTAAGGTCTTCTGACTCCCAGCCCTATGTTCTGTCCATTGTACCACATAGATGATTTTTTTATACATAGCTAACATGTAAAATTATTTTAAAAGTTTTTAGATTTCCATGATTACATGATTCATGCTGTCTCCCTCTCCCATAGTTGACAAACAATTCCACTGGGTTTTACATGTATTATCACTCAAAAACTATTTCCATATTGTTCATTTTTGTAAGAGTAATAAAACCCAAACCCCAAATCATATACCCAAATAAACAAGTGCTACATCATATATTTTCTTCTGCATGAAATGACTTTGGTGACTAACAAATATAATCCTGAATTGCTATAAAGATGAGAGACACTCTAGACACTACACTACAAATCCATTAATTAGTGACATTTTGGAATTAGCACTTCTAGGAGGGGTTGGTGAAGATTTTTGGGGAAAAATAAGATAAAAGAATGCAAGAAATCAGATGGGACAGAAGGTCAGCAAGAAGGATGACTACTCCATGGTGGAATGTGGGGTGTGCCTGAAGTATAAGCCCCAAGATTCAACTCACCAACTCAGCATGATTCTGGGAAAAGTCTAGGAAGATTCTTTTAGTTGTGTCTGACTCTCTGTACCCCATTTGGGGTTTTCTTGACAAGCATATTGGGATGGCTTGCCATATTCTTCTCTAACTCATTTTATAGATGAGGAAACTGAAACCAACAGGGTTAAGCAACTTGCCCAGAGTCACATAGCTAGGAAGTGGCTGAGGCCAGATTTGACCTCATGAAGTTGAATCTTCCAGATTCCAAGTCCAGTGCTCTATCCACTGCATCACCTAGCTGCCCTATGAAGATTCCTTTACCTGTGATAGAAGACCTTGGCAGACATCTCAAAGAATTACTACTGGTCAATGGCATCATTTCAGAGTCTGTTAGCTTTATGCATCACCCATGGTCTTGGGATCAAAGAATGGGAAGAAAGGAATGGGTGTAGATCACAGGCATGGCTTGGAACAAAAACTATAATAGAACCGTATATCATGCTATGGGTCACCCTGGACTGTCTGCTAGGTAGCCTGTGGTATTCAGTCTTGGATTTACATGGTAGATGATATCAGATTCCTATAGCGGAGATAGATAAGAAGGAGACTATTTTATCTAGCTGGCTTGATTTTCCTTTTTTTTTTTTTTTTTTTAACCCCTTACCTTCCATCTTAGAATCGATACTGTTTATCCGTTCTAAGGCAGAAGAGTGGTAAGGGCTAGGCAGTGGGGGTTAAGTGACTTGCCCAGGGTCACACAGCTAGGAAGTGTCTGAAGCCAGATTTTGATTTTACTTTTAGAGTGTATGTTCCAAGCATCTAAGAGCACCTAGATTTCTTAATGGTGATATAAAAGTAGTCAGAGACACAAACTACTTGGAAGTGTCACTGTACCTTGATGATATTCAGTCTTCAGAAATCACTGGAAGGGCATGAAGAGAGATGATGAAAGCATTAAATTAGCTGGAAGAAACTGGTTTGAAGTAAGTTGTCATTAGAAAAATGCCTGTTTTACAGAGCTTCTGTTGAGTATGTGAGTCAGAGGTATGAACACTGGCCCAGGAAAGAGAGAAGCACTTCTGAATTGGTTGTGTCCACCAAACCTTTGGAAATGAAAGATTTCTCCAGTATTTGGTGATTTTTATGGTAAATTTCTTAAGAATTCTGCCGCCACTGCTAAGCCCCTGAGTGACCTCCCTCAGGTATTGAAGAGTGACCTTATTCACATTTAAGAGACTCAGCAAGGGAAGGTCAAGAAATAGAAAATTGTTTTGAAACTACAAAGCCATTGGAAGATCAGTGGATGACAAATATATATAAACTTTCAAAGACTGAGTCCACTGCCTTACTGGTGAACGAGATCCAGATCCAAGCAAGCCTTTTGTCCTCCACACAGATGCTAGCCTAGAGGATTTTGGAGCTGTTCTGTACCAAGTGAGTGATGGTCACCAGAGACTGCATTCACCAGCAGAGAGTTGACTGACAGTGAGATTCATTACCCCATCTACAAGCTGGAGTTCTTGGCTGTGAAGTGGCCTGTGACTGAAAAGGCTCAAAGACTATATGTATGAAGCAAAATTCCAAGTAGAGACTGACAATGCATTGATATATCCTGAGCGATGCCAAGTCTGATGCTACATACCAGAGATGGAGAACAGCAGTATCCAGCTTCAGCATATAAAAGAGACCTGAGAAGACTAATGAAGATGCAAATGACTATGTGACAACAAAGCTATGATGATGTTGAGAACCTCTGGAGATATCACTGATTGAGCTGGCAACCAGGCCAATGTGATGTGTCTGCTCCCAAGAGCCAAAGGCACATATACAGGGTGACTCCTGACAGAGAAGTGATGAATTGAAAACAAAGGAAAAGACATATATTTTTGGATATGGCTAATGTCAGAATTTATTTTGTTAGAATTTGTGGCTATATATTGAGGGAAAAATGAAGAAAAAGAAAGAAAGAAAGAAAGAAAGAAAGAAAGAAAGAAAGAAAGAAAGAAAGAAAGAAAGAAAGAAAGAAAGAAAGAAAGAAAGAAAGGAAGG
>NC_058133.1:167938194-167947228 GCF_016433145.1 Gracilinanus agilis
GAAGGAAGGAAGGAAGGAAGGAAGGAAGGAAGGAAGGAAGGAAACAGTTATATAGGATCTACTATTTGCCAAGTACAAAGCTAAGATCCTTATAGATATGATCTCATTTGGTCCTTACAACAATTCGGGAAGGTAGGTGCTTTAGGGAGGAACGTAAATGACTAGACCCTCCCCCTGATCACTCCACTCTTCTAGACACAGATTTTTTAACTCTTGTTTTCTGTCCTAGTAACAATTCTAAGATGGAAGGGCAAGGGGTAGGTAAATGGGTTCAGTGACTTGCCCTAGATTACATTAGCTAGAAAATATCTGAGGTCAAATTTGAACTCAAGTCCTCTTGATTCCAGACCTGGTACTCTATCCATGGTGCCAACTACCTGCTCCTAGACACATACTTTTAAGTTGTCCTTGTTAAAAAAAAAATTAATAAATTAACTCAAGAATCTACTATTGGTACTTCTCAAGAAAGTGATTAGCAGTAATAGAAGATTGATACTTAATAGAAATATTCATGAAAGCTTCATCTGTGATTACAAAAAGATGGAAGTAAAATATTTGCCCACAATGGGGGGGCTGCCTGAACAAATTGTTGTAAATAAGTATAATGGAATATTATCTTTCCCAGCAGGAATGATAACTATGAAGAATTCAGAGGGGCAGCTGGGTAGCTCAGGCCTAGAGACGAGAGGTCCTGGGTTCAAATCCAGCCTCAGACACTTCCCAGCTGTGTGACCCTGGGCAAGTCACTTGACCCCCATTGCCCACCCTTACCACTCTTCCACCAAGGAGCCAATACACAGAAGTTAAGGGTTTAAAAAAATTAAAAAAAAAAAAAAGAATTCAGAGAAACATGAGAAGACTTGTCTGATGTGATTCAAAAAAACATATGAAAACCTATATATTCAATGCCCAGAGTAATGCAAAGGGAATCAATATGGAGAAGCCATAACATTGTGGTCAATTACAACAGTAGGGGTTACTAACACTGTTAGTCCAATATTATAAAAAATTAAAGGACAAATCCATCCTTTCTGTTGACAGTCAATGAACTGTTTTCATGGCATGTACTTTGAAGTGGGGTTGGTTGGGGTGTCGTAGGAAATTATTGTGGTTAATAAATTTTTAAAAATATGATGATTGCATATGTATAACCTACATCAAATTGCTTATCATCTCAGAGAGGGGGTAGAAGAGGAAGATAAGTTGGAATTCAAAAAGAAATTTTTTTGAATTGAATTGAATTGATTTGGAGTGAGCAGGGGAAGGTTCTAGTCATTCACTTTTCTCCCTACAACTGGGTAGCTCAGTAGATAGAGAGCCAGGCCTAGAAATGAGAGGTCAGTCTGGGTTGAAATCTGTCCTCAGACACCTCCTAGCTGTGTGACCCTGGGCAAGTCACTTTGTCTAGCCCTTACTGCTCTTCTGCCTTGGAACCAATACATAGTATTGATTTTAAGATGGAAGGTAAAGTTTTTTAAAAAATAAGCAAAGCAATGAATGATTAAAAATTGTTTTTACATCTAATGGGGGGGTTATTGAAAAAAAAGAAAAAAGGAAAACAAATACAGAAGAAAAACCCAACAGGAGATATCCTTGATAAACTCAGTAGAATAGGGCTTGTCCCTTCAATAGTACCATGACCTCTTTGTCCTAAGATCCAAGTTCTGTAAGACATCTTCAGAGATCCCAGGAAAATTCCCAGAATGATCTAAGTACAAGCAGGTAAGTTTTTGGGTACCACAGGCATCTGAGCCTTAGGAAATGGTTGATGACTCTGGGAGTTTCCCAGAATTCAACCCTGGACCCCCCTTTTCACTTTGCTCCCTTTCAAAGTATACTCCATTTCGAAGAATTTACTCATTCTCATGGCTTCAGCCATCATGTCTATGTGGATATCTAGGCCTATATCTCTAATTGCTTACCTGACATTTTGAAAGGAATGTCCCAACATCACCTCAAACTCAACGTTTCCAAAACCAAAGAGACTGTCTCACTCCCTGAGTCAGCAATCCTGACATATTTCTCTGTCTCTGTCAATGGCACTACCATTACCTAATCATTTGAGTTGGAAAAATGAAATCATCTTTAATTCTTCCTTCTTTTCCTCTCTCTTCCCCGATACCTAATCAGGCTTAAGATCATCAAATCCTCCTGAATTTTCCCTTTGAAATGTGGAGGTAATTACACCTTTCTGTGAGAGCAGGAGCCATGTCATATTTAAAATTTGTAGTGCCTTCCATTGCTCAGCATGGTGATCTGTACACTCTAGGCACTTAATATATATTTGTTGAATAATTGGATGAATGAATGAATCTTGTCATGTATCCCTTCTGCTTCATTTCTTCTGTAACCACTGGGATATTGGCCTTTGTCACATCTTATTCAGGTTAGTTAATCGGTCTCCTTACTGATCTTCCCTACTTTTACCTCTTTCCCTCAGATCCCCCCGAATAATTATTAAACATTGTTTTCCCTGACCTTGGACACTTCCTAGCTGTGTGACCCTGGGCCAGTCGCTTAACCCCCATTGTCTAGCCCTTGCCTCTCTTCTGCCTTAGAACCAATACTTGTATCCATTCTAAAACAAAAGGTAAAGGTGTAAAAAAAACAAAACCTGAAAGCATTCCTTTCCATCTCTAAAAAAAGAAGAGATATGAGAAGATAC
This sequence comes from Gracilinanus agilis, assembly GCF_016433145.1. Taxonomy (NCBI): domain Eukaryota; kingdom Metazoa; phylum Chordata; class Mammalia; order Didelphimorphia; family Didelphidae; genus Gracilinanus; species Gracilinanus agilis. Next base: position 167,940,860 of record NC_058133.1, read on the forward strand.
TCCCAGCCCACCCCTTGACAGAAGTGGGAGATCTACAAATATTACAGATTATATCTATTTTCAGGCTTTTTCAATGTATTAATCAATGATAATGATATTTTACCATTTCTTTTTCCTTTTTTAAACCCTCCCCCCCTTCCATCTTAGAATCAATGTATTGCTTCCAAGACAGAAGAGCAGTAAGGGCTAGGAAATGGGGGTTAAGTAATTTTTCTAGGGTTACACAGCTAGGAAGTGTCTGAGGCTAAACCAGAGCTTCCCATCTCAAGGTCTGACTCTCAAACCACTGAACCATCTGGTTGCCCCCTTATTTTTCTTGAAAGAAAGAAAGAAAGAAGGAAGGAAGGAAGGAAGGAAGGAAGGAAGGAAGGAAGGAAGGAAGGAAGGAAGGAAAGAAAAAGAAAAAACCTCATTTGTTATATGGGTCAGCTCTCTAGAGAAGGAGTGGGGAAAGACCTGGGAGAAACTATGATGATATAAAAAAGATTCTCAATAAAAACTTATTTAAAAAAATATTACTTTTATCCTGCCACTCCCTGGCTCAACGATATTCAGTGACTCCCATTTTCCTACTGCAGCAAGTCTAAAATCCTCTGCTTGACTTCCCAGGGCCTTCCACCACTCCCCATACACACCCTCTGATCTTGTCGGGCTGGTCTCTTCTATGGACCTTGAAGGCAACATGATTGATTTGTTCCTTCCAGAATATTGTTCCCATCACCTGAAATGCCCTCCCTGATTTGCTGTTGTGATTTCCTAAATCCGACTCATCCTTCAAGACTGAGGTCAGGTCTTGCCATGAAGCCTTCCCTGAGTGCTCCAGCCCTCCCTGATCTTGGACTCAGGACTCCTCACATGCTGAACCTCACAATTTTCTCTCTAATTATATATTGCCCAGCTGTTTATTGCTCATGACTGATTCATGTGTGGTGGCACTGTCTCCTCAAGGAAAGTGCAGACTTCTGGAGGTCAGGTCCTCTGTCTTTTGTTCTTGTTTGACCCCAGAATGGACACGTCCTAGCTGTGTGACCCTGGGCAAGTCACTTAACCCCCATTGCCCAGCCCTTACTGCCCTTCGGCCTTAGAACCAATACATGGTATTCATTCTAAGATGGATGGTAAGGGTTTAAAAAAAAAAAAGAAAGAAATGAGGTACGTGATGAATATTGAGAAGCCTGGAAAGATCTATATAAACTGATTTAGAGTGAAGGAAGAAAAGCCAAGTAAATAATATACACAGTAACTACAACAATGTAAACAGAAAGAACGACCAAATACCAAAAAAGTCAAATGTAAATTTAATGCAGTGTGACCTTGGACAAGTCCCTTAACCCCCATTACTTAGTCCTTACCGCTCTTCTGCCTTGGAACCAATACATAGTATTGCATAGGTAAGGGTTTAAAAATATTTTTAATATAGTAAATTTTTTTTGTATAAATAGGTCATTTTCCTTTTTTAATTTTTAAATTTTTTTAAAAATTTATTCCAATAAATTTGTTTTGTTTTTTTTTTAATTTATTCCAATAACAAATTTACACATAAGTTTTCCAAAGTTACATGACTCATGTTGTCTCCTTCCCTGCTCCCGGAGTTGGCAAGCAGTTCCACCGGGTTTTACATGTATTATCACTGAAAACATGAGTAGAGAATATTTATCAAAATTTTAGAGATCAAGCAGGACTCCAACAAGGAGAGATGAGAAGACGTCGCCCACCTACCCCTTGGTGGAGGGACGTTGAAGTAAAAAGAAAAATGCTGGAAAGCGACGACCTGAGCCGGAGCCAAAGGGACGTTTATTGTTCAATCACAACGCCGGGGTCAGAGATGCGCCCGGGACTGCCTAAGACCGCGAGACGAGGAAATTTACATACATTCCACGAGAGAGTCCCGTTACACAAACTCCTCCCCAAAGCGGGGATTTCTTCTTGGGTGGGGGAGGGGCGACGGATCAACGCTTCACCTTCTCGAAGGTCTCCTCCTTCTAGAAAGCAAAGCTTTTCTTCTCGTCTTCTTGGGGAGGGGAGAGGGAGCGGGCGGGGCGACTATGGACCCTTTTCCTACGTCTGGCACCAGCCGAGGGTGTTTTGCAGTTTCCAAGTTGACGGAGATGTCATAAATCTGGATGCGTTCCAGGACGCCCAAGGCACGCCCAGAACTCGCCTCGGCAGGGATATCTTGTCAAAGCATTTCAGAGGACTTTTCTGGTTCTTTTACTCCCAATATGATGATTATCGATGACCGATTCTCCTACACAGTTATTCAGCCAATTAATAATTACTTTTATTCCTTATAACCTATCGCTAAAACGCTGTTTAATCGGATTGCTTGTAGAGAATGTGCAGTTTATATGGAGGCACAGAACAATGGATATAAATGCTAGTTGCTCAATTAAATTCTTTTACGGGTCGGGAGGTCCACAGGTATTACACACTGCACGTGTTTTCAGACTTTTTCAATGTATCAGATGTACTGACTCCCCCTTTCTTAAAAAGCACTGTGGGGTGGGGTGGGGGGAGCCAGGTAGTTCAGTAGATACAGAACCAGACCCAGCAATAGAGATGAGAGGTCCTAGGTTCAATTCTAGCCTTAGATATTTCCTAGTCGTGTGACCCTTGACAAGTCACTTAATCCCTATTGCCTAGCCCTTACTGCTCTTCTGCCTTGCAACTGATTATTAGTATGGATTCTAAGACACAAAATAAAGGTTTAAAACAAAGAAAGAAAAGGGGGAAAAGCAATTTTTTAAAACCCTTACCTTCCATCTTTGAACCAATACTGTATATTGGTTCCAAGGCAGAAGAGCAGTAAGGGCTAGGCAAAGGGGTTAAGTGACTTGTCCAGGGTCACAGAGCTAGGAAGTATCCAAGGTCACATTTGAACCCAAGACCTCCCATCTCTATTTCAGGGCCTGGTTCTGTATCTACTGAACTACCTGGCTTGCCCCCCCCCAGTAGTGCTTTTTAAGAAAGGGGGAGTCAGTACATCTGATAAATTGAAAAAGTCTGAAAACATGTGCAGTGTGTAATACCTGTGGACCTCCCCACCTGCTACCCAGCCGCCCCCCCCCCTCGCTGCAATATTGCAGGGTGCATAGTTGCACAATGAATAGAGTGATAGCCCTAGAATCAGAAGGATATGGATTCAAATCTGATTCTTATTTGTGTGACCTTGGGCAAGTCACTTAACCCTAATTATCTAACCCTTATACTTTTCTGTCTAAAAATTGATACTAAGGCAGAAGTTAAGGGTTTAAAAAAAATCAATATTGGTCATATGGAAGGGAGAGGAACAAGGATATTAGGGATAACTATGTTGATATAAGAAAAAGAAAACATCAATTACAACATTTTAAAAATAAAAGATCCCCATAGCATGTTAGAAGCTTTCCTCTAGGTCTTTTAAGCTTACTAGTATTCTGAGAGTGGGGAGAGAAGAGAGGAGGGAAAGAAAAGGAATCATATAATCATGGAAAAATATTTAAAATTAAAAAAACAATTAATTAATTAAAAAACATTGCTAGTATTGTCAAGGAGCCCTGATTCATACTGTTTTGGTAATTGGGACATATAGAATATTTAACAGTTAAGAAAAGAAAATTTACTTAGCTGTAGCACGGAAAGGATATTTAACCAAAAGATAAACAGTTGGCTTGGGTAAATATCCCCTTCCCCAGTCAGAAAGGAGTCTGGTCAGCAGGGCAGGGTATGTTGACTCCTTTGGCTGTAAAACATCTGCCAAGGCTGAAGAATACGGAGTTCTTTGTGGGCTGGCCTCTTTTATGACCCTAGGCTACCACACAGCCAAATTAAATCTTCAAGCTTTATTCACTCAGGCCATCAAGTCTCAGGGACAAATTCCTTTCCTTTTAGAGAAAATAAAATTATCCTAGCTTAGGGTAGAGATTTTCCCTACCATAGCCAGGTACTCAGATAGCGCTGGAGTTGTTCAATAATTTCCTTTTCCAGTTGTACCTTTCCTAAATGGGATCCTTCAATCTACTTCTTTTATATAAATCTTCTCATCCAACTTTACGTCACAGTCTAGACAAAAGACATTCCTCATCCATTTGGTCTTTCCTGTGTGGATTGGTAGGCTTTATAGAGGAGATGACATTGGAACTTAGCATTGAAAGAAGAGAAGTGTTTTAATGGGGGAAATGAGGGTGGAGTACCTTATGTGCATGAGAGATAGAGTGTGAGAAGGCACAGAGGCTAGATTGTCTGTGAGGACAAAGACCATGTCTTAATTATGTAAGCTTAAAAATTAATATACTGGGAGATGAAGTCTAAGGGTTCAGATTTCTAATTATACAATTATCTTTTATCTCCCCTGGTAAACAGACTTTTCTACAAAGACATTATTTAATAAATGCTGAATGAATGGTGTTGTTAAATGAATGCATGCCACTGCCACCTAGAAGACAGGGTAGAAAGCATCATGAGCCTGGGAAACCTGAAAGGGATGAGGCTCTGAGTCAAAGGTCCCCCCTGCTTCCTTTCCAAACTCCTGAGCAGCTCTCTACCTGTCTCAGAGGTTCTACCACTCCCTGTGCCTGCCTGAGTAAGATGAAAGTAAGGATGCAGTTTAATGTAGAGGACTCTGGAGCCTGGATTTGTCTCAGAAAGATAGTTTCCCCTGCCCAATCTCCTTGTGATCCACAAGTGTAAAAAGGGGAGAATGACAAGAAAAGAGAGATCAATGGAGAACAGGAGAGCAAAGGGAGGCAGAGAAAGAAGTGGGTGAGGCAGAGGCAAAAAAAATGGGACAGGATGAATCCTAAAGATGTGTCACTTGAAACACATAAAAGAGAAAATGAGGAAGAGGAGTCTTTGAAGGTCCTTCCTGGCTCTAAAATTCTGGTAATTATGAGATCTCAGTCTTCAGTAAAGGCTCCCACTGCTTTAGGGAGTATTACCTCTCCCCTTCAGACTAATTTGCTAAAACACTGCTTTGTTCATATCCCGTCCCTGATCAAAAACCTTTGAAGTTTTCCCTTACTTGGAGTATAAAGTTCATATCTTTCAGCTGACATTCAAGCCTCCTCACTCTGTCTCCTGTCCACCTTTCCATTTCCCACTACTCCAGCCAAGTTGGGTTATTCTTCCTTTCCCAAGTACCCTGGAATCCATTCTGCCTGGAATGGAGCTCTCTCACCCTACCTATTCATATCCAACTTATTCTTTCAAAGCTGGCTTGTATCTCAGTTCTTCCATGAACCTTGCCTAATCAAAACAGCTTATAGTGCTATAATCATACAGAATTATCTTCTTTTATTCCTTTCTATATTGTACAATAATAATTCTTTGCACCTCTTTTGTTTTTACTTGATTCTTGAATTGAGTGCTTATACTTGGGAATTAGAAGATCTAGGATAATAGGATCTAGAGCTGGAATGGACTTTTTGGGAGATCTGTTGTTTTTCAGTCATTTGGTTGTGGCTGACCCTTCTATCCTCCACTCTCTCTTCAAGACTCTCCAATTTCATGTTCATCGTTTCCATGGAATTATCTTTCCATCTCAACCTCTACCATCTCCTTTTCCTTTTGCCTTCAATCTTTACCAATATTAGGGTCTTCTCCAATGAGTCCTGCCTTCTCATTATGTGCCCAAAGTATGTAAGCTTTAGTTTTGGTATTTGACCTTCCGGTGAATAGTCTAAATTTAATTCAGACTATTAGAAGACCTGCAATCATAGGATCATAGAATGTAGAGTTTTGGAGATCACTTAGTCCAACCTCTTTATGTTATAGATGAAGAAAATGAATCATACAGCACATGAAAGCTAGTAGCCTATTTTTCATGAAACCTAAAGACCTTAGATACCAAGGTAAGGACTCACTATGTGACAAAAACTACTGGGGAAACTGGAAAGAAGTCTGGCAAAAATTAGATTAGGCCATCTCACATCATATAACAAACAAGCTCCAAATAGATATTACATAGATAGAAAGGGTGACATCATAAGAAAATTAGAGGAGCAAGAAAAAAATTACTTTTCACAGATATGAATTGGGGAAAAGTTTATTACCAAACAGGAGAAAGAGAAAATCACAGGGGGGAAAATGGACAACTTTGATTATATAAAATTTTAAAAGTTTTTGCACAAAAAATCAATGCACTCAAAATTAGAAGAAAACATGGAAAAATATTCTTTGCAATAAATTTATCTGATAAAGATCTCATATATATATATACATATATGTATATGTATATATATATATGGAATGGATTCCAGTTTATAAGAACAAAAACCATTTTTTGGTAGATAAATGGTCAAAGGATATATGAATAGAGAGTTTTTTTTAAACATTTATTAATATTAGTTTTTAACATGGTTACATGATTCATGCTCCTACTTTCCCCTTCAC
>NC_058133.1:167950032-167974876 GCF_016433145.1 Gracilinanus agilis
GAAAGAAGGAAGAAAGGAAGGGAGGGAGGGACGGAGGTGAAGAGGGAGAGAGGAAGAGAGGGAGAAAGGGAGAAGGAAAGAAAGAAAGAAAGAAAGAGAATGGAAAGAAGAAAGGAAGGATGTAAGGAAGAAAGAAAAGAAAAAATTAGAAAGAAGGAAGGAAAGAAAGAAAGAGTGGAAAGAAGAAAAACAGAAAGAAGGAGGAAAGAGAAAGAAAGAAAGAAAGTCATTAAGATATCTTTTTTTTTAATTCAGAGAACAGAATGAAGGCCAAAAAGAAGCATAAACATGGACATAGAAACAAGACAGCTTTGAAAGCTACAGATTGAATTTTTATTTACCTAAAAAGAAAAGTAAGCCATATATAATTGAGGCCTATGGTTTCTTGTACTCTCTCTCTACTGTGTTAATGAAAATATCCATTTTATTTGTTGTTTTTCAAGTTTGGAAGATAGCTCAAGAGTTAGAGGGAGGTAGACAGATTGAAAAACTGATAGATAGTTAGATTGATTGACAGACAGAGAGATAGAAAGATACATAGATTTCTGAAAATAAGTCCCAGAGAGGAAAAGTGATTATTAATTCAAGACCAACATTGTTGGTAAGTGTCCAGAGTTGCGATCTTCTGACTTCAAGTCCAGAGCTATTTCTGTAACACTCTAGACTGCCTAGAATTCTTCTCTTCCACTTAGTATTTGGCTTTCTAAGGTCCCTTCCAGTTCATTATAAGTTTCAGAGGCTGTGAGTGTGCTATAGTAAATGGAGTCTGGGTCTTGGATCTGTAAAACTCGAGTTCTAGGGCTGACTCTGCCATGTTCTAGATCTGTGACCACAGGCAAATGACTTTAACTCTCAGTTCCCCAGACAATTCCCTAAGTCTTTAAAAAAAATTTTTTTTAATTTGGAATATTTTTCCATGGTTCCATGATTCATGATCCCCCCCACCCCCTGCTCTTTCTTCCCCCCTCCCAGAGCTGACCAGCATTTCCACTGGGTTATACATGTATCATTGTTCAAAACCTATTTCCATGTTATTCTTATTTGCAGTAGAGTGATCTTTTAACATCAAAACCCTAATCATATCCCTATTGAACTACATGATGGATAATGTTTTTCTTCTGTGTTTCTGTTCCCATAGTTCTTTCTCTGGATGTGAATAGTGTTCTTTCTCATAAGTTCTTCTGGATTGTCCTAGGTCATTGCATTGCTGCTAGCAGAGAAGTCTGTTACATTTGATTGTGCCACGAGGGTTATCCACTATGATCAGGTGGGATTTATACCAGGAATGTAAGGCTGGTTTAATATTAGGAAAACCATCCACGTAATCGACCATATCAATAATCAAACTAACAGAAATCACATGGTTATCTCAATAAATGCAGAAAAAGCTTTTGACAAAATACAGCATCCATTCCTATTGAAAACACTAGAAAGTATAGGAATAGAAGGACCTTTCCTAAAAATAATAAACAGTATATATCTAAAACCATCAACAATACACAGAGACTAATACACTGTGGCACAATCAAATATAATAGACTTCTCTACTAGCAGCAATGCAATGATCCAGGATAACTCTGAGGGACTTATGAAAAAGAACTCTATCTACATCCAGATAAAGAACTGTGGGAGTAGAAACACAGAAGAAAAACAACTGCTTGATCACATGGGTCAATGGAGCTATGATTGGGGATGTAGACTCTAAACCAGTGGTTCCCAAACTTTTTTGGCCTACCACCCCCTTTCCAGAAAAAAATTACTTAGTGCCCCCAGAAATTAATTTTTTTTTAAATTTTAATAGCAATTAACAGGAAAGATAAATGCACCTGTGGCCATCACCGCTTTCCTGGATCACTGCAGCGCCCACAAGGGGGAGGTGGTGCCCATTTTGGGAACCACTGCTCTAAACAATCACCCCAGTACAATTATCAATAATATGGAAATAGGTCTTGATCAATGACACATGTAAAACCCAGTGGAATTATGTGTCAGCTATGGGAGAGGGGAGGGGCAAGGGGAGGGAAAGAGCATGAATCTTGTAACCATGGAAAAATACTCTTAATTAATTAATTAAATAAAATTTCCTTAAAAATAAAAAATAAAACCATCAGCAAGTATCATCTGCAATGGGGATAAATTAGAAGCCTTTCCAATAAGATCAGGAGTGAATCAAGGATACCTATTATCACTTCTATCATTTAACATTGTACTAGACATGCTAGCAATAGCAATTAGAGAAGAAAAAGAAATTGAAGAGATTAAAGTAAGCAATAAGGAAACTCAACTATCACTCTTTGCAAACGATATGATGATTTACTTAAAGAACTCCAGAAAATCAACTAAAAGACTAGTGGAAATAATTAACAACTTTAGCAAAGTTGCAGGTTATAAAATAAACCCACATAAATCATTGGCATTTCTATATATTTCCCACAAAACTCAACAGCAGGAGTTAGAAAGAGAAATTCCATTTAAAATCACTCTAGAGTCCAGTGATGGGCAAACTTTTTAAAGAGGGGGCCAAAGGAAAGGAAATGCTCATCTGTCAGTGTGTTTCTAAGGCAACTCTTTCGAAGTTTCATTGTATTGTATCCAATTCATTGTATTCGTCAGATTAGGAATAATGTCACTTGGATAGAACATTTCAGGGGGCCACATCTGGCCCACTAGCCGTAGTTTGCCCATCACTGGTCTAGACAATATAAAATATTTAGGAATCTACTTGCCAAGACAAATACAGGAATTATAGACTTTTCATGACCCCATCTGAGGTTTTCTTGGCAAAGATACTTGAGTGATTTAACATTTCCTTTTCAGATTTTATAGATAAGGAAAGTTAGGCAAATGGGATGAAGTGACTTGCCCAGGGTCACACAGCTAATAAGTGTTCCTACTACTTCTTAACTTGATTCTTAACTTGTTTTGTATTGTTGATCATTTGGGCAGTATGGTGGAGCTTGTGGACCTCTTTTCAGAATTTTTAAAAATCTAATTTTTTGTGGATGTCTTTTTTTTTAAACATCACTATAATTTCCTCCAGTATCCCTTTCCTATCCTCCTCCACCAGGCCATTCTATCTCACAAATAGCATTTCTAAAGATCAGGAAAATAAAAAAGAAGAGAAAAAAATCAGCTCAACTGATTAATAGATTGGAAAATTCAGAAAATATGTAACATGGACTACACTTGTCAGGATTTTTTTAAATAACTGAAGGAAATGCTAAATTGTAATTATAGATTAGGGAAAATAAACATGTAAATTTTTCTGCCTTGAGGCTATCCCTCATTTCTACAACACTCTCTCAATTCATCTCTACCTACTTAATAGTTTTCTTTCTTTCTTACTACTCTAAGACCTAAGAAAGGTAAGGGCTAGGCAATTGGGGTCAAGTGACTAGTCTAGGGTCACCCAACTAGGAAGTACCTGAGGTGAAATTTGAACTGAGGTCCTCCTGACTCCAAGCCTGAGGCTCTATCTACCCTGCCACCTAGCTGCTCATGAAATAGCTTTCTTTAAAATCCCACCTCTTGTTCTGGGGAGGGAAGAGAGGGAGGGAGACAATTTGGATCTTATAACTTCAGGAAACTTATATGGAAATTTATTATTACATGGTACTGGTAAAATAAAATATCTTTATAATAAAAAAGAAATATATATACACATATATATAATTATTATGTTATTGATGATAAAACTACCATAAGTAATAAAAACATAATGATTTTTAATTTGTATTTATTAATTATATATGATATATTTATATTATTTTAGCTAATAATAATACTAATACTAATAAAATAAAATCCACCTCCTAAAGGAACCCTTTTCTGATTTTTCCCACCCATTTCCCTGCCCCTTTGTGTTTTCTCCAAGACTGTCTCCAGTTTACCCTGCATATGTCTTGTACATACCTAGTTATTTACATGTTTTCTCCACCATTAGAATATGAGTTCCTTGACAGAAGGGGCCACAGTTTTGCTTTTCCTTGCATCCCCATTGATTAACACAGTGCCTGGCACATAATAAATGCTTGTTGACTGCCCATCAAACCTGTTATACTGTACTATTTCCCAAAATTTGTTGTGAAAATAAGAGGAGATGTGCTTTAACAGTAAAGGAACTCATAAATGTGAATTAGAGGTGAACTATTATTAATAATAAGATAATTATTATTATCATGACTTGGCTTTCCTGTATCGCATCCATGCCCCTTGCCTTGCCCTTTGCCTTGCCCCTCTGGCTTCCTTAATTAGGCTGTAAGCTCTCTAAGGGCAGAGATTCTGTCTCCCTCCCTTGTGTACCTGCTAGGGGCCAGGATACTTATGGAATCCAAGAGCCTGAGTTAACTCCCATATTCCCACAACACCAGCCAGAATTGTTGAGAGCATAAAAGCTGTGGCACAGAGTTGAGGCAGTGTAAATTAACTTGGCCTTTGGGTGGATTGATTGGACACCCAACCAGAGGCAGTTTGATCAAGAAGAATATAAAAATGGTTTTGGGGACTTCGGAAAGGAGATCTGGAGTTCCCTGGAATCTCCTGGCCGACTCCTTTCGATTTCCTTGCCAATGGCTTTCATAGCATGTGTATACCTGTATACATGGGTGGCTAGGTGGTAGAGTGGATAGATCATCAGATCTGGGTTCAGAAAGACCTGAGTTTAAATATGATTTCAGACACTTGCCAGCTGTGTGACCCTGGGCAAGTCACTTCACTCTGTTCCCCTCACTTTCATTATCACAAAAATGAGCTGGAGAAGGAAATGGTAAACCATTCAAGTGTCTTTGCTAAGAAAATTCCAAATGGGGTCATGAAGAGTCAGACACAACTGAACAACAGCAAAAATATACATACGCACATGTATTTGAATTTTTTTCTTTCTTTCCTTCTCCCTTCCCCTGTGTGTTTGTGTGTGTATGTGTATACAATTATCCCTTCCAGATCTTGACTTCTCCCATTGTGATTTCAGTGTATCTCAGATTAACATAAGAAATTAAATGGGAATTTTTTGTGAGTTTTGTGGAAGCCACAGACGACAGGCAAAGGCTAGCAGCTGACACAGAAAAAGTTTAGAAACTCAGAAACGCATAACATATATGCATAGTATTGTATGATATCAATGTATTTTATCTTTAGTACCACAAATATATACAATTTCTTTTTGAAGCTTAAAAGAAGCAAAAATTAAATGTTTGCAAAAAGAATGCAAAAGCCAGCAGAAGGCACACAAAGACTCAAAATGTAGAGATATCTTGAAAAGTTCAGTAATATCTAAATCAGTGATTCCCAAAGTGGGCACCACCGCCCCCTGGTGGGTGCTGCAGCGATCCAGGAAAGCAGTGATGGCCACAGGTGCATTTGGGGGCAGTGAATAACTGTAAGAGGGCGGTGATAGTATGTGACAAGGGGAGCTAAGTAATATTTTTTCTGGAAAGGGGGCGGTAGGCCAAAAAAGTTTGGGAACCACTGATAGATAGTCTTGTTCACCAAGTAAATCCCAAGACTTCGAGAAACTTCCGGAAAGGCTAGAAACTTTCTCACCCTGAAATTAAATTTGTACAATGCTAAATAAAGAACACCACCTTGAAAAAAAGTTTAGTAACTCATAAATGCATAAAATATATGTATTGTTATGTTTAATATTCCTTGATGGTATGTATTTTATTGTTTAGTAATATAAATGAACAGTTACACAATTTATTTTTCTTTAAATTAAATTTGTAGTAAAAGAACTATGGTTTTATGGCCTGCTTTGGGGATGCCAGGCATGTTCACAGCAATCTCTCACGTGACGTCTCAAGGTGATCTTGAAGTGATCTTCGCGTCTCGAGTTTCTCATATCTTGTGTGGTTCAAATGTCATAAATTCTATTAAAATGATGGCACCCAAACATAATGTTCCTAGCAGTTTGGAAAGTGCTCCCAAGAAACAGAGGAAAGTGATGAATCTGAAGGAAAAAGTAGAATTGATAGACATGCTTCGTTCAGGCAAAACATATGCTATGGTTGGCCGCCATTACAGCATTACGGAGTCAACCATAAGGCAAATTAAGAAAAAAGAGAAGAAAATCCTCCAAGCCTTTTCTGCAACTACACCATCAACTGCAAAGCATTCACATAAACCAGGAGATCGGAGCTTCTCTCCAGCAGAAAGTATAATATTCTTTTGGGTGCAGGATTGTTATAAAAAAGACATTCTGTAGACGCTGGCATCATAGGAGAAAAAGCTAAGTCTTTATATGATTCTCTAAAGGAAAATGAAGGTGAAGGGTCTACCCCTATGGATTTTCAGACCAGCAAAGGCTGGTTTGAAATTTTTAAAGAAAGGTTTAGCCTATGCAGTGGAAAAGTAGCAGGAGAGGTAGTGTCTGTCGATCAAGAGGCAGCTAGGGAGTTTCCTGAAACCCTGAAGAAACCGATTGAAGAAAAAGGCTACAAATCTGAACAAATATTCAGTGCTTACAAAACTGCCCCAAAATGCCTCCGAGGACATACGTCAGCCAAGAAGAGAAGCAAGCCCCAGCTTTTAAAGCCACAAGGGAGAGGGTGGTAACCCTTCTCTTTTGTGCCAGGGTTGTAGAGTTCGTAATAAAGGCAGCGCTCATATATAAAGCTACGAACCCTTGAGCTTTGAAAGGAAAGGACAGGTACCAGTTGCCTAGCTTCTGGATGTTCAATGAGAAAGTATGGACGAGCAAAGCACTTTTCCTTGACAGATTCTATTAGTGTTTTGTTCCAGAGGTTAGAAAATACGTTGTCAGCAAGGAATTCTTCTTTCAGGTATTATTGCTTCCCGCCACCCAGAACCCCATGAATTTCATATCGAAGGCATTGAAGTCATCTACATGCCAACAAACACAGCGTCTCTCATTCAGTCTCTTGATCAGGGCTAATATGGTTATTTAAGGCGTGCTACACATGCTACTCGATGGAGAGTATCATAAAGGCTGTTGAAGAAATCCCCAACAAAACCAATAATTTTTACATGGATTTTCCAGATTGAGCAGGTGCTTCACCCCTAACCCCCTGCAATGTAGAAGGAGTGCCTGAGTGTGTGTGTGTGTGTGTGTGTGTGTATAAATTAAAGGATTGAGTATTTGAACCCCTTAGTCCTGAGTAATCTATGGCGGTACATGAACAATGATTTGCAGGGCAGTGATCTGTATAGCTCATGGCATGGTGTTGGACACATAATAAGTGTTCAGCTTTAACTTTAATCAACAGGTATTTATTGAACTGAAAGGAATTTCGATTTTGGCTATTTCACTCCCAATTGGTAATGACCTTCCTTTCCCCTTAAACCTCACAAAGCAGTCTTCATTTCTCACTCTGTTAGAGTAGATGGTTTTGTGTTAATTATATTTGTGTGTGTGTCATATTCTTTACTACTAACAATATTTGGCATTTATATAGTCTTACGTTATCCCTTTACTCTCTCAGCTAAAGAACTCAACATGTCCTTGAACTGAAAAATAGAGGCCATTTTCTCTGGGTGTTCTCTTTCCCACTCCTGTACATTTGAAAAGCCCTAACCTTTATGTAGCATTCCCTCTGCTTTTACTCTTGACTTTGAAGAGGTGGTCCTTCTCCTTATCAGGGCCTTGTTTCCTTGTTTGCTTCGCCTCCCAAAATTAAATGGCTCCCTAAAATGATTTGCCCTCTCTCATCAATCATTGTCTATTTGTTGGATCCTACCTTGCTGCCTACATCTACCCATCTTTAAAAAACAAATGTTAAAAACCTTTAAGTTTTGTCTTAGAACGAATATTAAGTTACTAAGTATTGGTTCTAAGACAGAAGAATGGTAAGGGCTGGGCAATTGGGGAATAAGTGACTTGTTTAGGGTCACACAGCTAGGAAGTGTTTAAGGCCAGATTTGAACCCTTGTTTTCCCATCTCCATGTGACATCTGGTACTCTATTCATTGTGTTACTTCTCTGCTCCCATCTCTCCATCTTAAAAAAAAAACAACATTCTTCACTTGGTTCTACCATTTTCTCAAGCTTCAATAGTCTGTCTCTCTGTCCTTCCTAGAAAAAGCTCGCTATACTCTTTGCCTCTTTTTTCTCTTTATCTCACTTCTCAACTCCTTGCAAATCTGGCTTCTGATTTTATTACTCAGATGAAATTGCCCTCTCCTAAGTTACCAATGATCTCTTCATTTCCCAATCCACTGACTTTTTCTGGCTTAATCCTTCTCAATTTTAATATTGTTGTCCAACTTCTTCTCTGGGATATTCTATCCTCTTTCAGTTTTTATGAGATTGTTCTTAGGTTAAACCAGGTTGAGAGTTACTGGCAGACCTCAAACAAATTGGTGAGTTAGGCAGATGTCTATCTCAAGCATCTGAAGACTTCCCCAGGTAGAACAGGAGAATGAGAACAATTTGTTCCAGTGATTAGGGAAGTAGCTGAAGCAGGCACTGTGGAGCACTTAGAACTCGGTTAGGCATCAAAGACAACAAAGTTATCCGCTGCCATTCCCAGTCATCTTGACTCTTGTCTTGCCACTGGACTTGGATAACTCTGGAAGAGAGAGGGAAGCTGACAGCTTGATATTTTTTGTAACTCTGCCTTAACTTATTCCCAATTCATGAGGGAGTCAAAACATTACCCAGTGAAGTCACTGGTCCTCTTTAAAAAAGAAAGGCAAATAATACCAATCTACCTTCCCCATTTCCTTTGTTGGCTTATCATTCATGTACTGCTTCCCTACCTAATGGGAATGCCTGAAAATTCTGTTCTGGGCCACGTCCTCTGCTCTTTTATCCCCTCTTTTGAATTCAGTTACTATCACTATACAGATGACTCCCAGATCAATGTATCCAACTCTACTCCTCAACTCCAGTTCCTTTTTTTACAACTGCTTATTGAACATTTTTCCCTTGATGCTCTGTAGTCATCTCATACTCAACTTGCCCACTGAGGAAAAGGATTCATTATTATTTTCTCACCAAGCCAACTATTCTCCCAAACATCTTTATTGCTGACTGTTCTTCATACTGAAGCCTTCCTCAACTTTTTACTCTCTCTCACCCCTAACTCCTTCCTTGAAAACTATAAACGTGCCATGTCTTCCCTTCCTTCACCCTTCAAAAAACTTTTTTTTTATTTTTTAGAAAATTTTTTTCCATGGTTACATGATTCATATTCTTGATCTCTCTCTCCCCAGTAGCCGATGCACATTTCCACTGGTTTCTTCCTGTGTCATCAATCAAGACCTATTTCCATATTATTGATAATTGTTCTAGGGTGGTCATTAAGAGTCTATGTCCTAATCATGTCCTCATCAACCCATGTATTCAAGCAGTTGTTTTTCTTCTGTTTCCTCTCCTGTAGTTCTTCCTCTGAATGTAGGTAGCATCTTTTCCATAAATCCCTCAGAATTGTCCTGGGTCATTGCATTGCTGCTAGTACAGAAGTCTATTACATTCTATTTTACCACAGTGTATCAGTCTCTGTATACAATATTCTCCTGGTTCTGCTCCTTTCACTCTGCATCAATTCCTGGAGGTCTTTCCAGTTCACATGGAATTCCTTTGAGCACAATATTATTTCATCACCAGCATATACCACAATTTGTTCAGCCATTCCCCAGTTGAAGGGCGTTCTCTCATTTTCCAGTTTTTTGCCACTGCAAAGAGCACGGCTATAAATATTTTTGTACAAGTCTGTTTATCTATGATCTCTTTGGGGTACAAACCCAGCAATGTTATGGCTGGATCAAAGGGCAGGCATTCTTTTAGTGCTCTTTGGGCACCAAAAACTTCTTTTGATCAAATTATTCCCATTAGCCATCATCCTATATCTTTTCTTCCCTTCTCACCTAAATTTCTTGGGAATGAAATCTACATTAGATATTTCCATTTCTTCCCCCTTGCACTTCTTCTTAGGCCTTCCAACCTTATGCATTTGAAATTGCCCTCTCCAAAGTTACCAATAGTTTCTTAATTGCCAGTTCTAACGGCCTTTTCTCAATTCTAATCCTTGACTTCTCTGAAATCTTTGATACAGTTGATTGTCTTCTTCTCCAGATCCTATAAACTCTGTTCTCTCTCTGTTTTCCTGACACATCTCCCTTGGTTCTCCTACTAATGTGACTGGTCCTCCTCAGTATCCATTTTTTTTTTAAACTTTTACTTTCTGTCCCAGTAATAACTCTAAAAAAGAAGGGCAAGGACTAGGCAAATGGGATTAAGTGGCCTACCCAGGATCAGACCCCTGGGAAGTATCTGAGGTCAAATTTGAATCTAGGTCCTCCTTACCTCAGGCTGGGTACTCTATCTACTGTGCCGCCTGTGCACCCTTCTCAGTATCCTTCAGTGGATCTTCATCCAAATCATGCCCAGAACTATAAGTGTCCTACAAGGCTCTGTACTTGGCCCATTTCTCTTTTCCCTCTACTGTTTCCCAATTTATGATTATATCAACTCCCATATAGCTGTTTCCTCAGTTTCCAGTCCTTTGCCACTACAAAAAGAGCTACTAAAAATATTTTGGTACAGGAAGGTTTTTTTCCCCCTTATCTCTGACCCCTTTGGGATATAGGATATTCAGTTATCATTTCTATTCAGGTGATTCCCAGAGCTCTATATCCAGCTCCAATCTCTCTTCCCTCTTTCGTAGGATCTTCTCACCCTGGCATATCTCTCTGTGATGCTATTTCCCTCCTCCCACTGGTGAGTTCCTGCCAGGGTCTCCAATTTGTGGATGCTCATAGTCTAGCCATGTTTTATTTCCCTCTCAGCTGTGCTTTGGACTTTCTAGACTTCTCCACCATGCTCCTGCATGGGTCCCTTCTGCTACCCCTCACCCCTTTAAGACTCTCTTTCACAAGAGAATGGACACTCCTTGAGGGCAAGGATTCTTTCTTTTTTGCTTGCATTTGTATCCCCAATATTTAGCATAGTTCCTAGCACATTGCTCAACACTTGTTGACTGCTTGTCACATCTATGTTATTTAGTCTTGAGCTGGATGCCCCATAGTCTCATAAAAGGAGAGAGTGATCAACAGTGTCTAAGGCTTTCGAGAGGTCAAGAAAGATGAGGACTGAGAAAAGGTCATCAGATTTGACAACTAAGAGATCTTTGGTAACTTTGGAGAGAAATGTTTCAGTGAAATAAGTTATGAAAGCCAGGCCATAAGGGGTTAAGGAGAGAGTGAGAAGAGAAAAAATGGAGGCACCTAATATAGACGGCCTTTCTTCCCTGAAATTTTATTTTTTTATTTATACATAAGAACAATTTGTAACAATCTTTTTGACATTTAGAATTCAGATTTTCTCCCCCATTCCCTGAGGTCGTGAATAATCTGCTATAGATTTTACCAGTGCTTTCATGCAACATATATTTCCCTATTGCTCATGACATGATAGAAGACACATATCACACATGCAATAGCATCTCATGAAGGAAATATAGTGGAAGATGGCATGCTTTGATCTGCACTCAGATTCCAACAGTTTCTTCTTTGGTTGTGGTTGCATTTTTGAAAAACATTATTTATTTGTCTATACCAATTATATGTAATAATAAATTTCCATATGAGTTTTCTGAAGTTATATGGTCCAAATTGTCTCCCTTACTCTCTTCCCTTCCCATTCCAAAATTAGCAAGCAATTTGATCCGGGTTATACATGTATTATCATGCAAAACATATTTCTATATTGATCATTTTTGTAAGTGAATAATCTTATAAAACCAAAAACTCTAACACATAAAACCCAAATAAACAAGTGGAAAATGGCACACTCTCATCTGCATTCTGACTCCAACAGTTCTTTTTCTGGAAATGGGGAACATTCTTTATCCTAAGTCCCTCAGAATTGTCCTGGATCATTGCATTGCTAAGAGTGACTAAGTCTATCACAATTGATCATTCCACCATATTGCTTTTACTGTGTACAATGCTCTCCTGCTTCTGCTTATTTCGCTCTGCATAAGTTCATATAAGTCTTTCCAGCTCTTTCTGAAATCATCCTATTCATCATTCCTTATAGCACAATAGTATTCTATCACCATCATATACCACAATTTGGTCAGTCATTCCCCAATTGAGGG
Source organism: Gracilinanus agilis (assembly GCF_016433145.1). Taxonomy (NCBI): domain Eukaryota; kingdom Metazoa; phylum Chordata; class Mammalia; order Didelphimorphia; family Didelphidae; genus Gracilinanus; species Gracilinanus agilis. The sequence continues at coordinate 167,962,092 of NC_058133.1, forward strand.
ATATCCCTTAGTTTCCAATTCTTTGTCATGTGGATAGCATTTTCATCATGAGTCCCTTGTAGTTGTCTTAGAGACTTGCTTTGCTGATAATAGTTTAGTCCTTCACAGTTAAACATCACATAAGATTTCTTTTACTGTATACATTGTTCTGGTTCTTCTCACTTCACTTTGCAACAGTTTACATATCTTTCCAGATTTTTCTGAACTTCTGTTCATCATTCTTATGGCTCAATAGTATTCCATTACAATCATATTCCCCAAGTTGTTCAGCCATTGCCCAAGAGATGGACATCCCCTCAGTTTCCAGTTCTTTGCCACTACAAAAATAGCTGCTAAAAATATTTCAGTACAGGAAGGTCCTTTTCTCTTATCTTTGATCTCTTTGGGATATATATCCAGAAATCGTGTTGCTGGGTCAAAGGGTATGCATGGTTTTGTGGCCCTTTGCGCCTGGTTCCATATTACTCTCCAGAATGGTTGTAGCAATTCACAGTTACACCAACAGTGTATTAGTGTCCTAATTTTCCCACATCCTCTCCAACATTTATCTTTTTCCTTTTTGGTCACGTTAGCCACTCTGGTGGGTGTGAGGTGGTTAGATGGCCTTTTCAAGGAGTTTAGCTATAAAAGGCAGAAGAGATATAGGAAGACAGTTAGCAGGGATGGATGGCTATAATAAGTTGGGTTTTTTTTTCCAGCAAAGGACATGTTTATAGGCAGTAGGAAATGAGCCAATAGATAGGGAAAAATTGAAAATAAGTAAAAGAGTTGGGATGACAGAGTGGGGGCAATTTGTTAGAGAAGATGAGATGGAATGGGATTGCTTGAACAAGTACAAATTTTAGCCTTGGTAAGGAGTGAGGCTACTTCACTATGTAAGACAAGGGCACAGGAGAAGATAGCAGAAGGTACCTGAGTCATAGAAGATGAGGAAGAGGGGAAAAGAAGGAGCTCATGAGATTCTCAGGTGAGAAAGCCATGGGAGGTTTGAGAAGGGATGAAAATGTTTAGAACAGCTTCAATGGAGAATAGGCTAGTGAGTTGATAAAAGAGGTATATTTAGTTGGCTTATTTAGCAATAGGGAGGGCCCAGTTGAGGTTGTATAACAAATTTGTAGTGTATCCAATCAGAATGCTTGTATAATTTCCTCCACCTTCATTCCATAGCAATTCAATAGCATTCAATAGCAAAGGTAATTTATATATTTTTTTAATTCAATAGCATTCAATAGCAAAGGTAACAAATAGTGGGAGCGATCCAAGACTGTGGCTTGGTTGGGTATAATCAGTAATATGATAAGCAGACAAGATATTCAAAAGAGGAAGATTATATAAAGGGATCAGTCAATATGGGATGAATGAAGAAGGGGGAAGCTGGGTAGCTCAGTGGATTGAGAGCCAAGGCCTAGAAACCTAGCAGACCTAGAGAACCTAGGAAATCCTAAGTTCAAATCTAGTCTCAGATACTTTCTAGCTGTGTGACCCTGGGCAAGTCACTTAACTTCCATTGCCTAGCCCTTACTGCTCCTCTGCAAGGGTTTAAATATATATATATTTAAATTTCTTCATATATATGATTTCTTCATATACATATAATTTCTTCATATGTATATATACACATATATATATATGAAGATAGAGTGACTAGTGCAGGGGAAATGACCTGGGAAAAAATTGAGGGGTCAAGGATTTGAAAAGCATGAGTTTTGTAAGGGAAGACAGAAGAAGATATATCATTCTTGTTTTCCCTACTACAATATAACTTCCCTGATGGCAAAGAGTAAGGGGTCAGAATTCCTTCAGATGAAATCAGAAAAAAAGAGGAGGAGATGAGAAAGGGAAGCCTGGTGGATAAAAGAAGATCAACATAGAGAAGACACAAACATTTATTACTAATCAGCTCTTCTTCCAAGGAACTCCTGGGAACTGTCCAAAATCTTGTTTGTAGTGGAATTTGTTAATCATCCATCATTTGACATAAGTGAGTTTTTTTGTTTTTGTTTTTGTCTTTTTTATTCCCTTAGCATATTAGCACTTATTAATAATTGATTGCTTTAAGGTTTGCAACATACTTGACAGACATTTCAAAGTAAGCACTACAGATATTATCATCTCTATTTTATAGCTGAAGAAACTGAAGCTCAGAAGGTTAAATGATTTTCCCGTAGTCATACAATTTGTAAATGTCAGAGGCAGGATTCAAATGTTGAATTTTCTAGCTCCAAGTCCAATACACTGTCTGGTGTGAATCAATAAATCAACTAACAAGGATATATTACACACACACACATAAATAGATATGTATATAGTGCATGTATATGTAATATTTGTTTATGTAGAGATGTATATATGAATAAATAGATGAGCGTGGGCATGTGGTCTTCCCCATTGCATATAAGATTTATAAATCTATATATGCACACACATACATACATAGATATATTCATTTGTAGACACCTATATATGAGAAATATGCAAAACAAAAATGACAGAATGCTAGGCTATAAACCCCAGCAGGGCAAAGATGAGGTCTAAGCTTTATGTCTCTCCCAGAATCCAACATGTTTGAGCTCAGGGGCGTCCTAGGGTATCTCTCTGTAACCTATGAGTCCTGTCAACGTGGAAGGTAAGTAGGTTTTAGAAAGAGGCAGAAGCTTTGACCTAAGAAGGTTCATTTGCTTCATTCATTCATTCATTCATTCATTCATTTGTTCGTTCCTTCATCTATTCGTTCATTCATTCATTCAGGGGTGGTAGGAATCACGTCAAAGCTGTGCAGGCTATGGATTCTCACTCTCTTCTCACGTCTATTCAACTGTACTCTCTCTCCTTCACTCAAACTGGGGGAATCGAATGAGGTAGAAGGAAGTGGCACAGATGGAAGGAGAACTCTCTGGGTAGGGGCTTCTCCGCAGGCCTCCTGGAAAACCGGAGAAAGACTACAACTCCCATAAAGCATCGAAAGGGGAGCAGCGCATGCGTCAAGGGTCCGGCTTTCCTGGTTGGTTCTGCAGTATCTGCAGAGAATTGTGGAAGATTTCCTTTGCTTCCCGGGGTTAGAGCGGTGAGGTGAGGGTCCGGGGGCTGCTGGGTGAGAGGCCGGGGAGCGGAGCTGAAGGGGAAGAAGGGAGCGAGAGGCGGGTGGCGTGCAGAGTGGGGAGAGAGGGAGCGTCCTGTGGCGGCCGCGGCAGCACGGCTCACTACCCGCGCGCGCTCTTATTCCCCACCAGTGACCATGACCAAGCTGAAGCAGTGGATCTCCACGCTGTTGGTGCTGATGCTCATCTGGCTGTGCCTGGTGCAGGACGTGCTCAGCCTGGGATATAGTAAAAAATTCTACGATGTGATCTTGCCCTTACCCGTCTACCTCCTGGTCACCGCGGGCAGCTACATGCTGGGAACCCTGGGTTTGCGCTTGGCCAACTTCAACGACTGTGAAGAAGCTGCCCAAGAACTGTTCCAGCAGATCCAGGAAGCCCAGGCCGATCTGGCCAGTAAGGGCCTCATACTGTGATCCTGCCCCCTAGCCGCGGTCCCCCTTCCCCCCAGCTTCCAGGTCTTCGACTTCCTCCCAAACGCTCCTAGGTCCCTTCTTTAGCTAAATTAAAAAAGTAAAATTTCCTTTTCTCATTCCTTCCGTAATTGCTTTTCTGGGGCAAAGGAATTGGGGGACCTAGGCATATGGGTAGAAGTTGGGGAAATACACTAGAGAAGAGAGGTCAATCTTGGGAAGAAAAGGGGGTGGGGCTTGAGAGGACACTGGCAGATGGAGGTTGGAGGTGACACTGAGGGAGAAGGAGGGGCTGAGAGGACACTTGGGGAGGCAGGGAGGGCAGAACCAGAAAAATTCATTTCCCTCTGAAAGGGTGCTCCCTTACTCAGACTGAGGGATATTAGATCATAAGATCTTAACGGTTTTTTCTGAGTCTTGGATCCCCTTGGCTGTCTGGTGAAGCCTATGGAAAAATTTTCTAAATGCTTAAAGTAAAATACATACTATAGCAAAAGGAAACCAAAGAGTACTGAAGATTAAAATGTGATTTTCCCCCATCTAAGTTCACAAACCTTTCCCTGGACCATTAGATATAGAATAGAGTTAGGAGTGACCTCAGACCAATCTAATCCAACCTCCTTATTTCACAGATGATGAGCAGCCCAAGGGTTGTACCCATTAAAAGCTAAAAGACCTAGAGGAAGGCCTCTGCTGTCTTTCACAAATCCTCTAGGGAGTATTTTGGAGAACTTGAGATGGAATGGATGGATTGCTATCTATATCAAAGGATTCTTTGTAGCATTTAGGCATGATATGTTAAGCTAGAGACCTTCCTGAGTTCATTCTATCAATCACTAGAAGGCCTTCTCATAGCATAATCTTAAGTGGAGTAATATTCTCCTCTTTTTTATTATTTTCCAGGATGTTCTGTTAAATCATCCCCTGCAGGCAGTCTACCCTACCTCTTCAGATGTCTCATTCTGCCAGAAAGTCATGAAGCCTAGCTTCATATCTCATTGCTCTAATTTCTGCCTTCCTCTTAAGGCTTTCTTCCTGTCTCTTACTTTCTAAAAACTTCCCCTAATTCTCAATTCTGATATCTCCACCTTTACCCCCTTTCCTTATTTCCTAATTCAATATGATGGAACCATAGAGAACAGACTGAAGAGTGCAAAGGAGGGCAACTAGATGGTTCAATAAATAGAGTACCAGGCCTGGAGTCAGGAAGACCTGGGTTCAAATCTGGCCTGAGAAAATTCCTAGTGGTATGACCCTGGGCAAGTCATTTCACCCCATTTGCCCAGCCCTTGGTGCCTTTCTATCTTTGAATTGTTACTAAAACAGAAGGTAAAGGTTTAAAAAAAAAAACACAACAATGCAAAGGAAGGGTGTGTGATCATTTATTATAAGGCACAGAATGGAACTAAATACTATCCCAACCCCACATTAAAAAAATAATCTCTCTTAAAAAAAAAATTCCTCCCAAATAAAATCCCTAATTTTGGTCCCTCTGCTGTCAAAGAAGTCCCTACCTCTTCCACTCCACCCCACTGTGGCTAAGTAAGTTGAGCAACAAGGCATAGCAGAAGAGATTGGATGAGAGAGTCTTTGGCAACAGGCTGGCACCAAAGTGATAGATGAAAGGATAGGTATGGTATCCCTTCACCATCCTTAGGTCTGAAGAAGACTGTAGCTCTTTTCTTGAACCTGTGGGTATTTCCAGAAGAGCCCTAGGCGTATCAGGCTAGTGATTATTCCTGGTATGTTGGGTACCTGGAAGGAAAAAAGTCACAATAAAGTGGGGGGGGAAAGGTTCCCACTCTGTTCACCCAATATTATCCCTACTCTCCTCACCATAATGTAGAGGTCACTGAGGTGGAAGCCATAGAGGGTCCAGGAAGCAGAGGCAAGGAGTGTGGCCACAGTGAGGGAGAAGGACAGGCACTGAGTAGACTTGGTCTGAATGATCTTGATCTGTGGAGAAGAATATCAGTAATGCCTTTCATACCCTCCCAGGAAGGGTCATTACATCCTTCAAGGTTACACCTTTTCCTCTCCAAACCTACATGGTGGGATATCTTCTTCCCTAACCTCGAGGGCAATAGGGAGTAAAGTTCATAGGAATCAAAGGATTTTAGAGCTTGAAGGGTTCTTAGAGATCTAATGTGACTTCAATTTAGATATGAGAAAACAGAGCCAGATAGAAGAAACTTGCTCCAAATCACAGGAGCCCAAATCAGCAAACTCAGGATACGAGTCTCAATTTTCTCTTACTCCAAGGCCAGTGCTCTTCCCACAATACTCCATAGCCTGAATCCAGTGGTCCCTCTTTCTGTTCTGTTGAAACCCAGCTTCTTCCACCCTCATTGCCTTTCCTCCAGAATCTATTCCTTTTGGACTGTCTAGGACCCTTTCCTAATATTCCCTCCACCCTGGACCCACCAGGTCCGCCAAGGGTGAGAGGTACATGCTGATGGTGAAGATGCTACAGAAAAGGCCTAGCTGCCTCAACCGGGTTGTCCAATCAGGTACCAGGAGCTGAAAGTAGCTGTAGCCCAGGAGGAGAAGACCCAGAAGAGCAGCAGTTTGCAGAAGGACAGTACGCTGTGGGGGAAAGGAAGAATGAGGTGACAGCAGCCCCAGTCAGTTACCCAAACCTCAGCAAAATCCCCAAGTGTCCATTCCTATCCTAGGCACTCTTGGGGAGGTGGACTGCAAAAGGAATCCAATGGGAAGCCCCCAAATCTAATGGGTAGGGAGTGTATACACATCTACCAGGTTAAGAAAAGCCAACTAGACCCAGCCCTAGGTAATCATCATCTAGTCCTTCCTCTCTTTCACCATTAGAATTTGTCATTTCTCATCTTCATCGCCCCTACCACCTAGTACACAATCTGTTGGATATTTAGGGGTTAACATACTAAGCTGAATTGGATTAGTCCTGAGGAAGTAGGAAGCAATTCAACGAAAACAATTCAACCATTGTGGAATACTGTAGAGAAGGAAGAATATAATACAGGAAGGCTTCCTGGAAGAAGGGGGCCCTGCTCTCTCCAGGAAAAGGTATGAGGCCAAAGGGAATTCGAGGAAATGTTGGCAGTGCTTGGCCAACGTGGGGTGCACCAGTAGTGCCCAAGAGGCTGAGGGATGGGATTGGCCTCTACCTTTCGGGGACAGTAGTGCAGATATGTCAGAATATAGAGTGTCTGGAGCAAGGCTCCCAGGGCGTTCACCACAATGAGCGTCTTGTCACCCTTGAGGAGTCCATAACTCAGCCAGCTTAGGTTGCTGCAGGTGAGGGAGAAGGGACAACTGGTTGAGTCCCCAAAGGAGTAAAACGAGAGAGAGGCTGCTTTAGCTCTGGCCCCCCCAAAGGCCAGGAGCTAAAAGCCTTCCCTCCCTCCCTCCCTCTCCTCCCCAAAGTCTCACTTCACGTCCGTGGTGAGAAAGGGCAGGAACTGGATATTGGTCACACTCCGGGTGGTCTGCATGTGCCGGAGGTCCGAGCTGGAACGGGATGGGAGGGTTAGGAAGGAGGCTGGGGCTGGGGGCAGGGCGAGACCCTCCCCTGCAGGGACCTCCCCAGGCCAGACTTAAAACGCTACACCTCCCAGGCCACTCATTTCTTCCTCGGGCTCCGCCCCCCAGCCTCTTAGCCCCTCCCTCTCCTACCCCTGACCCAACGGAGCCCGCCACAACGAGGTTTGGGTCATGGTCATGGAGGTGGACTTGAACTTGGGGCTCAAAGTTCCCAGAGCCGGGACCTCATCCCTGGCTTCTCTTCCCCTTCCAGGCCTTCTAAGCTCCAGCCCCCAGTCCCGGTTCGGTTCTCACAGGCCGGTAGAAAACATGCAGAGGGTGAAAAGCAGGCAAGCCCCGGAGAGTAGCGTATCTAGAGCGGCCACCGTCTCCATCTCGGCCTCAGCCCCGAGGCCGGAAAGCTCCGGCCCGGCTCCCTGGTTCCCCAGAGCTCCGCCCCTCGCCCCAGGCCCCACCCCTGGCATAATCCTCCGGAGCCCTGGCCCCGCCCCTTTCGATTGCTGAGGCTGACCCGCTCCCCGCCCTCGGCATCCGGGACGTGCCCCGACCAGCAGACCGCGATTTCGCCGCCCGCGCCAGCCGCCTCCCCAACAGCTAGAGCTCCGGGAAGCCCGGGCTTCCCACAGTGCCTTGCACGGACATAGCAAGAGTTCCATAAATGTTTGTTGATGGATTTGAAATCTAGCATAGGAGACCTCGCCTTCCTCCCACCCACTCGTGGAATCGTTTCCCTGAACGCTTTGTACTGCCTCTTCCCTCCCGGCAGTCCTGACCAGGAAGTGCCAACCTTTCGGGCCTGGCACAGGGCTTCCCACGTGGCAGGCGTGCAAAAGCAATCATGGCAGACGCTTGCCTGACGGTTTAAGGGCGGAAAAGTGTTGGGCAGACATGATCTCGCTTTATTCTTATCCCCGCCTAGCGAGGTGGTTCCTCCGAATATTATCCCCATTTTACAGATGGGGATAACGGAATTAGAGACGAGTGAGGTATGTAACTCGCCCGCAGTCACACAGAGAGCTGTTGTCAGGAAGCCTATCGGAATCTCGGAATCTCGGTCTCTTCGAGTCAGTTTTCTATGCCCCATGCACTTCAATCAATGTTAGCGTTTCCTGGCATCCCCCCTCACCCCCACCCTGCTGAAAGACAGTAAGGACTAAGTGGTGGGCCTTGGATCATTTCTTGCTGGCTTACTATGTGCCTGGGACACATATGTGAGGCAATATCACACCTGGACCATACTTTGGAAATTGGTGTTCCATCCTATTCAACTCTTCATGAATCCATTTGGGATTTTCTTAACAGAGAAACAGGAGTGAGTGGTTTATCATTTCCTTCTCCAGCTCATTTTACAGATGAGGAAACTGAGGCAGCTAACATGACTTGCCCAGGATCACACAGCTAATAAGTATCTGAGACCAAATTTGAACTCGGATATTCCTGACTCCAGGCCAGGCATCCTATCCGCTGTGCCATCTAGCTGCCCTTCAGAAGTCAGGAAAACCTGGGTGCAAATCCAGCCCGAAACTGTGTGACCCTGGACAAGTCACTTAACCCACTAGCCCTTATTGCCCCTCTTCCTTAGATAAGACAATTAATATCAATTCCTTTTTCTTAAAACCCTTACTTTGCATTTAAGAATCAAATCTGTGTATTGGTTCCAAGGCAGAACAGTGGTAAGGGGTAGGCAATGGGGGTTAAGTGACTTGTCCAAGGTCACCCAGCTAGAAAGTATAAGGCTAGATTTGAACCCAGGACTCCCTGTCTCTCCATCCTCAGTATGAATAAGGGTTTAAAATGTTTTGTTTTAATGTGTGTGTGTGTGTGTGTGTGTGTGTGTGGTGGGGAGGGGGATATAGGGAGAATAAGAAGGTACTAGCAGCTGTGGGGACTAGGAAAAGCTTCACATTGAAGAGAGCACTTGAGCTAACCCCTTGAAGAAGGAAGGAACCCAAGAAATGTAGATGAAGAGTGTGTACATTCCGGGAATGCCCAACCTTTGAGACAGGAGATGGGGGGCAATAATAGAAAGGAGGCCAGTTTGGAGTGCTTGAAGGGGACTAATGTGGAGGCAATAGGCTGGGAGCCAGGTTGTGAAGGAAACCGGGAAAACCTGTGGTGAAATCCTGCCTCTGACACATACTGGCCTTATGATAGTGAGCGAGACCAGTAACCATTTCTGATCCTGAGACATCTAGGAACAGAAATTATGGCTTAGTGGCCCATCTGGAGAGAGATGGAGAGGCCCACACCCCAGAATTCCTCACACAAAGGACATCCTAAATGGACCCCAAAGCCCGTATGACCTACAGTGTACAAGGTACCATTTGCTGAGTTCAGAAATCTCTTTTCACCTCCCACACAATTGTCTCAATGGCGATGTGGGGTACCACCCACATGCCACAATGGTGGCATTACCCCCATACCACAGCTCTGACTCACTGTTTCCCTACCTACCTACCCAAGCCAGGACCCCAGGCAGTTTGAGTACCTGAACCCCAAAAGTCCAAGGCTTCTAAGATCAACCAGATCCCAGGATCTGAAGGGAAAGGGAGGAGGGCTGAGGAAAGTCCCTTTCATGCTTCTGGAGGGCACCAGAGAACATTGCCTCAGAGAAGGCCTGGGAATTCAGGAAGGGTGACTCAAGGAAGAGTGTGCCAGGCTCCCATTCTAGAGAATGAAACAAGAGCTAAGTTTGGAGTGGAAGGAACAAGAGGCTGGATATCAAGAGCTTTTCGACTATGGATGGAAAGGCCATAATCACAGAAGGTTGGAGCTGGAAGCTTGTCTTGTCATTTTACAAGAAAAAGTTTGAGACCTCGTGGTAGGCGGGGCAAATGGTGAGAGGCACTTACTTCTTTCCTTCCTATTATTCATAAATGGATCAATCATAGATGTAAAGCTGGAGGTAGCTTTTAAGATCACTTGACCCGGTTGCCTCCTTTTTACAGATGAGAATGCTAAGGCTTAGAATGGTTGAGTGACTTGTCGAAGACCATCAAGCAAGCGACAGAATCAGGATCTGGATTCTGATCACCCAGCTTCCAAAACCAGCATCCCTTATGTTACACCATATTGCTTCCAGAAACAGAGGGGCTCCTAAACTTTCAGACTAGAGAAGAGGTGGTCCTGTGTGGAAGAAGTAGCCTGCCAAGGTCTCTGTTCTGTGCACTGAGGGAGCAGAGGAAGTCCAAAGAATATTAACACAATTTCATTCCAACAAAGAGAATTTGTGTAAAAACAATAACAACAGAACAATTTTAGTTGTAGAAATCTCTCCAGGGAGAGATTTTACATACAAATATTATATATACACTGGGCACTGCCCTTATACACAGCACATGTTGGGGCACTGCCCCTCCTTGCCTGCCTGGAATTGCTCTGAAACCTTCTGAGTTGGGAGAGCCCAGGCTGTATCCCTCTTTTGCCAATATGGCATTACAGATGGAATTGTATGTGAGTTATGTGTAAGGGAAGGCAGACACTGAGTTCCCACAAAGTGCTTCCTTCTCATCTTCCCCTTCCCACATGAAAAGCTCAGTTTCTCTTCCTTCTCCTTTTAAAGTTCCATCCTGAGCACTCTTGGGTCTTCCATGGAGGGCATGTTCCATGCCCAGGGTCCATCCATAAGCTCCTTTCTTCTAAGAGGAGCAGCTGCCCTTGTTTAATTTCAGGATCTTGATCTTTGGCAAAACAGGAGGAATGAAGAGAGCTGTGTCCTCCCAACCGTGTGGGGGTAGAGGACAAATTGGCACTGCCAACCTTTCCTGGCACCCCTAATACTGACTCTTGCCACCAGGGTGGCAGGTTTTTACTTAGGCTGGAGTTCCTTGGGCAGAGGATTCCAATTTTCTCCTTTGGAAAGGGGTCAGCACCCCCTCCATCCCCAGCCCAGTTCTAGTCCTCAAGCTGGGTTTGATGCCCACCCTCAAGCGGTATGAAGCAGTATGAGTGGCAAAAGCAGCACAATCCAGGCAACCGGAAAGGTTCGAGGGGTAGCACTGTGTCCCACACTATGTAAGACTTGGACATTTGCATCATCTGATGGAAGCAGATTCTCATTCCGTGGATGGGAATCCACCTGGGGACTATGAGTGATTTTGCCATCCACAGTCACTTTCAATTTCAGGCACTGGTCTCCATGGTGATGGATGGGTTTGGAAATATAGTAGTAGCTATGTCCCTCTTTGAACTCCTTCCCCAAGGTAAAGGGGATGAAGCGTTGGAACTTCTCAGATAGCTTCTCAGGACCATGCCGTGCATTGGGCTGGTTGCACTGCCATCTCACTTGTTCCTTGGATTGTGGCTGGCACAGCTGGTATTCCTCACGCTCCACCAGATACAGTGTATAACGCTCCATGGCATCTGGGGCCACAGACTCATCCTCATAATGTGGACAGATGATGTCTAGGTAATCGCTCAGTCGAACATGGACTGTGTAGTCTTCATTCTGAAACTTGGGGTTTGAGCTGTTCCAGAAGACGGTGTGTCGGTCAGCGGAGGCCAAACTGCAACATAAGCCCAAGAGGGGAACCCACAGTAACTCCATAACGTGGCGCCTGGCCAGGCAGGGCCGGGTTGTGCCAGACTGGGCCAAGTCGAACTGGGTTATAGAGGGACTCAGTGAGGGGAAATTTCTTATAGAGTCTGGAGCTCTTGTTCTCGTTCGGTGGCCGTAGATCAGGAAGGCGCTAACAATTCTCTTAACAATTGTTTTGATTTATTAGAACCATCTACTTGATCTTATAAGGTACTAACTTCATTTTGGTTGACTGGCGAAAAAACTGAGTAAGTGAAATTTTAAAACTTGAATTTGATTTGAATGAATTTAGGAATTTTATAGATAATAACATAGAATCGAATGATGTTCCGAGCCCCGCAACTATACACAAAATTGAAAAAGATAATTAATACTATTGTGCTCAGTAGTACTAAAGCTGAAAGAGGTTCAGTTTAATGAATATAATTTGTATGAAGGTAAGAAACAGTTTAACAAGAGATCATATACCAGATCCAATGACAATCAAGACATTGGGAAGGAACTTAGTGGATCAGGATGCAATTCCACTTGTCAAATCCTGGTTGAATTGCAATATAGATGGCTCTAGATCGCAGAGTTCCGCAAAAAATCCTTGAAAGCGTTCTGAGAGAATCAATATGCTTTATGGAATTTCAAATAAAGAGGATTCTAGATTGCTATTATTTGTAAATTGTGTGTAATATAACCTTTACATCAGTAAAATGTAGAATAAGCTTCTATACACGCTCATATACATACACACATACTTTTTTTTTGAAGAGCCAGTTGTTAAACATTTACTAGCATGCTACTGCATTGCTCCCAACTCACATCTTTGATGGCTCCCTGTACTCTCCAGCACTTCAATGGTCACATTTTTGCTGATGATTCTCACTTCTGTTTATTCAGCCCTGACCTCTGCTAGTCTAGGATCCCAATCTCTCTTTCAAAGGATTATTCTACAGATTCAAGGTTGGGGAAGACAGAAATTCTATGGGAAGGAGAGAGACTGAGGAGGTTACCCTCCACCATCTCAGGGCTCTCAAATAGCCCTACTCTTTCCGTTCCTGTCTACGATCAAACCAAAGAATCCATGTGAAGTGCTTTGTAAGCCTTAAAAGTACTATAGAAAGGTTAGCTATTCAGGCAGTTAGGTGGTAAGAGCTGGTCTTAGAGTCAGGAAAACCCGAGTTTGAATCCTGCCACAGACACTTAGTAGCCGTGTGAGCCTCACCA
>NC_058133.1:167983716-167997858 GCF_016433145.1 Gracilinanus agilis
CCCCTCACTGAGTCCCTCTATAACCCAGTTCGACTTGGCCCAGTCTGGCACAACCCGGCCCTGCCCGGCCAGGCGCCACGTTATGGAGTTACTGTGGGTTCCCCTCTTGGGCTTATGTTGCAGTTTGGCCTCCGCTGACCGACACACCGTCTTCTGGAACAGCTCAAACCCCAAGTAAGCTTCCCCAGCCTTTCCCAAGCCCTGGTACTTGGGCACCTTAACTGGCATCGCCCAGGCAGATGCAACTGCAGGGAGGCCACAATTGCCCTCGCCCTATCTGGGAGTTTTGTTAGAGGGAGGTGAGAGAGGCATCATTTTGGGAACTTTTCCCCCTTCTCTTACACTCCCTCAGGGAGCATCCCACCCCACCTCATCTCCCAAGGCCGGCTTTTCCTTAGCCTTCGAGGGCCCCCAAGACTTTCTAAAACCGAGTGTCCTAGATACCCCCCTCCCCCCAGCCTCCTTCGGAATGGTAACCCTCATGCCCAGTCCTTCCTCTGTGCCTGGAGAGTACTTTTGTACCCCCTACCCGAATCCTCCCAGAGTCCTTTCTTGCTGGTAATTTAGATGCTTTCTCCCAATCTCGGCACAAATCAGTTTGTTGTCTAGAGAAAAGTGTTCTGTGCTCAGTGTGGGCTGGGACTGTGGCCAAAATGGGGCATATGCCATCTCCTGGGCCCTGAAACAGGGGCTGAGTGGTACACACTGGACTCAGGGAGGCCAAAGGTTGGCGGGTGTTTGTTTTGCAGAATTAGAATCAGAGAGAACACCTGAGCTTGCAGAAGGGAACAGATGAGGTAGGGAAGGAACAGACACAGGCACTGATATCAGGAAAGAGTTAAAGAGGTTGGGAAAGAGTTAATTCTTCTCTGGACTGGTTTAAAGCTAGGAGACAAATGGTACTGGGAGAGACTGGAAACCTTGTGTCGGCTTCTTTGTTTCTGTCTGGGAGCCCTGAGAAATGTGGGGACTGTTTTGGGGGGAATGCTGGAAAGGTGGAGGGCAGGAAACCGGGAAGTGGTCCTAGGCTAGGGCCTCACCATTTTTCCCCTGGGCAAGTCCTAGGATCTGGCCAGGCCTTCAAGTTCTTGCAGTACTACATAGCCTATTTCCTCCAATTCTGTACCGTGGGGCTAGTGGGGGAGGGAGGAAGGCCTCAGCCTGTTGTCATTCCCGAAGGACAATGCCCTCTTGCCCGGGGCCACTTGCTGAGCCTGCCCTTTCCCCTCTTCTTTTCCCAGGACTTACTCTCCTGACCTGATCTTGCCACAGTGGGAGAGGACAAAATTCTTGTTTATGCCCAGTGCCAGGTGCTGGGGGGTTGGGAGAGCAGGAAACCATTAGCTGGGAGGTGGAGGGAGCCCTGGCCTTTTCCGTTCCCAAGTTCCCAGGTTTCCTCTCTTTCAGGAAGGTGTCTCTTCCTTGCCAACCTCCCCTCCTTTCTCCTCCCCCACTTCCCAGAAGGAGAGTAATAGTGAAATCACAGACTTTCCCAATCCAGGGAAGAGTGAGTGAGGGGTGCCCCATTCAAGCCAAGTCTCTGCTTCTGTCCATTTTCCCACAAAGATCCAATCTATTTAACCAGACTTTAGATCAGAAAGTAGGCTCAGAGGAGGGGGGGGGAGAGGGTAGGCTGCCATTGAGGTTGGGCCCAGCTTAGGGCAAAGATGAGATATTAATGAGAGATGGACAATCAAGAAGTTTATGTTGGTGATTCGTGGAGGTGGGCACCCATTCCCAAACCTACTGGCCAGAGCAGCTTAGGAAGGAGGCAAAGCCTCCATCTGAAGTGGACACACACTTCTCTGGCTTTGTGCAGGGAAACTGAGGTTCTGCTGGGCACATGCTCTCACAGGCTTGTCCCTTTGCTTGGGGGTGCCCAAGGATGGACAGGCAATTTGATTACTCAGGGGGTTCTTCAGCAGAAAAGAACAGCCACCTTGGCACATCTTACAGGCTCTGGGGGGCGCTGGGGCTGGGGCTAGTGGTGGAGGCAGTGAGGGAGTGAGTCAGTGCTTGTCATGGGGAGAGGGAGAGAGACGCCAGCCCCAGAGCTGAAATACCTGTTCTGAAATGGCTTCTATGTTTATCTCTCCAGAGAGGAATTTTAAAAGCCTCTCTCTCTTTCTTCCCTGAGGTGGGGGAAGGGCCTGGGAATGCCCAGTCTGGATGCAGGCATGGCCCTGCTGGACAAGATCATGCCTGGTCCTGGTTGTTGTTGGGTGGTGCTGGGCACCAGTGCTCCGTGTGACAGGCATCTGGTGCCCACTTAAATCTCTTTGACATGCCCTGGCCCAATCCCCCTGATGCCCCCCAGGCATTAATTTTGTTCAAGTTGGCAAGCAGGGCTGCTGCCCCTTCTCCAATTCTGGTGGTGGCTGAGAACATTCTGGAAAGCTGACCAGTTTGAGATGGCCAACTCTTCCCACTGGGACCCCACCTGGCCTGGAGCCAGGTGTCTGGGTCTGTGGGAGGAGGGGCAAGTGGGCAGTCAGGCTGGAGCCTGTAAAGCCTGGGGGCAAACATGGTGAAGGGGAGAGGGGAAGATGGGGGGAAGGGGAGAGGCCCGGTCCTCCTTGGAAGTGGAGGGGAGAATGTTGCTGATCAGAGAACACCAGCATGTTTGTGATTTACCTCTGGGAGCTAAAAGTATGGATTTCAGGGACTGGGGAATAGGGGATTAGGAGGAAGTGGAGAATTGTGGGTGGGCTGGATTGGTTGGAAGAGATTTTGGAAAAGAGCAAGAGAAGAGAAAGAGAGGAGAGGTGTGGGAATGAGATGGCATAGACTTAAATGACTGAAGAGCCTTTGAGATAACTGGGTCAGTTAGTGATGGTGATTTGGGTAAAATAGTGAAGACTGAAAAGGCTGAGGAAGACATCTCAGCCAGAGTTGGGAGGACATGGATCAAATAGACATTTGTGGGGATTAGAATCCAGCAGAAGATGGGGCTGCAATCACACTAGAGCTAAGGGAGGCTCAGGGACCAGTTGGAAGAGACTCAACTTGAAGTAGATATGCCATAATATCATAATATCATAGGATCCTGCCTAAGCTCTCTCTCTGTCTCTCTCTGTTGTTCTTTCTCTGAATCTCTGTCCCCCCCTCTTGTTCTTTCTCTCACTCTTTGAATTTCTGTCGCTCGCTCTCTCTCTCTCTCTCTCTCTCTCTCTCTCTCTCTCTCTCTCTCTCATTCTTTCTCTCTCTTTCTCATTCTTTCTCTCTCTTTCTCATTCTTTCTCTCACTTTCTCATTCTTTCTCTCACTTTCTCAATCTCTGTCCCTCTTTCTCTCTTGTTCTTTCTCTCTCATTCTCACTCTCTGTCCTCTCTTTCTCTTGCTGTCTCTCTCCCTCCCTCCCTCTCCTCTCCTCCTTTCTCTTCCTCATATCTATATCCATCTGGAGAACAGAAGAATAGGGTCTAGAATGAGAGTAATGATACACATTACTCTCTCAGTAGTTTGGGGATGTAAATGTTAGTGTAGATTTGGGGGAAGATTAGAAAGCTGAGGGGGAGAGAAAAGGGAGAAAGCAGAAATGACATTTTTAATCTTGAACTTTTTGGTGTCATGATCTCCTTTGGCAATCATGTAAAGCCTATGAATGACTTCTCATAATAGTATTTTCAAAAGCATAAAATAGAACATATGACAAGGTAAAGGAAGCCAGTTGTACTTATAAAAGTACATGGACCCTGAGTTAAGAATCAAGAGCAGCTATAGAGACAACTAGGTGGCTGGGTGGCCAGGCTTGGAGAAGGGAGGTCCTAGGTTCAAATGTGGTCTCAAATATAGCCTAGCTGTATGGCCCTGGGCAAGTCACTTGACTCCAATTGCCTAGCCCTTTCTGCCTTGAAATTGATACTTAATATCAATTCTAGGGTGGGGAGGAAGAATCGAGGCAACTGGGTTGCATAATGGGTAGAGCTCAGACACTTACTAGATGTGTGACCCTGGGCATGTCACTTCACCCTGTTTGCCTCACTTTCTTCATCTGTCAAGTGAAAGAAATTGCAAATCCATCTAGTATCTTTGCCAAGAAAACCTCAAATGGGTTCATGAAGAGTTGGACACAACTGAAAAAATGAAACAACAACAAGGTTAAGAATTGCTTTACTTAGGGGATTTGTAGAGAACTATTGAGGTTGATATTTGAGAAATGAATGGAAAGATGTTTAGGAGATGAAAGTAGCATTTAGTGCTTTTAAGGTGAGATTTAGGGGACAAAAGCAGCATTTAGAGTTTTCCTAAGATTATCAAGGCAGGATATAAAACTCAGGAGGAGGCATTTAACAGAGATGATGGAGCTAAAATTGTATAATAGATGAAATTAAAGCATAATAATAAGGAGGCAGCTGGGTAGCTCAGTGGATTGAGAACCAGGCCTAGAGAGGTCCTCAGACACTTCCCAGCTGTGTGGCCCTGGGCAAGTCACTTGACCCCCATTCCCTAGTCCTTACCACTCTTCTGCCGTGGAGCCAAGATGGAAGGTAAGGGTTAAAAAACAAAACAACAACAACAAAAAACACCATAATAATAAAATAGAAAATTGGAATGCTTTCTTTCTCCCTAGAGGGCTTCAGGCAAAGGTTGTTGGGTGTGTCATAGAAGGACCTCTTTGAAAAGTGGCCATAGATTGGACCACATGGCTACTAAGAGTCCCTTTGAACAGTAAAATTTTGCTGCTGGAGTCAAGCTGACCCTCTAATCCTTTTTTTTCCCCCCAATCTGTGTGCAGGTTTCAGAATGAAGACTACACAGTCCATGTTCGACTGAGTGATTACCTAGACATCATCTGTCCACATTATGAGGATGAGTCTGTGGCCCCAGATGCCATGGAGCGTTATACACTGTATCTGGTGGATCGTGAGGAATACCAGCTGTGCCAGCCACAATCCAAGGAACAAGTGCGATGGCAGTGCAACCAGCCCAATGCACGGCATGGTCCTGAGAAGCTATCTGAGAAGTTCCAACGCTTCACCCCCTTTACCTTGGGAAAGGAGTTCAAAGAGGGACATAGCTACTACTATATTTGTAAGTCAGTGGACAGATTGGGCATGGGGTGGGCACAGTGTGGAAAGGCAATGAACATGAGGCAGAAGAAGAGCGCTAGGCAGGAAGGGCTTGGTAGGAACACAGGAGTACTCTGACCAGAGAGGGAATGGAATGGGCAATCAGATCCCACATCTAGATCCACTTACTGGGGCTCAGTTTTGACAAGGGTTGCTCAGACTCTACTCTTCAGGGATTCCCTAAACCAAACACTTGTACAAGAGGAACTTCTTAGCCCGCCCACCTTAGGCTACAGTGAATCAAAGGAATGTTTTATGAGGAGGGTGTCAGGTACACATAAAACAGGAAAACAAAAATAGTATCACTAACATAACAAAACAAGATAAGATATTCAAATCTTGGGTGGAACTATGACACATATATTAACATGGTTTAAGAGATCCTTTTCTTGGACTCCATATTTCTTTTTTTTTTTTTCAAATGAAATTTATTGTTTTTCTTTTTTTAATATATATTTTTAAAATTTAGAATATTTTTCCATGATTATATGATTCATGTTCTTTCCATCTCCCCCACCCCCCCAGTAGGTGACACACAATTCTACTAGGTTTTACATGTATCATTAATCAAGATCTATTTCCATATTATTGATAGTTGCACTAAAGTGATTGTTTAGCATCTACATCCCCAATCATGTCTGAATCTACCCATGTGACCAAGCAGTAGTTTTTCTTCTGTGTTTCTACTCACACAGTTCTTTCTCCGGGTGTGGATACCATTCTTTCTCACAAGTCCCTCATATTTGTCCTGGGTCATTGCATTGCTGCTAGGAGAAAAGTCCATTACATTCGATTGTACCACAGTATATCAGAGTCTGTGTACAACTTTCTTCTGCTTCTGCTCCTTTCACTCTGCATCAGTTCCAGGAAGAACTCTTGATAAAGAGTTAAAAATAAAGAGTTAAGATAAAGCATTCCCCAATTGATAAATGGGCAAGGGACATGAATAGACAATTTTCAGATAAAGAAATCAAAACTATCAACAAACACAAGAGAAAGTGTTCTAAATCTCTCATAATTAGGGAAATGCAAATCAAAAGAACTCTGAGGTATCACCTCACACCTAGCAGATTGGCTAAAATGAAAGAAGGGGAGAGTAATGAATGTTGGAGGGGATGTGGCAAAATTGGTACACTAATGCATTGCTGGTGGAGTTGTGAATTGATCCAACCATTCTGGATGGCAATTTGGAACTATGCCCAAAGGGCTTTAAAAGACTGCCTGCCCTTCGATCCAGCCATGCCATTGCTGGGTTTGTACCCCAAAGAGATCATAGGGAAAAAGACTTATACCAAAATATTTATAGCCATGCTCTTTGTGGTGGCAAAAAAACTGGAAAACGAGGGTATGTCCTTCAATTGGGGAATGGCTGAACAAATTGTGGTATCTATTGGTGGTGGAATACTATTGTGCTAAAAGGAATAAAGAACTGGAGGAATTCCATGTGAATTTTTTTTAAGTTTATTTATTTGTTTGTTTGTTTTTGAATATTTTTCCAAGGTTACATGATTCATGTTCTTTCCCTCCACTTCTCCCAGCCCACTCCCATAGCCAACGAGTAACTCCACTGGGTTTTACATGTGTTATTGATCAAGACCTATTTCCATATTATTAATATTTTCACTAGGTTGTTCGTTTAGGGACTCTATATTTATTTCTCCTGACCTCAGACAGATAGATCAGGAGATGACACTTGTTTCAGTGACCCTTGACCTTAAAGATTTACAACAAATTATGTTTTTATGTCCCTATTTATGCCCAAACTCACAAAGCCTCTGCATGCCCAAGGACATCTCTCTTGGATTCTAAACATTCTCTTTTTAAAAAAGTCTAATTCCTTAATTCTTTTTAACCTCTACTTTCTGTCCTAGCTACAAGATTAAGACAGAAGGACAGTCAAAGGCTAGGCAATTTGGGTTATATGACTTGCCCAAGGTCACACTGCTAGGAAGTATCTGAAGTCACATTTGAATCCAGGACCTGCAGTCTCTGAGACTAGCTCTCTGTCCACTGAGCCAGGTAGCTGACTCCACAGTACACAGTCTTGTCTGAACACAGTTGTTTCCATGTTGTCATTCCTATTCAAACTCCTTGAGGGCAGAAACTGGATTTTTGCCTATCTTTTGCTGGCCAGAGCAGGAGCACCTGGCACATAATTAGTTTTAATAAATAACAATAGCTAGCATTTACACAGCACTTTAAGGTTTGCAAAACACTTTACAATTATTATCTCAGGATCAAAGGAGATTAAAAATTATAAAGGGCTTAGTTCGTTGTTTGGCACATAGTAAGCCCTATAGAAATGTTAATTGTTATTATTAGCTCGTTTGATCTTCACAACAACCTTGGGAGATGGGCGCTGTTATTATCCTCTTTCTACTAAGAGGAATCTGAGGAAGACAGAGGTCAAATGACTGGCTCAGGGTCATCCAGGTAGCAGCTTCTTCGGGGTACGTACCCAGCTCTCGATCCAGAGCACCACCTTGCTGCATATAAATACAGGTTAAGTGAATGAATATGATAAAATATCGCATTTACACTCCATCTAATCTAATAGAACTAATAATCACTTAAACTTTCCCGAATGCCCCCGGGAGAATCAGACTCAGAAAATCACGGGTCCTGCGGAGACCATTCCCTCAAGGACTCTCCTTCGGGGCTCCCCGGAGACGGGAAGTAGTCAGGGGGGCCTCATCCTTCAGATCAATACCCTAATCCCTTCCAGACTGGAGGAAAGGGGGCCACACCTTTAAATGGGTCACAGCCCTAATTCCTTCAGGAGATGGGAGAAAGGCAAGATCTTAATTGAATTTGAGGTGTTTCCAGTTGCCTCTGGGATGATGGCCCTGAATTCTTTTTCCTGTGGACCTTTGCTTTTGTTCTTCAGAGAAAGGGGAGGGGGGCGTCTTTAGGTCTAAAAAAAAATATTTAATTTTTTTTTTAAAGCCCTTACCTCCAGTCTTAGATTTCCATACCAAATATCCCTTCCTAGGCAGGAAAGCAATGAAGGCTAAACAATTTGGATTAAGAGGTTTGACCAAGGGTCTCCCAGCTAGGAAGTCTGTGGTCACATTTGAACCCAGAACCTCCGGCCTCTAGCCACCTTGCAGCCCCATCTTCATATCAGTTCTAAGCCAAAAAGAGCCTCTAGGGCTAGACTAGGACCTGTCTAAGGCCACATTGGAATTCAGGACCTCCTGTCTCTAGGCCTGGCTCTCTCTCCCCTGTGTGTGGGATACACTGACCCACCTTGCTGCCCCCAGAGTCACGGAATGAAGAATTTCTCTCCATATAGGACGCTGCCTTCTTCCACTTCAGTTCCTTCATGAGCCTTTTTTTTTTTTTTATCGCATGCGTGATTCTGTGTCTTCCATCACGGCATGAGCAATATGGAAATATGGATTGCATGAAAGCACTGATGTAACCTACGTCAGACTCTTTTCCACCCGGGGAGAGGGGAGGTGAAGAGGGAGGGAGAAAATCTGAACCCGAAAATGTCAGAAAACAATTGGCAAAAATTGTTTCTACGATAACTGAAGAAATAAATACAGGCTGTATTAGGGAGGGAGGGGAGGGGAAGACAGCCCTTGAGAACAGATTGAAGGGTTTTTTTCCCCTTTTCTTTGCATGCCGTACCTGGCACGGTACCTGGCGCATGGTAAGTCTTTAAAAAAAATGCTTCTTGACTCGAATATATTTTCCCTTGTAAACCATGCCTCGTAACAGAATATAAAAAGGGGAGAAAAGAGCAATTCAGTAAAACAACCAATAAATCCCCTGTATCTGACAACATAGGGCAGCGAAGTGGAAAGAGTGCCAGGCCTGGAGTCAGGAAGTCTCATCTTGAGTTCAAAGCCGGCCTTAGACACTTACTACCCTGATGACCCTGGGCAAGTCACTTACCCCTGTTTGCCTCCGTTTCCTCCTCTGTAAAATGAGCTGGAGAAAGAAAAGGCAAACCACTCTAGTTTCTCGGCCAAGAAAATCTCAAATGCGGTCATGAAGAGTCAGTTATCCCGTATCCCTATCCTATAGGAAAGGAGAGCACGTGTTTAATTCGAATATCAGCACCTGAAAATTAGAGGGGAAATTGGTTCAAGGAGACTCGAGGGAGTTTTCGTTTCCTGATTTGTAAAATGGAATCTCTGACCTCTAAAGTCCTTCCCAGCACTCACATCTACAATTCTGTAGTCCTATAATTCGGTGATGTATTTTGCAAAACTATAGTGGGAAAGTGATTGCTGGTGATGGGATTATTTTAACAACTGAGAAGAGACTTCTGCGGAGCCGAGACCAAAATAACGCTGGAAAAGAGGGGGCCCGGCTATTTATCTTGGCAAGGTCTTTGTTTGGAGAGATGGTGCCCTTTCCAAACAAACAGTTAGCTCAACTTGTTAGACAGAATTATTGCTTCAAACTGGCCTGCTCCTTTAGCTCTTTTGCAAATTTAGGAGAGATTACTCCTAGAAGACTGGTGAGCGGAGGGTTACTCCGATAATTGACTTTGGGTCCCAACCAAAGAAGCAGGAATTAAGAAAGAAAAGTGTGCCTGGGGGCCAGATGGGGGAAAGGGAGGGAGGGCTGAATACTGCATTAGAAGGGAACCCAGATGTCCCCTTTCTACTATTTACTAACTGTATGACCTTGGGCAGGTCATTAACAACCCAAATTTCCTCATGCAGAAAAAGGGGAATAACAATACTTTCCTTGCCTGAAGATAGGGGGTCGGACCTGGTGGTCTTCAGGTCATAGCAATTATAATGTTGTTGTTGTTCAGTCTTTTTAGTCTGGTTCGACTCTGCCAGATCTCATTTGGGGTTTTCTTGGCAGAGATACTCCAGTAGTTTGTCTTTTCCTTCTCCAGCTCATTTTACAGATGAGAGAACTGAGGCAAACTGGGTAAAGTGACTTGCCCAGGATCACAGTGCTAGTCAGAGCTTAAGTCCAGATTTGAACTTGGGAAGACTTCCTGACTCCGAGCCTGGCACTCTAACCATTGTGCTACCTAGCCGTCCTTAACAATAATAATGATAATAAAAGCTAGCATTTATATAATGCTTTCAGACGTGTTGTCTCTGGAAGAAGCCATAATTGTTATTATTAGCATCTAGAGAGATTGTGTCCTTTTTATTTGTATCCCCGATTTCTACTTGGCACTTGGCTGGAGAAGATATTTGCCCTTCTTGAAAAAAGGGGTTGTGGAAGGGAAAAGGGTGATTTGAAATGTTTATCCATTTTCCCCTCATAAAATATTGTGTGTGAATAAAGCAAATGGGACAAATGAACTTAAAAAAGTGGAATGCCTTAAGTTTTGAGTAAAATATTTATATTTTGACTTTATCATTTGGATTTCTATGGAAAGATTTTTGCATATGCCTTTAAAAAAACACCTCACTAATAAAAATTATGCTAAAAAAAACAACACAGTAAAAAAAAAGATGCTTAATAAATGCCTGTTGGCTTGTTGATTGATTAATCACCAAGACCAGTTCCCTCAGTTTTGCAGATTAGGAAACTAGTTGTAAAGAGGATTGAAGTCAATTTTCTGAAAGCCAATAAAAGATAGTAAAATACTGAGAGAGGATTTGAACCCACAACCTCAGGTGCCCACGTATCTCCCCTCCCCCCCCTTACAATATTCAGCCTCTCCCTTAAGGGTCCTTCTTATCTTCTTTCTATGGATTCTTTTTTTTTTTTTTTTTAACCCTTACCTTCCATCTTGGAGTCAATACTGTGTATGGCCTCCAAGGCAGAAGAGTGGTAAGGGTAGGCAATGGGGGTCAAGTGACTTGCCCAGGGTCACACAGCTGGGAAGTGTCTGAAGTCAGATCTTTCTATGGATTCTAAGGCAGGAAATGACATAAAGGGAGAGACAGCTACCACCTTCCAAAGTGATCTCTCTTTTTTTTTTTTTTTTTTTTTTAAAAACCCTTATCTTCCATCTTGGAGTCAATAGGATGTATTGGCTCCAAGGCAGAAGAGAGGTAAGGGCTAGGCCTTGGGGGTTAAGTGACTTGCCCAGGGTCACACAGCTGGGAAGTGTCTGAGGCCACCAATGTGATCTTGACCCTCAAGCCAGTCACTTAAGCCTCTCCAGGCCTCAGTTTCCTCATTTGTTAAATAAGGGAGCTGGATTCTCTCCAAGGTCTCTTAGCTCTAAATCACCTGATTCTAAGACTCCAGGTCAGCAGCGTTCTTTGCACTACTGTCTCCTCCAGCCTTAATGCCTCTAGAGCCAAGTGCCCACAAATGGAGGCATTTAAATCCTGAGGTTTTTGTTAGTCAAGTTCTGACAATGAGCTGGCCTGGAACCCTGGGATGGTTTTTCAAAGGCAAAATTTAGTTGCAAGCATTGGAGAATTCACATATTCTATTAACTTGGAAATTCTCAAGACAAATGACTACCTGGACCCACCGGCTGAATGGGAAACCTTTGGAGGTCTGGGAAGGGAACTTGCAGAGTTGTGGCCACTGAAGACTGGTTCCCAGTTGGCGTCCTGGGCTTCCTCTGCAAGAATGCTCTGGCTTTCCTGCTCCCTCTCCCTCCTCTGCCCGCCCCGGCCGGCACCTGGGATTGGGTGCAATAAACAAGGACTTTGAACCGTCTCCATGTGGCAGGACTGGGTCCGGAGAGCAGATCCTGGGAAGGGAAGAAAGAGAAGGGCCGGCTGGCTTTCCCTCCTTCCGGGAAGGGGGCACTGCCCTGCGGAGCGGACGGCCAGCGGGGAAATGCCAGCCTCCCGCACGTAAACACACTCCGAAGATAGAGTTCCCAGCAGGCTCCAGCCGTGGAGCGGGAGGAAGCGGCACACCGTAGCCGGCCTTCAGGAATCTGCACAGGGCCTGAAACAAAGCAGGGCTGGATAGGGAGTGTTTCTTTTTCCTTTTTAAAAAACTCTTACTTTCCCTCTTAGAATCGGTACTAAATAGCAAGTCCAAGGCAGCAGAACGTTGAGGGCTGGACAATTGGGGGTAAGCGACTTGCCCAGGGTCAGGAAGCTAGGAAGTGTCTGGGGGCCACATTTGAACCCCTGGCTGTGCTGTCTCCAGATCTGGCTCTATCCACTGAGCCACCTAGCTGCTCTATAATAAACATCTCTTCTTCCTCCTCTTCCTTCTTCTTTTTTTTTTTTTTTTTAATATTTTTAAACCCTTAACTTCTGTGTATTAGTTCCTTGGTGGAAGAGTGGTAAGGGTAAGCAATGGGGGTCAAGTGACTTGCCCAAGGTCACACAGCTGGGAAGTGTCTGAGGTCAGATTTGAACCTAGGACCTCCCGTCTCTAGGCCTGGTTCTCAATCCACTGAGCTACCCAGCTGCCCCTCTCTTCTTTCTTTTAAAAAAGCTTTACCTTGGAGGCAGCTGGGTAGCTCAGTGGATTGAGAGCCAGGTCTAAAGACAGGAGGTCCTAGGTTCAAATGTGACCTCAGACACTTCCCAGCTGTGTGACCCTGGGCAAGTCACTTAACCCCCATTGCCTAGCCCTTACCACTCTTCTGCCTTGTATTGGCTCCAAGAGGGAAGATAAGGGTTTATTAAAAAAAAAAAAAAAAAAAAAAAAAAAAAAGCTTTACCTTCTTTCTTTCTCCATATATAATGTGAGCTCCTTACAAGTAGGTATTATTTAATTTGGTGGATTTGTATCTCCCAAACCCTAGCTCCATAAACAAATGAATATGAAACTTAGAATGAACTAAGGATTGGTTCCAAAGGCAGAAGAAGAGTAAGGTCATACTGTTAGCAAGTGTCTGAGGTCAAATTTGAACCCAGGACCTTCAGCCTCCCAGTCTGGTTCTCCATCCAGAGTTTTAAAAAACGAGCAGCAGCAGCAGCAACAAAACCTTTACCTTCTGTCTTAGAATAGATAATAAATATCGGTTCCAAGACAGAAGAGCAGTAAGGGCAACTGAGGTTAAAGTGACTTGCCCAGGGTCACACAGCTAGGAAGTATCTGAGGCCAGATTTGAATAAATACTTCTTGAATTGACTTGATGAAGACAAGTGGGAGCCTGAACAAAGGGAGAGGGATATTGCCAGGGATTGAGAGAGAAGAATGAGCTAAGGATGAGGTTTTTGAAGGGGGTGACCTCTAAAATATCCCCCTCCTTCCACTCCTTCCTCTCTTCCCCTGGCACCATCCCAATGTTCTTTTTATTGGCTAAGGTCATTGTGAATATTGGTAAGAATGGCAGAAAGGATTAAAAGCTTGTAAACACCGGACTGAAAAACACGAAGGGAATGCTTCATATTCATTCGTTCATTCAAACATTTACCAAGCCCCTCTATGCCAGGCATTGACTTAGGTTTTGGGAGATACAAATCCACCAAAGTAAGTAAGGAGCTCACATTATATTGGAGAAAAATAGCACAAACAAACACAAAAATTTGAGTGTAAAATATATATAATGTAGTTACAAAGCAATGCTTGGAAGCAGGGTATCAGCAATTGGTGGTGGTGGTGGGGGGTGTCAGGGTAGATTTTTTTAACCCCCTACCTTCTCTCTTAGTATCGATTTTAAGAAGAGCAGAATCTTATAATTTTGGGAAATTATCTTTAAATTTGTTATTACATTTATTTGGGAAAATAAAGTATTTAAAAAGTCAGAAGAGCAGGAAGGGCTGTGGAATTTGGGGTTCAATGACTTACCCAGGATCATACAGCTAAGTATCAGAAGCCATATTTGAACCCAGGGCCTCCTGACTCCAGGCCTGGCATTCTAGCCTTCTGAACTACCTACCTGCCCCTTAAGGTAGACTTCTGAAAGGAGCGGCACCTGAATTGAGCCTTGAAGGAAATGGGGGAGGCCATGAGGTAGAGTCCTGAATGGAGTCCATTCCAGTTGCTAGAGATAGACTGTGATAGGAAGGGTATAGGGAACAACAGTAAAGGAAGCTAGTTTCACTGGAACATTGCTGTTGTTCAGTTCAGACACAAAACAGACTCTTTGTGTCCCCATTTGGGGTTTTCTTGACAAAGATACTGGAGTGGCTTGCCATTTCCTTTTCTAGCTCATTTTATAGATAAAGAAACTGAGGCAAACAGGGTTAAGTGACTTGCCCAGGGTCACACA
>NC_058133.1:168002201-168016744 GCF_016433145.1 Gracilinanus agilis
AAAAAAGCAAGAGAGAGAGAGAGAGAGAGAGAGAGAGAGAGAGAGAGAGAGAGAGAGAGAGAGAGAGAGAGAAAGGG
This sequence comes from Gracilinanus agilis, assembly GCF_016433145.1. Lineage (NCBI taxonomy): Eukaryota > Metazoa > Chordata > Mammalia > Didelphimorphia > Didelphidae > Gracilinanus > Gracilinanus agilis. Next base: position 168,002,279 of record NC_058133.1, read on the forward strand.
TAGAAGGGAGGAAGGAAGAAAGAAAGAAGGGAAGGAAGAAAAAGAAGGAAAAGAAAGAAGGAGGAAAGAGAAATAGAAAGAAAAAAGAAGGAAGAAAGGAAGAAAGAAAGAAAGAGAAAAAGGAAGGAAGGAAGGATGAGAGAAAGAAAGACAGACAAACAGAACAGGCCAGCTATGAACCCAAAAAAGAACTTCCAGTATCCAAGAATTATGAACTGATTCTTTGGACACACAATGTTTTCTCCATGTTTGCCTCATGACCATTATATATGCTAAATTTAAGCCCACTCTTCCCTTGAATTTTGTGTAATTGTGGGACAATGTGCCTCAAGTATTTTGAAGGGAATTATCTTATACCATCTGTTACCTTAATAAATGTCCTTTTCCTTTCTTTTTTTTAAAACCCTTATCTTCTGTTTTTAGCATTAATTTTAAGCCAGTAAGCAATTGGGTTTGTGACTTGCCTAAGGTCATATGTGTCCTCAAATTTGAACCCAGGTCTTCCCAACTCCAGGCCTGCCACTCTATCCTCTGTACTACCCAGCTGCCCCTAAATATCCTTTCTCTAAAGGCTAACTGAGACAACTGTCTGATAATCAACAGAAAGCCTAAAGATGGAGACTTGTGGGTGACAATAGTCCCAGCCTCTTAGGATTGAGCTCAGAACTCTGAGGGGCAAAGGCGTTGCCTTTGGGCACCTAACCAGTAAGTCCTGTGGGAGTTAGGTGAGTGAGTCCAGGGAGGGTCCTACCCAATGCTTTTCTTCTATCCACCCAGAACACCATTCCTGCATTTTCTGTTTCCCCCTTCTTCCTCTGGAAGCAGCCGGCCAATCACTAGCACTATTGCTTCAGAAAAGGGCATGATAACTAGGAGAGCCAGGCTCCTCTCGCCACTACCGTGATGCCCTTGTCCAAAATTCCTTTCCCTGGCCACAACTGCCACGTTGTGCGAATGTAAGCTCCTTAAGGGATTATTTCACTTCTGTGTTTGCCTTCCTGGTGACTAGAGCAGTACCTGGCACCTAGTAGAGATTCAATATAGGTTTTTCCATTAATTCAATAAACCTAGAAAAGTCTTCCAGCGCCAGATTGTGAGATGCTCTAAAAGTCAAACAGAGCTTTGTGTTTGTTTGCTTCCTGGAGGCACAGGTGGGCCCCTGAAGCTTTCTGAACAGGGCAGCGACTGGCTCAGACTTGCCCATTAGGAATATCAGTTTGTCACCCATGTGAAGGATGAATGCAAGATCAACTGGATGGCTATTGCAATGCACCACTCAGAAGAGTGGTGACCACGTGAGTATAGAGAATGGGATGGATGGGAAGTGCCTTTGGAAGACAGAATCAGAAGATCTGACAACAAGATGGGTTAAATGGATTAATGGAGGTTCCCTTAACAAAAATAGGGAAGAGGGGCAGCTAGGTAACACAATGGACAGAACACCAAGAGTGGGTTCAAATAGTCAGTAAACTGGGGTCAAATCTGCCCTCAGACCCTTACTAGCCCATCCCTTGCAGCTCTTTTGTCATAGAATTGACACTAAGGTGGAGCAGGTAGGTGGCTAGAGATAAGAGATCCTGGGTTCAAATCTAACCTCAGACTCTTCCTAGCTGGGTGACCCTGGGCAAGTCACTTAACCCCCATTGCCTAGACTTTACTACTCTTCTACCTTGGAACCAATAAGCTGTACTGATTCTAAGAAGGTATGAGTTTAAAAAAAAATTGATCCTGAGGGGGGCAGCGTGCCCATATCTCCTAGATAGAAGATAGAAGATGAAAGGAGGCACCTGTGTCCTGAAGCCAGAGCCTCATGCGCTCACCCAGGCGCTCAAGCTGGGTCTGCATATCAGGCAAGACTCAAATAGAGGGGGGCAACTAGCTGGCTCAATGGCTTGAGAGTCAGGAGGATCTGGGTTTGAATCTGGTCTCAGGCACTTCCTAGTTGTGTGATCTCGGGCAACTCACTGAATCCCAATTGCCTTTGCCACTCTTCTGCCTTAGGACTGCTACTAAGACAGAAGGTAGGGGTTATTATTATTTTTTTAAACCCTTACCTTCCGCCTTGGAATCAATACTGTGTATTGGCTCTAAGGCAGAAGAGGAGTAAGGGCTAGGCAATAGGGATTAAGTGACATGTCCAGGGTCACACAGCTAGGAAGTGTCTGAGGCCAGATTTGAACCTAGGACCTCCTGTCTCTAGGCCTGGCTCTCAATTCACTGAGCCACCCAGCTGCCTAGGGGTTATTTTTTAAAAAAAGAATATTTTAAAAAAATGTTTTTAAATAGGGATGTTAGGATGAGGGGAAGGTTCTGTGGCAAAGATAATGAGTTCTGTTTTAGACATGCTGAAATATCTGTAGGATGTCTAGTTGGAGATGTTCAAAATACCTTTTTTGACATGACCAATAGAGCATAAAGATCGGAGTGGAGCAGGCCCAGTACAGAGCCCCAGCGGTAGTCCCACTCGGGGTAAAAAAGACATACTTGGTGATTCTAGGAAAGGAGACTGAAGAAAGTTGATCAGCCAAAGAAGAGAATTTAATGCTTGAATTTAACTGTTCTAGAAGATAAAGAAACATGCTTTAATTCCATTTTTTAAAAACTCTTACCTCCTGTCTTAGAACTGATGCTAAGTATAGGTTTCAAGGCAGTGGTAAAGGTTAGGCAATTGGGGTCAAGTGACTTACCCAGGGTCATACAGCTGGAAAGTGTCTAAGGACAGACTTTTTAATCCAGGTCCTCATGACTCCAGGCCTGGCACTGCTTCCACGAGGCTACCTAGCTATCCCAACATGCCTTCATTCCAAAGGTAAGATCTGTTAGAATAGACAAGTATTAATATTTTTGTTCTTGTTACTGAGTTGTTTTCAATCTTGACTGATTCTTCATGACCTCTTTTGGGGGTTTCTTGGCAAAGATACTGGAGCAGTTTGCCATTTCCTTCTCCAGGGCATTTTACAGATGAGGAGACTGAGGCAAATAAGGTTGAAGCAATTTGCCCAGGGTCATAGATCTGTAAGTGTCAGAGGCTAGGGTTGAACTCATGAAGATAATAAGTCTTTCTGATTCCAAGCCCAGGACTGAGGCAGCTACTACAATACTACAGTATCTACTGCGCCATCTAGCTGCCCTAAATAATAATATTAGCTAGCAGTTATAGAGCATTTACTACGTACAAATATTATCTCATTTGATCCTTATGCTAATTCTGGGAAACAGGTTTTAGGATCGTCTTCATTGTTATAGTTGAAGAAACTGAGGCAAACAGAAGTCATGGTTTATCCAAGGTCACACAGTTGTGTTTGAGGCAGGATTTGAATTCAGGTCTTTTTAAAAAAAAAGACATTTTATTTTACCAATTACATGTAATAACAAATTTCCATCTAAATTTTCCAAAGTTATCAGATCTAAATTGTCTCCTCCCTTCCTTCCCTTCCCCCTTCCAGAGCTGGCAAGTAATTGGATCTGGGTTATACATGTATCATCATGCAAAACGTATCTCCATATTGTTCTTTTTTGTCAGAGAATAGTCTTATAAAACCAAAATCCCCAAACGAAAACCAAAATAAACTCAAGTGAAGAATCGTTTGCTTCAATCTACATTCTGGCTCCATCCGTTCTTTCTCCGGAGGTGGAGAGCACTCTTTGGCCTCAGTCCCTCAGAATCGTCCTGGATCATTGCATTGCTGAGAGTAGCCAAGTCTATGGCAGTAGATCCTTCCACAATGTTGCCGTTACTGTACAAGGCTCGCCTGGCTGCCTCCGGGTTGGTGTCGATGGCTCATGAGGACTCTACCACCTCTAGCTCTACGATCTTCTCTGATCTTTCCAGCTCGGGCATTTCTGCATTCTATGATCCAGGCATTCAATGCCACACAATAATTGAGAAGTGACTGACCATTCTTGCTATGTGCAAATATTATCCCACTTGATCCTTACACTAATTCTGGGAAATGGGTTTTATTCTTGTCATTTTTAAAACAGAAAACTGAGACACACAGAAATTGTGGCTCATCCAAGGTCACACAGTTGTGATCAGGTGCGAGAACATGTTAAAAACACTTGGTAACCCTTAAATATACCACATAGAAATGCTTTTTGTTGTTACTGAGTCCTTTTTCAGGCATGTTTAACTTTTTGTGACCCCATTTTGGGATTTTCTTGGCAGAGATCCTGGAATGGTTTGCCATTTCTCCAGTTCATTTGACAGGGTTAAGTGACTTGCCCAGGGTCATACAGCTAATAAGTGTCTGAGGTCAGATTCGAACCCAGGACCTCCTGACTCTAGGCCTGGCTGTCTATCCACTGCACCACCTAGCTAACTGTTATTATTCTTGGGGAATACAGTTGAAAGTGTTTTCTCCCTCTTCAAATTTCTTTTGAGCACTTTGCCTGGATTTCTCCTTTCCTTCCATCACATCCCTGGATCAAATGTGTTATATATGTCTCTGTTTAGATGTTGTCCCTTCCGCAGGAGACTGTGAGCTCCTGGAGGGCAAGACTCTGGGGCTTTTCATCTTTGTCAGCCCAGGAGCTAGTGCAGTGCTTTACACATAGTAGGTATTTTATACGTGTTGCATTGAGTTGAGTACATGTACAGATATATGGGAGGTCAGTGTTTCAGGCTAAGTCCTCAGAAGATGAAGAAAGAAAATTAATGGGGTGGGAGGCAGAGTGGCTGGGTGGCTCAAGGGGATAGAGAGCCAGGCCTGGAGTCAGGAGGTCCTGGGTTCAAATGTGATCTCAGACACATCCTAGCTGTATGACCCTGGGCAAGTCACTTAACTCCATTTCCTAGCCCTTGCCACTCTTCTGTCTTAGAATTGATACTAAGAGAGAAGGTAAAGGTTTAAAAAAAGAAAAGAAGAAAGCGAATGGGGACTGAAGAAGAGGGGGAAAGAAAACTTACCTCTTTGTCTACATATATTAGTGACTAAGGTTGGAAAGGAGCTCACCAGTCCCTTAGAGGATAAGGGAGTCTGGGAAACTGGCTTGATGTCTAACTGTATAGGGGCAAGTTGCTGGTTAAGTTCGTTTTGGGGAGGATTGCCAGCTGGCAGGTCCTTTTTGTGTTTGATCAGATGAGGGGCTGTAATGTCCAATTCCGTGCATTAACAGGGATAAGGCAATAAAAACTTTGGTGAATGCAAATCACAATTTATTATGTTCATAAATTGAATTTTTTCCCCTTTCAGGAAGAATAGGAACATAACCATGTGTTTGTGGCAATCATTGGGTTAAAAAACCAACATGCAGGGGGCTGCTGGGTAGCTCTGTGGATTGAGAGTCAGACCTAGAGACAGGAGGTCCTAGGTTCAAATCCGGCCTCAGACACTTCCCAGCTGTGTGACCCTGGGCAAGTCACTTGACCCCCATTGCCCACCCTTACCACTCTTCCACCTATGAGACAATACACAGAAGTTAAGGGTTTAAAAAAAAAACCAACATGCTAGGTATTGAAGTGGCCACAACATTGGACCTGGAGTCGGGGAGACCTGGGTTCAGATCCTGCCTCAGATACTTACTAGTTGTATGACCATCAGTAAGTAATTTAAAATTTAATTTGCCTCAGTTTTCTCACCTGTAAAATGGTGATAATAATAGCTCGTGCCTTCTAGGGTTGAGACGAGGATAAAACGGGAAACGATATTAATAGCATCTACCTTCTAGAGTTGAGATGAGGATAAAACGAGTCGATATTTTTAAAGCGTGTTGCAAAGCTTAAAGACACTGTATCAATGCTAGCGATAACAATGGCGATGAGAATAATTTCATATTGGCTACTTAATTGGTCTGCATGCTTTATAGAGGTAGTTTTTGTTGAGAGGTGGCATCGGTATCCGCCGCCACAGAAGGAACTGATGAAGTCCGAATGCAGAGGGAAGCCAGCCATCTTTCACTTTATTTCCTTCATGAGTTCTCTAGTATAAGTGATACGTGTCTTCTTTCACGATGTGAGAAATAGGGAAACATGTATAGCAAGAAAGCACATGTATAACCTATATCACATTACATGCCGTCTCACGGAGGGAGGAAGGGAGAACGAACACGGCTTGCAAAATGTCAGAAGACAATTATTTAATAATTGTTGCTATGTGCAATTGGGAAAAAACATCTAATAATTTTTTTGAAAAACAATGAAAAAGAGAGAGAGGTGGCATTAGATAAGGGCAAAATTGCTGGACCTGGAAACAGGACAGACTTGAGTTTAAATCCTACTTCCGATGTTTATTAGCTGTGTGATGTTGGGCCAGTCATTTTACCCTTCTAAGCCTCCATTTCCTCATTTGTCAAACAGGTAATATTTACCGATAGTACCTAACCTTAAAGAGTTTTAATAAGATGATGTATATAAAGTGCTTTGGAAACCTTGCTATTATTATTTACTATAGAATGATGACTCTGGATTTCAATTTTTTTTTTTTTAACTCTTACCTTCTGTCTTAGAATCAATACCGTGTATTGGTTCTAAGGCAGAAGAGCAGTAAGGGTAAGACAATGGGGGTTAAGTGACTTGCCCAGGGTCACCCATTGGGGAAGTGTCTGAGGTCAAATTTGAACCCAGGACCACCTGCCTCTGGACCTGGCTCTCAATCCACTGAGCCATCCAGCTGCCCCCTTGGATTTCAGTTTTTTCATCAGAATTCTGTGCTAGGGGCAGCTGGGTAGCTCAGTGGATTGAGAGCCAGGCCTAGAGATGGGAGGTCCTAGGTTCAAATCTGGCCTCAGACACTTCCCAGCTGTATGACCCTGGGCAAGTCACTTGACCCCCATTGCCCACCCTTACCACTCTTCCACCTATAAGTCAATACACAGAAGTTAAGGGTTTGAAATAAAAAAAAAGTAAAAAAAAATGAATTCTATGCTACTTTTATGAGGGGGATTAATCAGGAAAACGCCAAATCAATTTGATGAGTTCCCCAGTCAAATTTTTCATTCAATTTGCTTTTTTATTTAGAATTTAATAACATTCATAAAATATATTTCATTATACAAAGAATAAGAAAGGTGATTGCATAGGCGACCATTAACTTCTGTTAACATAGTTTGCTTTTTTAATGCCTATATAAAATTTAACATGGTATTTACAAAATTGCCCTGAACATCTTTTGAATAGGGTTCCATTTTTAAATGTTTTCATAATCCTTTTATTTTTAAAAAACTTCTATCATTATTCACAAACTCACACCAACTCCAGGCAACTTCGGGACATTAGAGGCCCCAGCATTTTGTAGGGAATCATTTTGGGGAAACCTCTTTCTTCATGGAATGTAGGCACGTCCACTATGGCGTTACTGAAAGTATGAATGGAATGCCTCTGATTACTCTCCAGTGACTAGCCCTGCCTTCAAGATGACTGATTGTTGGAATATTAGATTGAGTTCCAGGAAGGACAGAAAGACAGGAGTTGGAGTCCTGCCTCAAGCACTCATTAGCTATATGATCCTGGACTAATCACGTCACCTCCATCCACTGAGCCACCCAGCTGCCCCTTGAGATTGCTTTGTAAATGTTCGTTATAATTGTTATTGTTAGTGTGGTTCTGTCTCCTTCCATGGCCTGGATAGGGACTAGGCCTGCTGTATTTATCCCTTGCCTCCAGATTCCATTTTTTGCTCTTCCCTGATACCTTCTCGATTTGGCTCACCTTTTGTGTGAGTGTTGTCCTGGGCACGTGCTCTGCTGGGTACAAAGTCTCCTTCTAAAAGACTTGCTGCTTTCTGTAAGATGCCATTATTGGAAAGAATCTCCCTCCTCTCCCTGGCTTCCTCTAGTGGAGGTGGGAAAAAAAGGCCATTAGAACTGGGTTTTTCTTCCATATCTGACTTTTATTTGGGCTACCAGAAATAATTCCCTTTAGCGACTGTTGCCACAGAGCTGCCTCTTATTTCCTAAAGCCCACTAGGGGGGAGACTGACCCAGCCGGCCAGTTGAGGAACTTCTTCACATCTTTACACTTCCTTAGACACCAAGGTCACCCTCTGCATCTGGGGCCATCGCCAGTCCTCCTGACTTTTGTCTTGCCACTTTGGTGACTCTGGAGGAGAGAACGAGACTAAGACTTTGTGCAACTTTGCCTCACTAAAATCCAAGTCATATGCAAGTCAAGACTTCACTGATATCTTTGGTCAACTTCAAAAGGAAAGACAGAAAACAACTGCAGTCTCCTTTATGTATCTTCCAAGGAAATGATTTTGATCTTTAACCCTTACCTTCTGTGTTAGGATCAATACTCCATCCACTTACCCAGATCACTAGGAAATGTGCTTAACTCAGGACCTCCATCTCTGGGCCTGGCTCTCAATCCAATGAGCCACCTGGCTATCTTTCAATGAAATTTTTTTTTAACCCTTACCTTCGGGGCAGCTGGGTAGCTCAGTGGATTGAGAACCAGGCCTAGAGACAGGAGGTCCTAGGTTCAAACCCGGCCTCAGACACTTCCCAGCTGTGTGACCCTGGGCAAGTCACTTGACCCCCATTGCCCACCCTTACCACTCTTCCACCTAGGAGCCAATACACAGAAGTTAAGGGTTTAAAACAAAACAAAACAAAACAAAAAAAACCTTACCTTCCATCTTAGAATCAATACTCCGTGTTAGTTTCAAGGCAGAAGAATGGTAAGGGCTAGGTAATGGGGGTCAAGTGACTTGCCCAGGATCACACAGCTAGGAAGTGTCTGAGGCCGGATTTGAACCTAGGACTTCCCATCTCTAGGCCTGGCTCTTCATTCACTTAGTCACCCAGCTGCCCCCTCTTCCAAGGAATCTTAAGCAATTTGATACATGTAAGGGGAACACTTTGCCCAAAAAAAAGCCCTTCTGAATCAAAAAAAAGTTGTTGTTTTTTTAAATTGTCACCAAACAATGAGTATAGTGGGATCTTTTAATCAATGATGTTATGACAAAGATGGAATATCAGTTGTATATGGTTGCCTGTTCTCTATTCCTATCTTTTCATGTTAGAATCCATACTGTGTATTGGTTCCAAGACAGAAGCGTGATAAGGGCTAGGCATTGGGGGTTAAGTGATTTACCCAGGGTCACACAGCTAGGAAGTGCCTGAGGCCACATTTGAACAGTCAGAGTGCCTTGGTTTCTCCTGGCTTTATGTTGTTTAGAATTACCTTGGTTTCTAGATCATGATGAGGAATATCAGGATTTACCCGATAAAACAATGACATGTGCCCTGGAAGTAATCCTGCAAATGTTCCTGCACAAGAATGGTTGGGTCCAACCTTGAACAGTCCCTGGGTTCCTACAGACAATACCAAGACTTTCTTCTTCCATGTTTTAAAGCTAGGTCCTTGGCAGCAAGGTGGCTCAGTGGATTGAGAGCCAGGTCCAGAGGCAGGAGGTCCTGGGTTCAAATCTGGCCTCACACTCTTCCTATCTGGGGGACCTTGGTCAAGTCACTTACTGCCCCACCCTCCAATTGCCTAGCCCTTACAGCTCTTCTGCTTTGGAACCAATATACAATACTGATTCTAAGATGGAAGGTAGGGGGCAGCTGGGTAGCTCAGTGGAGTGAGAGCCAGGCCTAGAGACAGGAGGTCCTAGGTTCAAATCTGCCCTCAGACACTTCCCAGCTGTGTGACCCTGGGCAAGTCACTTGACCCCCATTGCCCACCCTTACCACTCTTCCATCTAGGAGTCAATACACAGAAGTTAAGGGTTTAAAAAAAATACAAAAGATGGAAGGTAGGGGGTCACAAAAATAAATAAATAAAGCTAGGTCCTGGTCTATATTCCAAGCTGTTGACAAGCATCTCTTGTTTCTAGGTAAAAGTTTCTCCCTTCATACTATTGTGCTAAAAGGAATAATAAACTGGAGGAATTCCATGTGAACTGGAATGACCTCCAGGAATTGATGCAGAGTGAAAGGAGCAGAACCAGGAGAACATTGTACACAGAGACTGATACATTGTGGTATAATTGAACGTTATGGACTTCTGTACTAGCAGCAATGCAATAATCTAGGACAATTCTGAGAGACTTATGAGAAAGAATGATATTGACATCCAGAGAAAGAACTGTGAGAGCAGAAACACAGAAGAAAAACAACTGCTTGACCACATGGTTCAATGGGGTTATGATTGGGGATGTAGACTCTAAATGATCACCCTAGTACAAATATCAGTAATATGGAAATAGGTCTTGATCAATGACACATGTAAAACCTAGTGGAATTGCTTGTTGGCTATGGGAGGGGGGTGGCAGGAAGGGAGGGAAAGAACATGAATCATGTAACCATGGGAAAATATTCTAAATTAATTAAATAAATAAACTTAAAAAAAAAGTTTCTCCCTCTTTGCCTAATCTTAGAGACCCGATCCCCACTTTCTTAGAATACTATAAAAGCTGTAACCTCTTCCTCCTCTTCCTCCTGGGGCTTGCTTTTACCCCAGCTCCTCCATGTGCTATTGTTTCCTGCTGAGCACACTGTGGCTTTCTGGTTTTTCAGGGATAATGGGTAAAATGTTTGTGGCTCTTTGGTTTGTCAGGAGAACCAGAAAAAATATTCTGCTCTTGTTTTTAAGGGTTAACTGAACCCAGAACCTCCCATCTCTAGGCCTTGCTCTCAATCCACTGAGCCACCCACCTAGTGTCCCTTCTCCATTCATGTCCTTAATGTTGCCCTTGATACATGGATCAAAAATACCATAAAGCTTCTCAAAACATCTGTGATGCTTGTGTAAAACCCAGGAACATTGAGGAATCTGCTGAATACAATCAGTAACTGTACACATAAGGAACAAGTAGGTGAAGAATATCTATTGTCCAGATGATGACATGAAATCAGATGGACAACCTATAGAGCTCATCTATCAGGATATATTTTTGCCAAAGATATCAAATGGACAGTGCACCAGGACCCGCATTAAACAGGAGGAAGAAAACAGGTTGAAATGACTTTGGAAAATTGCAAAACTCTTTTAATGACTCCATATTTCTCACTGAAACCAAAGCTCATTTTTTTTTAATACCAATATTCTACCTCTGTAGATGTATGGCTGTGAATCATGGAACACTAGAGCCTGATTAATTTAAAATGAGTATCATTCAGGGCAATGGAGAGGCACATGGTAGGAGGGAACTGCTTACAACATATAACAAAAAAGGAAATAGAAAGAAGAGACAGCAGAGTATGGCATCAAAGAAATGTATGATTTTAAAGACATTTTTAAAAGTGGGAGGTGTAGCTAGGTGATTCAGTGGCTAGAGAGCTAGATCTAGAGAAGGGAGGACCTGGGTTCCAATCTGGTCTCAGACATTCCCTAGCTGTGTGACCCTGGGCAAGTCACTTCACCCCCATTGCCTAACCCTTACTGCTCTTCTGCCTTGGAAGCAATACTGAGTGTTAACTCTAAGATGAAATGTAAAAGTTTAAAAATATTTTTTAAATTAAAAAATAAAAAGATTGGCTGACCACACAGCTGGGGTGAAAGAATCAATGGGTAGCTCTTATGCTCCACTCTGGTATCCTTGAGATATGAAGAGGAGAAAGACCCTCCCAATATGGTGGGTGGGCTCCTTGTGTTAAACCTATTAACAAGATGGACTTGGGGTCATGGACAAGAGTCACATAGGGTGAGTGAGCACAGCTAAGTACACTGAAAAAGTACAAATGAAGAGACCATCTCAATGAGATCACAGATCCATTGAAGTATTTGAATGTTTTATGTTTCTGACTGGTGAAACTTCATTATCTGTGAAAATATTTGTTCAGGAATATTTCATTTGAAGGGCAGCTAAGTAGCAAATTGGATAAAAAACATGGAATACAGAGGACCTGGGTTCAAATCTCATCTCAGACACTTCCTAGCTATGTGACCCTGGGCAAGTCACTTAACCCCAATTGCCTAGCCCAGTGATGGCAAACCTATGACACACATGCCAGCACTGATATGTGTAGCCATTTTCGATGACACACGGCCACATGAGGCCTCATGCCGAGGATGAAACTGTGGAGATCTCTTTATCATCTCTGATAAGGACAGTTTAGTTGATAAGGAAATAAGGACGGAACAAGGGAAATGTCTTTTACTTCATGCTTCCAGCTCTGGCTCCAGGAGCATGGAGTTTATTATATATATTTCAAGACTCATTTCACCCAAAAGAACCCCCCCCCAAAACTTTGCAGATGCGCAGAAGTTACAAATTATGTCACATCAAAACACAAAACATTGGCTTCAGAATAGACCAAGGCCAAGGCTGAATTTTGACTAGGTTCTTATCAGAAAGCCAAGTTGGGGAGTATCTTGGCCTTAGCTATAACAGGCAGCAGCATTCCTTGCTGTGTTAACAGTGTTAACCCTTTAAATTCAGGTTTGATAGGAACTTAAAGCTTTTCAGTAATACTTTTCAAGAAGAAATCACAAGGATCACAAAAGGGTTCAAAAGAGGAGTCTCAGATTTTTATCTATTCTCTTATTGGCTTCCCACATGAAACATTTGCTGTAGTATAGTGTAGACACTCTGTGCACTATAGATGACAATTCTACCTATATTAATTTACCTATTTTGGTTTATTAAATAGTTATATATTACAATTATACATTTTTGTTATTTAAACTATAAATATCATGAAATTATGTTTTTTTTTCTCGAAGTGACATACCACCCGAGTTATGCCAGGGTTTTTGGTGAATTTTGACACACCAAGCTCAAAAGGTTGCCCATCACTGGTGTTATGTTCACATCCCGCGAAATGATGGATGCCACCTTTGAATAACAGAGGAGGCAGTTGGAAGGCATAGAGTGTTCCCAGATGCTGTGAGCCAGGGGCAAACGTCGGTTGGCCAGGCAGTATAAATAACCCTAACAGCCATTTGGAGGGGTCTTTGGTCTTTGGGGTTTTTGGTCCTTTAGATCTTTAGGTCTCTGAATCTTCCTAGCTCTTTAGGTCTCTGGGTCTCTGGGTGGTGAAGGGAGGCTGGGAGGTCTATGAAGAAGAGGGTAGGAAAATCTGAATATATTTCCTGAAGACTGTGAGAGCTAGTGCATCACCAAACACTGATAGTGAAAGGCTGAGAGAATAACATCACCAACACAGCTGCATCCACAGCAGTTCCTATTCTCTGGCTTGGCTGTGGCCAGGCTGGGCCAGAAGGGTAGTGGAGAACAAAGCTCCAGCTTTTACTAAATCAATAGCCTCTAGTCCTGATTGTCAGCTGGTTATAGATATTATATTGACAGGGTCTCCAATCCCCATTCCTTATCCTGTTTATCCTTTCCCTGATTATAGATTATAGATAAAGAGAGTTTAACAAGTACCTTCCTGTGTGGTCTTTTTATCACAACCATTGGGAAGGGAGTCTACACAGTCAGATTTCAAACATAATCCAAAGCAAATCAAAGCCCTATAATAATTTAACTAACCCCAGGTTGGACCTGAAAGGATTACCCATCCACCTAACTTTTTGGGGTCCTCCCTGGGCAACTGTTAGAGAAAAGGGAAATTATAACAACCATCAAGGGTGATCAGGGTTGGTGTTCCTCCATCATCTACAACTAGGGAGAATACATAGTTACATTCATATCACTATATACCTATATCTCCCTAGGACCCTTTTTCTTTATAACACTGGCCTAGACCTCACCACTCTTCTTCGGAAGGTAAAGGTTTTTGTTTGTTGTCTTCTCTTAGTAGAATGTAAGCACTCTGAGGGATAGGATTGTCTTTCTTTTTGCTGGGATTTGTATTCCCAGCACCCCGAATAGTGCCTAGCACATCACAAATGCTTAATAATCCATTAATTACCTATCATCTGTCTATCTATCTACCTATCGATTTATCATCTATTGTCTATCATGGCCAAGTTTGGTAAATGTTATGAAATGTAAGGGTTAGCAAAGTAATTTTTAAAAATCTTATATTGACTGTAGTTTTTACAACTTTGTGACTCCCTAATATCCTATCCCCACCCCTTTATTGTAGCAAGGGATCTTTAACCGCAGTTCCTACTGTTCTAGTTTTGTCTGCTTGGTGGTTTCTATGACTGTTCTTATTTTTCTTAATTAATTAATTTGATTAATTGATTTAGGGAGCAGCTGGGTGGCTCAGTGGATTGAGAGCCAGGCCTAGAGACTGCAGGTCCTAGGTTCAAGTCCGGCCTCGGACACTTCCAGCTGTGTGACCTTGGGCAAGTCACTTGACCCCTACTGCCCACCCTTACCACTCCTGGGCCAAGGATGGTCCCTAGCCCAGATGAAAAAGGAGGAGGGTTGGGTGTGGGGCTAGCAACCCCACCCTGTAAAACTACATCTGCTAAAGAAACTGCAACCTTAAGTAGGGGCAGCTGGGCTAGCTCAGTGGATTGAGAGCCAGGCCTAGAGACAAAAGGTCCTAGGTTCAAGTCGGGGCTCAGACACTTCCCAGCTGTGTGACCCTGAGCGACTGTGTGTCCCATTGCCTTCTGGTTGTGGCCCTATGCTCCTAGAATGGAGTCCCAGGATAAAAAAAAAA